>NW_024426663.1:41586475-41740805 GCF_017311325.1 Ursus maritimus | reverse complement strand
TTTTTTTTCTTCTATTTTGATCTTTTATCTAACTTTTAAGAAGCGGAACATAAAAGTTTTTTTAAGATGTATATAAATAAAGTGCTATTATTTATTATTTTCAGATATGATTATGCTCAGTTTCTTCTGAGGGTCATCAGAACTTTCTAGGTGCAGATTAAAAAGTATACAGAATTAGTTCTGAATAGTTAACCTGAGTCATATCATCAGTCACTAAAACAAGTCCCATTTAGGTTTTAAAACTGGGCTTACATCCAGAATGAAAAAGGTTAAGGGAGTTAGAATGAGGTCAGGGTTTTTGTTTTGTTTTGTTTTGTTTTTAAATCCACACTCTTTCCCAGTTATCTTACCAAAACGGCTTCTTGTGATTTTCCTCTTATTCTTTCATGCTGGAGAAGTAATGATTTTTTTCACAGTCTAAATTTAAAAAAGGGGGGGGGCACCTGGGTGGCTCAGTTGGTTAGGCATCTGCCTTTTGCTCAGGTCGTGATCCCAGGGTCTTGGGATCGAGCCCCACATTGGGCTCCTTGCTCAGCGGGGAGCCTGCTTCTCCCTCTCTCTCTGCCTGATGTTCCCCCTGCTTATGCGCTCTCTGTCTCTCTCTCTCAAATAAATAAATAAAATCTTTATGAATAAATAAGTGTCAAAACAAAATTGCTACAGATCACTTTTATCAGATTAACTTGGTTTCTTTAAATGGGGGTAATATTGGTGCTTAGGAAGGTTGTATCGGTGATGTACCCTCTAGGATACCAAGCCCCAGTTGACTGTCACAGTTAGGTATGCCAGATTTTATTCTCAAATATTTATTATGACAGTGATAAAATACTACACTAATTTGCTATTTGTATGTCGTTGCTATGGTAATAAGAAATTAGACATATTATATAATTTTTCTGATATACATATGTTCATTGTGTTTTATGTATTCAAATATACTTAATTTCCTTCTCAAATATCACATTCTGTTGCCACTGGGATGCATTTTTTTTTTTTTTACCAGTATTCTAAAACAAGCAAATGAATGTGTCATCTAGGGCAGGGTTTTTCAATTTATGCGGTACATTAGAGGGCTGTGAAATCAACTTAGTGGATTCTAAGTATTTTTTCTTTTTAATTAAGTAGAAAAAATATGGAATAGGAAATACCAGCATATAAAACCTTACTAACAGTGAGTATTGTTTTCTGAAATTCTTGTTTTACATACACATATGCATATGTTTGTGTGTCAGTTGTAAGGTGTAAGGTAAAATGTATTTCTTACTGTTGATGATTAATTTTTATGTGTCAAGTTGACTAGGCCACAGCACCCAGATATTTGGTCAACCACTAGTCTAGATTTTGCTGTGAAGGAATTTTTTTTAGCTGTTATGAACATTCAAATCAATGGATTTTGAGTAAAGCAGCTTACTCTCCATAATGTGGCTGGGCCTCATCCAATTAATTGAAGAACGTAAGAGAAAAAAGACTGACATTCTCTGAGGAAGAGTGGATTCTGCCTGTAGATTCCTTTTGGACTCAGGCAACATCACCTCTTCCCTGGGTCTCCAGACTGCCAGGCTACCGTGAAGATTTGGACTTCCTAACCTCCACAGTTATGTGAGTCAATTCCTTAAAATTAATCAAATCCCCCCGTATATATACATATATTCATACACATACAATATATATGCAAGTATATATATATATACACATTCATCCATATCTTTTTGGTTCTGTTTCTTTTGAGAGCCCTAATATACTTACTAAAGGTCATAGTACAAAAAGTTGAAAATTACTCATCTTCAGAGTAGTTTTTTAACCTAGTGAACTGGTATATGTAAAATGCTTAGCCCATGCCTAGCTCAAGATAGGCATTAAATAAGTGATGGCTACTGTTATTTTATTTTTTCTACTTGTTATTATTTGAAGTCCATAAGAATCCTAATTTGATGTGAAATTATGTAGAAATATTTCTAAGCTCTACACTCATTTAAACTACCTTTTTTAAAAGATTAATCTGTGTTTGAGAATAATGTGGTATTTTGAATGTTTGCTTTATAGAAATTATTGTATAATTTCCTGCT
Source organism: Ursus maritimus (assembly GCF_017311325.1). Lineage (NCBI taxonomy): Eukaryota > Metazoa > Chordata > Mammalia > Carnivora > Ursidae > Ursus > Ursus maritimus. The sequence continues at coordinate 41,738,739 of NW_024426663.1, read as the reverse complement.
TTGTTTCCTTCTCCCCATTTGTATGGCCTGAGAGCAGCCTGCATTTTTTCCACCATAATATGCATTTTTTCCACCATAATATTCAGAGCGGTTTAATATTCTTGAGTTTTTGGAGAAATACTCTTTCTCTGTAGTTCAAGGCGATTTAAATTCTTAATCTCAATGCAATAGGGGACAGGCATAAAAGAACCTAGTATCACATGCCTCTTGAGCCCTCCCCCACATCCTCTTGCCTTGCTTTACTCCAGCCTAGCTGCATTACCATCTATCATATGTATCACCGTACTATAGCTCTGCTGAGTAGCTTTAGCTTTCTACTTTGACACTGTAGCATGGGATACCTGTGGGGAATCAATCTGGGAATGTGAGAGGATTACCACACCAGGTAACTAACCCTTGAACCAGGGGGACAGGAGCTAATGGATAAATGCTCCCTTTCTGCCCCTTGGGCAGACAGGTCAAGCACATTGAGACAGTTCAGACACATTCAACATGACACTTAAAATGTTCCAGCAGGAACTGGGTCCCAGTGTCCAGAGCACTGACCAGATCCAAAACATACCTCTGGTTCAGCTTTCCTTCCCTATTTCACTCTCTCCGGTATCTCACTCCTCTTCCTGAGGATCACTTGTTCAGCATTGGATTTATCAAAACCAAAATTGTTGTCCGTAGTGGACAAAATTGAGCTCAAAATTGAAATGGTCAGTACCTAGTAATTAAATTCATCAGGCCAACTGACTTTGTAACTTGAGTGCACATTGGTCCTGTTGGCACAAAATGATATGTTCCTTAGAAATATTAAAGAGAAAGAGTGTGTGTAGGTCTATCAGATGTACCTGAAAATTTTGTGACCAGAATCATCTTAGTGGGATAAAATTCTGGGATGTCATTCAGTACTTACCTGGATACTTGAGAGGCCCTGAGATTAATTTTTGAAGAACAGCTTGACTTGGCCTTTAAGCATAATTGAAGCTTAACTCATCCAGGAGTCCAGTGATTTGGTTTCCTAGTAAGAATCCTGATTGTACTTTTCTAGCTTGATAATAGAATGACTGTTTTACTGCCGCCCATCAGGGACTAGAAGCAGGCATCTCCTCTCCACATGGAACACTGCTAACTAACTGACACTCTGCAGAAGTACGCCTTAGATTATCTTGATCCTTCCAAAAGTGTGGCCAAAAGAAATTATGTCTAAAGAAGATCCTCTGGGAGAGAACTACCCAGCTGGTGAGCCAGAGCAGTATGGAGATGTTCCCGCAATATTGATGCTCTTAGTCCTCCATTGACGACTTGTTTCTTGTTGTGAAAAATTGGGGAAGAACTACCTAAGGCCACACTGTGCAATAGAAATGTGTTAGCTACATATTTAATTTTAAATTTTCTAGGAGACCCAATAGAAAGGGTAAAAAGAAATAAGTGAAATTAATTTTAATAGTGTATTTTATGTAACTCAGTATATCAAAATATTATCATTTCAGCATGTAATGCATATAGTTAATGAGATATTTTATATTTTTAATACTAATCTCTGAAATCCAGTGTTTATTTTACACTTACAGCATATCTTATTTTAAAGATTTGTTTATTTGAGAGAGCGAGCAAGCGAGTGCACGAGAGGGGGTGGCATACAGAGAGAGACAAGCAGACTCCCTGCTGAGCGGGCACCCCCCCCCCAACATGGGGCTCAATCCCAGGACCCTGAGATCATGACCTGAGCCAAAATCAAGAGTCGGGTGCTCGACAGACTGAGCCACCCAGGGGCCCTGTCTTAGAATATATCTTAATTCAGACTAGCCACATTTCAGGCTGCCAAAGCCACATGTGGCCAGTGACCACCATTGAACAATGAAGATCTAAGGGATATACTGGCCGCCTATGTATCAAGTGAGATCATCAGACATATAGCTCCTCCCTCATTAAGTTCTAGCTTTTATGTTCTGGGCCTTTGATTACCAAGTGAAAAGGCTGGAAGATAATCACTTCTCTATCTGTTTGAAAGCAATTACTGAAGGTGTGGGTTATTTTTCTCTATATCTCTTATTTAAGAATTCTTTTTTTTTTTAGTTTTTTTTATTATATTATGTTAGTCACCATACAGTACATCCCTGGTTTCTGATGTAAAGTTCGATGGTTCATTAGTTGCGTATAACACCCAGTGCACCATGCAATACGTGCCCTCCTTACTACCCATCACCAGTCTATCCCATTCCCCCACCCCCCTCCCCTCTGAAGCCCTCAGTTTGTTTCTCAGGGTCCATAGTCTCTCATGCTTCATTCCCCCTTCTGATTACCCCCCCTTTCTTTATCCCTTTCTTCCCCTACCTATCTTCCTAGTTCTTATGTTCCATAGATGAGAGAAATCATATGATAATTGTCTTTCTCTGCTTCACTTATTTCACTTAGCGTTATCTCCTCCAGTGCCGTCCATGTTGCAGCAAATGTTGAGAACTCGTTCTTTCTGATAGCTGAGTAATATTCCATTGTATATATGGAACACAACTTTTTAATCCAGTCATCTGTTGAAGGGCATCTCGGTTCCTTCCACGATTTAGCTATTGTGGACATTGCTGCTATGAACATTGGGGTGCATATGGCCCTTCTCTTCACTACATCTGTATCTTTGGGGTAAATACCCAGTAGTGCAATGGCTGGGTCATAGGGTAGCTCCATTTTTAAGTTTTTAAGGGACCTCCACACTGTTTTCCAGAGTGGCTGTACCAACTTGCATTCCCACCAACAACGTAGGAGGGATCCCCTTTCTCCACATCCTCTCCAGCAATTGTTGTTTCTTGCCTTGTCATTTTTTGCCATTCTAACTGGCGTAAGGTAGTATCTTACTATGGTTTTGATTTGAATTTCCCTGATGGCTAATGATTTTTAACATTTTTTCATGTGTCTCTTAGCCATTTGTATGTCTTCATTGGAAAAGTGTCTGTTCATATCTTCTGCCCATTTTATGATTTGTTTATTTGTTTCTCGTGTATTGAGTTTGAGAAGTTCTTTGTAGATCTTGGATACCAGTCCTTTATCTGTAGTGTCATTTGCAAATATCTTCTCCCATTCCGTGGGCTGCCTCTTAGTTTTTCTGACTGTTTCCTTGGATGTGCAGAAACTTTTAATCTTGATGAAGTCCCATGAATTCATTTTATCTTTTGTTTCTCTTGCCTTAGGGGATGTGTCATGAAAAAGGTCGCTTTGGCCGATGTCGTAGAGGTTGCTGCCTATGTTCTCCTCTAGAATTTTGATGGATTCCTGTCTCACATCGAAGTCTTTCATCCATTTGGAGTTTATTTTTGTGTATAGTGTGAGAGATTGGTCAAGTTTCATTCTTTTGCATGTAGCTGTCCAATTTTCCCAGCACCATTTATTGAAGAGACTGTCTTTTTCCCACCGGATGTTTTTTCCTGCTTTATCAAATATTAGTTGCCCAAAGAGCCGAGGGTCCATTTTTGGGCTCTCTATTCTGTTCCATTGGTCTATGTGTCTGTTTTTGTGCCAGTACCATGCTGTCTTTGTGATCACAGCTTTGTAGTACAGCTCGAAATCCGGCATTGTGATGCCCCCAGCTTTGTTTTTCCTTTTCAACAGTTCCTTGGAGATTCGGGGCCTTTTCTGTTTCCATACAAATTTAAGGACTGTTTGTTCCAGTTCTTTGAAAAATGTCCTTGGTATTTTGATCGGGATAGCATTGAAAGTGTAGATTGCTCTGGGTAGCATGGACATTTTAACTATGTTAATTCTTCCGATCCATGAGCATGGAATATCTTTCCATCTTTTTATGTCTTCCTCAATGTCTTTCAAGAGTGATTTATAGTTTCTAGAATATAGGTCCTTTACGTCTCTGGTTAAGTTAATTCCAAGGTAGCGTATGGTTTTTGGTGCTATTGTAAATGGGATGGATTCCCTAATTTCTCTTTCTTCGGTCTCGTTATTCGTGTACAGAAATGCAACTGATTTCTGGGCATTGATTTTGTATCCCGCCACGTTACTGAATTGCTCTATAACTTCTAATAGTTTGGGAGTGGCTTCTTTTGGGTTTTCCATATAGAGTATCATGTCATCTGGGAAGAGAGACATTTTGACTTCTTCTTTGCCAATTTGAATACCTTTGATCCCTTTTTGTCGTCTGATTGCTGTTGCAAGGACTTCTAGTACTATGTTGAATAATAGTGGCGAGAGTGGGCATCCTTGTCGAGTTCCTGATCTTAAGGGAAAGGCTTCCAGCTTTTCCCCATTGAGAATAATATTTGCAGTAGGCTTTTCATAGATGGCTTTTATGAGATTGAGAAATGTACCTTCTATTCCTACACTCTGAAGGGTTTTAATCAGGAAAGGATGCTGTATTTTGTCAAATGCTTTTTCGGCATCGATTGAGAGGATCATATGGTTCCTGAGTCTTTTCTTGTTGATACGATGTATCACGCTGATTGATTTGCGAGTATTGAACCACGCTTGCATCCCAGGTACGAATCCCACTTGATCATGATGGATAATCCTTTTAATGTACTGTTGGATTCTATTAGCAAGTATCTTGTTGAGGATTTTGGCGTCCATATTCATTAGGGAAATCGGTCTGTAATTCTCCTTTTTGAGGGGGTCTTTGCCTGGTTTGGGGATCAAGGTTACATTGGCCTCATAATGAGTTTGGTAGCTTTCCTTCTGTTTCTATTTTTTGAAATAGCTTTAGGAGAATAGGTATTATTTCTTCTTTGAATGTTTGGTAGAATTCCCCAGGAAAACTGTCCAGGCCTGGAGTTTTGTTATTTGGAAGGTTGTTTATCACTGACTCACATTCTTCATAATTAATTGGCCTGTTTAAGATAATTAATTGGCCTGCTTAAAAATCGATTTCTACCTCTTTCAGTCTCAGTAGTTTATAGGTTTCCAGGGAGGCCTCCATCTCTTCCAGATTGCTTAATTTATTGGCATAAAGCTGTTGATAAAAGTTTCTAATAACCCTTCCACCCCATTGGCGTTGATTGTGACCTCTCCTTTTCATCGTTCATATTTATTAATTTGGGTCCTTTCTCTATTCTTTTGGATAAGTCTTGCCAAGTAGCTCGTCAATTTTATTAATTCTCTCAAAGAACCAGCTTAGTCCCGTTGTTAGTGCCTTACCTTACTCCTGGTTCCTAATTCATTGATTTCTGCTCTAATCTTGGCTCGCTACTTCCTGCTGGATTAGGCCTGTCCCTCTGTTGCTGTTCTAGCTTCTTGAGGTGAGAATATAAAAACTGCATTTTAGATTTTTCTGTTCTTTTAAGTGAGTCTTGGATGGCTATGTATTTCCTTAGGACTGCTCTGCAGTATCCTGAGTAGGTTTGGACCGTTGTGTTTTCATTCTCGTTGGTCTCCATAAATTGTTTAAAATTTTTGATTTCCTGGTTTATCGAATCATTCCTGAGCAGGATGGTTCTTAGTCTCCAAGTGTTTAGTTTCTTCAAATTTTTTCATGGTTGGTTCCATTTCAGAGCATTGTGGTCTGAGAATATGCAGGGAATAATTTCAGTCTTTTGGTATCAGTTGAGACCTGTTTGTGTCCCAGAACATAGTCTCTGAGAATGTTCCATGGGCATTAGGAATAGAATGAGTATTCTGGTTCTGTAGTGTTCATATATATATCTATGAGGTCCAACTCTCAAGTATGGCATTCAAAGCCCTTGTTTCTTAATTTTTGCATGGGTGTTCTATTTCTGATAGTGGAGTGTTGAGGTCCCTACTATTAACGTATTTTTCATCTATATGTCTCTTTATTCTGGTTAAGACTTCGGCTTGTTCTGCTGCTCCCTGTTGGGCAATATATATATATTTATAATGTTCATATCCACTTGTTGGAACATCCTAAGAATAGTATAGTGCCCTTCTGTGTTCTCTAACTATAGTCTTTAGTTTAAAATCCAATCTGTCTGATATGAGAATTGCTACTCCCAGCTTTCTTTTGAGGTCCATTGGCGTGAAAGATGGTATTCCATCCCTTTACTTTCAGTCTAAATGTATCTTTAGGTTCAAAATGAGTCTCTTGTAGACAGCAAATTGATGGGTCATGTCTTTTTATCCAATCTGCAACCCTCAGACATTTATGGGAGCATAGGCCATATACATTGAGACTGAATATGTTATAGAAATATGATTTTAATGATGCCATGTTGCCAGTAAAGTCTTTGTTTCTATCGATGTGACTTTCTGTTCTGTGTCACTCTTGGGGCCTTTTACCTTTATAAGAACCCCCTTAATATCTCCTGTAGGGCTGGTTTCCTAGGAAATGTGGTCAATGACTGGCGATTCTGGAAGGTCTTTATTTCTCCATCAATTCTGAATGACAGCCTTGCTGGATAAAGGATCCTTGGCTGCATGTTTTTCTCTGAAAGAGCTTTAAAAATGCCCCACCCCACCCCTTTCTCTCATTCCAGGTCTGTGTAGACAGGTTTGACGTAATTCTGATACCTTTGCCTTGGTACGTGAGAAATTTCTTTGCCCTGGCCGCTTTCAATACTGTATCCTTGGATCTAATATTTGCGAATTGTACTATGATGTGACGTGGCGTAGGTTTGTCGTGGTTGAGCTTGGGAGGGGCCCTCTCTGCCTCTCAGACATGAATGTTTGTTTCCCTTTCTAGATTAGGGAAGTTTTCAGCTACAATTTGTTCAAATATTTCTTCTAGACCTCTGTTTTTCTCCACCCCATTGGGGATGCCGATGATTCTGAGATTGGAACGTTTCATTGAGTCAGTCATCTCCCGTAACCTACATTATTGAGCGTGGATTTTTTTGAGTCCAGATTCTATTTTAGCTTTCTCTTCTACTAACCCATCCTCCAATTCGCTGATATGTTCTTCTGCCTTATTCACCCTGGCCGTCAGAGCCTCTAGTTTTGACTGCATTTGGCTCATAGAATTTTAAATTTCTGCCAGATTCACTCTCATTTCTGCCCTTAGAGATTCTATATTCTCATTAACTTTTGTTACATTTTTCAAATCTACACATCATCTTGACCATTGTTACTCTGAATTCCATTTCTGATAATTTGGTTTTATCCATATCTCCTTAGTTCTGTGGCAGAGGCCACAGACTCATTAATCTTTTCTTTATGGGGGGATTTCTCCTTCTCGTCATTCTGATGAGGAGAGGGTGCGGGGTTGTCCAGAGCCCAAATTGTTGACCGGGACCCAGGCCGGGCGCCCTTGTTTTATAGGGATCTTAAGGATGTGGGCTTCTTGATTTTTCAGTCTGCCTTCTGGGGGAGTGGCCTGCCGCGCTGATACTCAGGCAACCCTGTTTGGGTGGAGTCTCCGTGTCCCCTGCTAGGGGGGATGGGCACACTGTGAGCCGGTGTTTCCAGGCTTTTGTTCTCTGGCGTCTTTCCCTGGTGGTTTGCTGTGCCTCTTCTGAGAGTCAGAGCAGCTGTGGCCGAATCTCAGCCTCTGTCTCAGAACAGAGGGATTGCAAACCGTTCTCCACTGATGTTCTGGCCACTTTAACTCTGTTTCTGTTGGTGCTGCTCAACCCTGCAGCGTCCTGGGATGTGCGCCTGACACCCGGCGTCCCACCCCTCACTTCCAGGGCCAGCGCATCTCTGTCCTTTGTGTTTCTAATACCGCCAGCCGCCAGCCACCCCCGTGTGCTCCCGGAGCTCCCGGTCTCAGTCTGGATCCAGTGAGCGCACTGGAGCTCCATGAAAAGTCTGGTGGCGCGCACTCCCCGCTCACCGTCAAGGTCGGTCACGGTCTGCTCTCTTGCGGGTGCTGGTCCGTGAGTCCACCTGCTCCCCCGTGCAGGTGGCTACCGCTTCCCGGCGCCCGAACGTGGCAGCTCCCTCCCTCTTCCATTTATCTTCCAATATCTGTTCGCGGTTTCACGGCTCCCTGCTTCGTACTTCAATACTCAGTGCTGGAGATGTTCATTTGTAGAGATCCAGATGTATCTTCCTGCGTCTCAGGCTGATTCCGTGGATGTTCAGGCTGGTCTGGTACTGTCCAACTTGACTCAGGGGACTGGCTGAAAAAGGGGTCTCCTACTCCTCTGCCATCTTAACTCCCTCCCCTTATTTAAGAATTCTTGAAAACAAATTCCTCATAGAAGTGTCTACCAGAAAAAAAGTCTTTTTCCTCTCTAAAAGAATAAATATGTTTCCTTTTATTAAGTAAAAAGAGTTACATAATTTGCTTAGCTTTTTGCCCTATTAGGAAGTTGAGACTAAGAGGTATTGTTAAATCTCAGGAACTATATTAACACTTACAGTGACCACGTATCTTTCCTCCTTTTCCCCATGGTTTGATTTTTTTAAACAACTTTCTTTTACTTCCTCTATGTTTTTTTTTTTTTTTACTTCTTCTTAACAAATTTCTTTTACTCCTTAAAAAACCTAATCCCTAGATTCATTGACTAATGAATACACTCTGGCTAGGGAGAGAAATGTATGAGTTTACTCTGTTACATGTGCAAATCTGTGGTACTTTCCAGATGGTCAGATGTGCAGATTTCAGGACTGGAGTGGCATAACACAATGGATTTGACTTTACAGCAATAGTAGGGAGATATGGAGGATAGAGATTCATCACAGAAAAAGGCATGAGGCATTTCTTTGTCGAAGTGATGGCAGAGAGGAAGGAAAGGGAAGAAGGAAGGAGGATAGATGTAGATGTAATTAAGAGATTTATTTCAGAGAGTTGGCTTACATGATTATAGGAGCTGGCAAGTTGAATATTTGTAAGGCAGGCAGGCAGGTTGAAATTTTTTGATTTTTTTGACTGATCCTGCAGTCCTGAGACAGAATTTCTCCTTCCTCACGGGACTCTCAGTTTTGCTTTTAAGGCCTTTCAGGTGAAAAGTTGAGGGTTATGAAGGATAGCTCCTTTACTTAGAATCATTGGATCATAGATGTTGACTGCTTTTTCAAAATGCCTTCACAGTAACACCTAGGTTAGTGTTTAATTGAATAGCTGGGTATTATGGCCTAGCCAAGTTGACACATAAAACCAATCATCACAGATGATAATTAGTGCTTATATTTTGACAGCTTTTAGTTATATTTTTTGTTTTAAAATTCACTGGATTTTTACTTGAAACTAATGTAACATTGTGTGTCAGCTACACTCAAACAAAAAAAATGTTTAAAGAAAGATGTCTTTTAAAATAAATTTATCTAAGTAGGAAAGTTAATAAAAAAATACACTGGGTTTTGAACGTTCAGGAATTTTGATCTTCAAATTCTTTGCCTGAAAAGTATGAATATGACCCAGTGAAAAAATTCTACTCACAAAAATATGATTAATCTTTTAGGTACTACTATTTGGGCCATGATAATTTGAATCCATCTTTTATTGTTTTTTTCTAATTATTGGCATATGGAATTTCCTTAAACAAGAAACAACAATTAACACATTAATTGGTGTTTTATTTGTACTTCTGTTTTCCAAGATAATTATTTCTCAACTTAAGTAAGATTCTATGCCTTTAATACAACTACCAATGTGAGAAAAATTTTTCTGGAGTTAAGATTCTTTTTTTTTTTTTTTAAAGATTTTATTTATTTATTTGACAGAGAGAGAGACAGCCAGCGAGAGAGGGAACACAAGCAGGGGAAGTGGGAGAGGAAGAAGCAGGCTCATAGCAGAGGAGCCTGATGTGGGGCTCGATCCCATAACGCCGGGATCACGCCCTGAGCCGAAGGCAGACGCTTAACCTCTGTGCCACCCAGGCGCCCCTGGAGTTAAGATTCTTATTGGGAAATAAAAGACTTACAAATTTGCATGTATTTGTAAAATTTAAGTACATTATCTTTTACTGATAAATGCTCCTAGCTAACCCTTGGAGACCTTACTTCAAACAGGTTATCACAATTAGTAATGAAAATGTAAATGTGATCTAATTAGTCAGTTGGCTTAGCCTGTTTTTTGCTTAATGTCATGTTCATACACTTAGCTTTTATAAACACATTGTATGAGAATTAATTTAAAAAAGAAAATTATAGGGGCGGCTGGGTGGCTTAGTTGTTTAAGCCTCTTTCTTGGGCTGAGGTCATGATCCTAGAGTCCTGGGATCCAGCCCCACATCGGGCTCCTCTCTCCCTCTGCCTGCCCCTCCCCTGCTTGTGCTCTCTCTCTCTCTGTCAAATAAATAAATAAAATCTTTAAAATAGAAATAAAAAAGAAAATTATAAAACATACCGTATTGTCCTGACTCTGTTACTTTTTAAAGTAAGGAAGTCTGTGTGTGGAAAAAGAAAGAAGAAAAGACTTGAAGGAAATGTAAATATAAATGTTTTGAGTGATGAATTGATTTTCTTCTTTATGCTTTTATGTATTTTATGAATTTGCTCCATAAAGGAAATATTTCTCTATAATCAGAAAACATTTAATTTTTAAAAAGGAAATTAAAAATGCCAGCTCAGTGGTTTCTAGTGATCTGACAGGTGGTGCCAAAGGACATAATGAGGAAGAGCCCACCATAATACCCACCTTCGGCTATTGGGATTGTGCCTTGACTTCCTTAATTTAATATCTCTCATGTGTTATTCACCTAAAATCTTGAGGCTGTTTTATTTGTAGCCTTAAGGTAACACGTGTTTTTTGTTATCAACACAAGTCATTTCAGTTCAACAAATATTTATTAAGTGTTGCCATGTTCTATTTATCAGGTAATTAACATTTTTCCTGTGTTTATCTAGCAAGACTGTTTATATAAATTAACTTTCACTTTCTTGCATTACCCTTTCATATACTTATTCTTCTGTATCTACATCTTTGAATGACTTCTGTTTCCAGTTTCTGAAGATTTTTATTCAAATATCAAATTATCAAAGAATTTCTGTTCTGGACATATTACTATTTTATGATGGTTCTTAATTTTTATTTTTATTGTTATAATTTATAAATCTTTGATCTTAAACTTTCTCTAAATAATTAGTAATATTCCCTATCTTTGATTTAGATTGTCCAGACCTGTCAAATGTAGACTGTCTCTAGTCTAAGACAGTAGCCTCTCAGCCACATGTGGCTAATATAATTTGAAATAAATTTCTTTTTTTATTAAAAAGTCATGCTTTTTTCTTTTATTTGTATTTAAATTATGAAAAACATTAGATTAAATAATTGATTGCTTTTCATCTTTAATGTATGAAGTTCTTGATACACCGTAATAAAGTTAAATGTTTTCTGAATGTTTCTGAATAGATATAAGGTGAAATATTAAAGAGGAAAATAAAGGTTTTTGTCCTTTCTTCTCTCAAACTATTTCTAGCTTTTCTAGAATTATCTGTTTTGACAGTCTGTCTTTTCTAGACAGGGATAAGGTATTATTTTAGTGAGGACTGATAAGCATAACAGTTCAATAATTGTCCCCCCTGACAAAGTTAGACTAATTACATTATCTATGGTCACCAAATTACAAGATAGTGTATCATAAAAATATTTAATTTCATATGTGTTTGTTGAAAATAACCTCACTAATAAGATTTTCTATTGAATGAATTCCAAATTTTCATCACCAGATGGATATTTTTACCAAGAAATTTACATTACATAGTAATTTAAGTGCAATAATTATAAAAGCCATGGCATATTATCACACTAGAGTGGTATCTGTTAACAAAATTCATTTGTGTGTTGAAAAAATATTTGCATGTAGTAAGTCCGGTGATATATGCATTGAAGTTTAGTACATTGCATGGATTCACCTAAGAAAACATCACATTGCCTCTCAATTTAGAAAGCAAAAGTATTTACAGTCAAATGTTATAGTAGAATGTAAATGTTTTTATCTATACTATGAAAATAGAACTCAGCTTTTGTTCCACTTAAATTTGTGTATTAGATTTTCAAATCCTTATTTACAGGTATTCATGAGAAAAATTCGCAGATAGAAACTTTCCTAATTCCTGCCACAATTAAAAGACGTATTCATCTAAAAGGAAAGAGTCATTCTTAAGAATTATCAAAAAAGGTGCTCATCTAATCTGAGTATCACAGAACTTTTTATTGTGAGAGTGAAAAGGGGCCAACCCTGATACCTTTGAAGTGAACACTTTTATCTAGCAGGTGGCAAAACATGCTATCCTAAACCTTCAGTATGTATACTTATTAACTGATACTATTCAAGGAATTGACTGTCACTATTGCTGAAGCTTGTGCCTAAGTACCACTTTTTAAAAAATAAGTAATTAATTGCTATCATAGAGGATATCCATAGAAACTAAGTTACAAGTTCCTAACTTTTTGGGTGCTCTGGCATCATAATACTCCTCCCTTTTATCCTAAATTAGTGATATGACATGTCTTCATTTTCAAACTAAACTAATAATAATAGATTTTGAAACCATCAAAACTCTCAAGGTACAGTATGTGAGTGCATCCTTGGGTGTCATCAAAGCAATAGTGCATGTTCTTGAGCCGTACTGCAGTGTTCATTTAAGCCCAGCCCAAGATTTACTGACCAGTCTGGGTGCAGTGATCCCTGATCTTGACACATTTCTTTTGGAAAAGGGGTGAATGAGATTTTCCAAATTACTTTTTAGTGAAGGGTTAGTTTGACAGCCTTTACTATTCATTTAATCTTTTAGAAGGAACACTGTTCAAGAGAAAACTGGCAATAGGGCCAAGGAAGGAACTAAAATTTGTTCACAAAATAATCCAGAAGTATCCATTCTATGGCAGATGTTGGAGGGGTGGTGGAAAATAGGCAGCTGACCCAGGGAACATTGTAGACCTCATGGAGCTTATACTCTAGTGGGAAAGGCAGACATGTTACAAATACCAAAAATGGATCATTACAAGTTATGAAAATAGCTCTGTGGGAATGAACAAAGATTCTAAGAAAGAATAACAAAGACAGCTTTCTTTAGATGAACATTTAGGGAACCTACTCTGTGGAGGTAATATTTAGGCTGTCAAGTGAAGGATAAGAAGGAACAAATAAGTCAAAGAGTTTGTGACATGACACCTAAGCCAGATCCCATAAGAGAAAAATTGACAAATTTGACAGCATAAGAAATTTCTACTTTTTTATAAAAACAAAATCCTAGACAAGTTTAAAAGAGAAACCAAAGACTAGGGGGACAAGTTTTAAAATATAAGACGAATAAGGATTTTTTTTTTTTTTTTTTTTGTATTGGCATGTGGGAAAACAGGTATTCTCATTCACCATAGGTACAGGTGCAAGGTGATGTTGACTTTTAGAGATCAGTTTTCCAAATATATGGGAACCTTTTGATTCTAGTTCTGAGAAGATATCCTAAGGAATAATTGGCAAATGCATAAAAATTTTATACAAGGATGTTTGTAGTGTTCTAAAATATGAAGCACACTAAACATCCATCTGTAGGGGATTGAGTGAAGAAATTAGGTTACCTCTGTGCAATGGAGCTACGAGCTGCTTTGCAGCCATTAAGAAGGATATCTACATTATATAATTACACAGAAAGATGTCTGGAAAATATTAAGTGGAAAGCAATTTATGGAGCAGTATGCATAGTACATACCTTATTGTACCTTATCCATAATTATAAACATGCATTTGTAAAAGAGCTACATTATATTCATATTGTAAATGCATTTGTATGTTTAAAGAGGAGTCTATAATGATATACTTCAGGCTTTTTAACACTGGATATGAAATTGTGAGAGATTTACATTTTTCAACTTTATGGATTTCTGTTTAAATTTCAGTATTTGTTTCCAGATGTATTACTTTTGTAGAAAAAAGAAAAGCGATTTTCATTTTGAGAAAAAAATAATAACATTTGAAAGGAGCTAAGAAAGTTCTGTTTAGTCCTTTGCAAATACTCCCACACTAGTTCAAGTCTCCAGTTTCTTAGTAAACCCAAAAGGGCAGGCTGATTAAATGAGAAGGATATAGCAATAGCAGGCAGTTATCTGTTTGCTCACATTCAGTAGCAATGTTATTTGTTGGTGTATCATTTGTCTCTTCCTGGTCGAATTCAAGCCTCATGAGAGCAGGGACTAAGTTTTGTTCCCGGCCTTATCTAGAACAGTGCCTGGCTCAGAGCAGGTGCCCCATAGTATCGAATGACTATGTGAAAAAGTAAAAGAGAGGACTCCAGCCTACGTCTCTTGCTGAGAGCCCTAAGAAGCCCAGTTTCTTCTCTGCTCTTGATTTCCTTTTTTCTTTGTTCTTATTTCTTAGTGATCATTGTGCTGCTCTCCCCTACCAGCTCCCATGAGATTCTCACCCACCGTGTTTCTTCATCTTCCTGACCCCATCACTGCTAGGAAGCACCCTGTGCTTCTCTTTCTCCTGGCACCTAAAGGAAGCCTGGCTCCTAGGTGACCGCAGATGCCCACTTGAGCTTACATTTGCTTGCTCACCTGATTGCCTGACCTTTAGAACTCACTCTACAACCCTAATTAATATTCTAGCCTTTTCATTTCCTCTTAGGAGAAAAGATGTTACTGTGGTTCCTCCATTTTATTGTCCCTCCTTCCCTCAATGTCATTTCGGTTAGTTTCATCAACTACTACTCTTCTGGGAATTCCACTTTCCTGCCAGTATAATTGTATAGGTAGTCCTGTCTGTTGGTGTTAACTCCAATTGCGTAAAGTGGTTGTTACTGCTACTGCTGGTGTAGTGGTGATGCTTTATGTGACTGCTGCAATTCTAGTTGGCCACATGGTCACCTTCTACCCCCTACCACTAGCCATCCTTTCCCAAGCCTGCGTTCCTATTTCTTCTACCTTTTCCCGTCCCTTAATGAGAAGGGAAGTGCTTGGACTGTCTTTGGAGTTGGGAGGAGTGAAGTCCTGGGTTCCATTTGAAGTGACTGAGGGTCACCCATCTACCTTCCCATAGTACCTCTGTCTCTTTGGGGAGGCAGCACCAGCAGCCCCTCTGAAATGCCAGCAGCCTGTTTTCAAGTATTAGTCAGTCATAGAAGCTATGGATGATATATTATGACTCTACTGTGTATTTTTATTGCATATATGTTACACTGTGGTTAAATCATATCCTAGGCAGGGAAAAAGTGTTTTAGGTCCAAGATAACTGATCCATTATTAAGCTTTCTTACCTTGATCCCTTCCAAAGTTAGGAATTTTGTATTTGGGTAGTGATATATTTTAAGTCAAATACTTACTGGTTGACAAGTGAAAGGTACACAAAGAAAAATAATTTTTTCTTAATTTTCAAAAGGACAAACTGAGGGGTACCTGGATGGTGCAGTTGGTTAAGCATCTGACTCTTGGTTTCTGCTCAGGTCATGATCTCAGGGTCGTGAGATTGAGCCCTCCGCCAGGCTCTGCACTCAGCAGGGAGTTTGCTTAGGACTCTCTCTCCCTCTCCCTTTGTCCCTCTCCCCACCATGCTCGCTTGCTCTCTCTCTCTAATAAATAAATCAATCTTAAAAAAAAAAAAAAAGGACAAACTGAGTCATCTTTACCACATTGGTTTTAGTCATTCATTCATTCATTCATTCATTCATTCATTGGCCTGTTTAATGTGGCTGCTCAAGGCCTGGGCAGAGTGGCGAGTGCCCTGGAATTGGGCAGGTAGGCAGGGTGGGTAGTTTGAAGGCCCACACCTGACTACAGGAGAGGATGCAGAGTGGTGCGGGTTGGCCCGGGCATGGGAAGGAGAGAGTACCAGAAGGGTGGCCCATGCAGGCAGACCCACCAGCGGGACCTGTAGGCCAGCCCTTGAAAAGATATCTAAGCCAGGTGCTGAGTGCTCAGGTCAGAGCCTAGCCCAGGGAGGCAGGGTTGGGGCTAGTTGGGGGCTCCAAGAGCCTAGGGACTGGCATCTCTAGGGGCCTTGTCGAACTGGAACTCAAAGCGTGACTGCCAGTTGAACTCAAGCAGCTCCTGGAGGCGGACGTGGAGGTGGTCATGGAGGTGGTCATTCTTCTTCAGGTGATCCAGACAGGAGTTGATCTGGCCCAACGTGGAGTTAATGGCAGCATATTCTGCCTCCCCAAAGCTGTCATCCTCGCCTTCTGCACCCACCTCCACCATCATGCCCAGGTTCCCTTGGGGCGCGACATTGCTGGCTCAGGGCACCTCAAGGGCCATGTAACAAGGGAACACAACAATAGTCGCACTGAGAGCTGGTGCCCCCACTTTGGTTTTAAAAAAACAGTATAAGCTTCCGAGAGTATAAATAAATGTGTACCTATATTTTCTCACTTTTGAAGTTATTAAGGCTTTTTCAACATTATCAAGAGAAGGTCTTTAAGTCAGTTCAAATCAAAATGTATTTTATTAATGATGGAATATGATTTATCCTTGATTACCAGCTATTTAAGTTTAGATTTGACTTTATAAGACAGTTACAAATTGTAGAGTTAATGTGTTTATTCATTAGTGAATAAAGTGCATATACAGAACCAAATGTATTCATTCCATAGATAGATAGTGAGCATCTATTACATGCTAGGCATCATTTTAGGCAGTGAGTGTGGGGAAAAGAAGGGAGAGGGGAGGTAGAAAGGGCAGTGGAAAACCCATTTGCTTAGAGACCGCAAAATATATGTGCATTTGCCCTCTGCCTTAGCAATGTAACTTCTAGAAATCTACTCAAAATTGTCTGGTGAAATAAGTAATTTATCATAATTTACAGGGCTGTTTGTAATAGCACTAGTAAATATGGCATATGGGAAGGCTAGAAACAACCCAAATGTCTGTTAATAAGCCGTAACATGCCACTCAATGGAGGCTGTCTGCTCAGCACACTCTCTGTAGCTGGGAAGCAAGTCTTGCCTTGAAGTGGGAACTGATCAGAGTATCTCCATATCCGTATCTGCCATGGGCAAGTTCAGGTTTTGTTCTAAGGACCCATTGAAGTGTTGTTAGCAGGAAGGGGTAAGAAAGGTCAGTGGTTGCTCTGGACACTGAATCCTAGAGGACCAAAGGGACCTATTAGGAGACTGTGATCTAGGCAAGAAATGCTTTTGGCAAGGGAGGTGAAGAGAACCACACGGCTCAAGATACACTTTGGAGGAAGAATTGGTAAGATTTAGTGCTAAGTGGAGGTAGGAGGGAAGGTGAGTATGGGAATAGTTTTACTAAATGTGTACAACTGTGTAAGGGAGGCTCCTTCAGCTGCTGCTGGCTGAAGTGGGCTCCTTCCCAGCATGAGGACATCCCAGTAGCCCCTCGCTCTCACCAGAACCTGCGTACTGGTGTGCATTTGGTATGTCAGGGAGGCTACTTTGAAAGTATGGTAGTTCACTTTCATGGCTGCCAACCAGTTAGCTGGATGCCCCTCTAGATACATGTGCACAGTGTGGCGTCACCTTGGAGCTTGTCTGTGTCTTAGCACATGAAGAAAGGGAACAGGATGAGGCCCAATTGAAGTAAAGCAAAGCAAAGCTGCCAGAAGTGCAGGCCACACCGGAGTTAGGCAGCACTGTACTGAGGCCTGTGGTATGCGGAGCTCTGTGTGGGGCTTGCTGAGAACTGTGCAGGGCAGTAATGAGTAGTGGAAAGAATGTGGTGGAAGCAGACGCTTCTGTCTCAAGTCTAGGCTTATTGTGTGACCCTGAGCTAGTCCTCTGAGCTTCCCTGGTCTTGGATGTATTTAATTTAAAATGTCCAGTAGACATCCAAGCGAAGACATCAGTTAGATAGTTGGATAGGATATCATTCTGGAGCTTGGAAGGCAAGCCTAAAAGCATAAATCTGAGCGTTTTCAGCATGTGTAGACAGTATTTAAACTCATAAGATTGGAAACGATTATTGAGGCAGAGAGTATAGAAAAAGGGGCAGGCCTCGAAGTGAATCCTGAAGCACTTCAGTATTTGGAGATTTGGCTGAGAAGAAGGAGCTAACAGTTTGATTTACAGACATCTCAAGTTCAGTGTGTCTAAAAGAGAATTCCTCTTCTTCCCTGTTTCCTCCCATGGTTAATGGCATTACTTGTCATCCGTCATCATCAGAGACTTGGGGATCGTCCTGGTCTGGTTCATCTCCACATCCTTGGTGACCCAAAACTTTTCTCATTTTGAATATAATAACAATTTGTCTTTTCCCCTCCATCTCACTACCTGTCTCGGTTCCTGCCCTAATGACGTCTCACTTCTATTTCTGCAGTAGCATCCTATCTGATTTCTCTATTCCAGTCTCGCCTCCCTCCGATCTAATTTTTACAGTTGCTAGAGTCATTTTTTTTTTAAATGTGGTATAAACACATAAGTCTCCTGCTATGTTTGCCAGATTTTGCAAATAAAAATACAGGGCACCTAGTTAAATTTAAATTTCAAACCAACAATGAATAATTATAAGGGTAAGTATATACCATGTGATGTATAAGAACTATGTATACAAAATAATTATTTGTTTTTTATTTGAAATTCAAATTAACTGAGCATTCTCCTCTTTTATCTGGAAATCCTACTCTTGCTTCACAGTCAAAATATTTCACCATGGCTTTCGGATAAAAGCTAAATGTCCTAATATCGCATTGAAAGAGTCAGCATGTTCTCACCCCTGCATGCCATATGACCTGCTTCCACTGTTCAGAATTTGAGGTGCTGCTTTATTCTTCCGAACCTGTGAGCATGTACTCACCTCTTCCCAGCATGCCTCCTCTGTTCTCAGTTCTCTGGTTCATTCCTGTTGTTAAGACTCAGACCTCACCCCCTCTGGGAAGTCGTATCTCACCCCCTCCTTCCCAGTCTGTGGATAATAATAGGAACACCAGCTTTTCTTTTTCAGTCTCAAAACGTTCTTTGCTTAATATGATTGTGGAATTTATCATATTGTAATTTCATTAATTTTTTTAACCCATCTCTCTTCCTTAGATTGTGAGTTCCTTGAGTTTGGGCTAAAGATTGTGTCTTCTCACTCCATGTCCTTGGCACATAGTGAGCTCTCAATATCTAAATGAACCAATGAATGAGCGAATGAGAAAGTAAGAAAGAACCCGTAAGCATTAGCCACAAAACTGACCATTGGTGTTTACCCAGCTCTTCCCTACCTTGACTCCTAGGTGAGCCTCCTTTGTTTGTTTTCATCTTGGCCCCCAAGGAAGCTCCTTAAGACCCAAAGCCAGGTTTTGTTCTCTGTATCCCCAGGCTCTTGAATTGTAGGCATGCATATATATTATTCAATGAAAGAAAGAATGAAAAATGCATGAATGAATATCTTGCAGGGCTACAGGTTTATTGTCCCTTGTATCGAAGGAGAGTACCTGCATTAGGTCCTGGGGAAGGTAACCTGCATTCATGGCTATGACATGTTTGATTCTCCTCCCAGCTCCTTTCCTTCCCTCCCTCAATCTAGGAGAGAAGAACTGTATTCTCCCTACAGCAGCTGGCATATAACAGTTCAGTAAGTGTTAGCAGTCCTTCACAGATGGAGCCTCCTTTTTCCTCCAGGGCTCCAGCCTCTGCCCTTTCTTTCCCACTCTAGAAACCCAGGCCTGACAAGCCATGGGGACCTGATATCGTTCTCTCCCAGGGATAACGGGCTTCCCCACTTCTCACACAGGGGAGCAAGGTTTTCTTTGTCTCCCACCAGGGCAGTGCAATTAAATAGGAGTAAAGTTAAGTGAGTCTAATAATTTTTTTTATTAATGTTTAACTGCTATATTTCTTTTTCAATTAAGTAATTGTATCTTTAAGCTCAAAGGTCTTTTTTTCATATAGATGGAAGTTCATTTATTTTATTAAAAGAAATACCACCTGCAAAACTATTAATGACTTGAGCTCTGTGATTAGTTCCTTTTCGTAACATTTTGAGATGTAATAATTAATCTGGCTCAAGTTCAAAGACAGAAAACTCAATGCCAGAAATTCCTAGCCAGCAAGGAATGTAAACAAATCTTAACAATTGTCCCCTTAAATAACAAAAATCATTGAGATCAACTTCTTGCAATTAGAAATGTTTTTTAAAAATTCAGGAGAGAAGTTCAAGAAAGCATGTCAAAACAACAAAACTCAGTCTGCATTTTCATGAGTGTAATTGATCAAAGTCTGTTTGCAATAGATTTGAATGTGAATAAATTAAATGTGACATTGATTTGGCAGAGGCACACTAGTGATTGGCAAGAACACATAGCAAGAGCAGCTTCTGCTGCAGGAGAACTTGCTTGCTTGTTGTCTCATTCTAATAGATTTCTTAGCAACCTGGTGCTGTCATACTAACCTAAGCATTGTCATTTATTTACCCATTTGGTTTCTGATCCCATCCAGCCAAGATTCAGTTCATTTTTTATTACTAATCTGGCAGGCATTTGCTTGGGTCTGGTACAGAGTACCTTTTGGTGACCTATGTACCTCCCTGCTTTTTTTTTTTTTTTCCTCTCTTTCATATATTGAAAAAAAGGTGATCTAATAAATTTTTATTTCATCCTGGCAGTTCAACTTGTAGAACTAGAAAATGTAGTTTAGATCAACAATTTGGCAATATTCTCAAGCTTAGGCATTGCTATCATATTTATTAGGCCTGAATTATTTCGTGGTATATTATAAAAATGACACTTGACTTGGAATATTTTGAAATAGTTGTACACCAAATTCCCATTATAATTATGTTGATTGTGGGGTGGGAGGAAGTGGCATATTCTAAAAGGCTACTTCCTGGATGAGACCACTGTATAGTAACCAAATGTGTATGGTTTGGGGACCTGAAACATACTTACTGCCAAATTTTCACTTAAAATGTATTTACTAAATCTTTTGTATTCTTCAAAATGTTTTTTCTTAAATT
Organism: Ursus maritimus; assembly: GCF_017311325.1. Lineage (NCBI taxonomy): Eukaryota > Metazoa > Chordata > Mammalia > Carnivora > Ursidae > Ursus > Ursus maritimus. The sequence goes on along the minus strand of NW_024426663.1, from coordinate 41,718,086 downwards.
GACAAAAGGCAGGGTGCTTATACTTTAAAATTTTTAATATTCATTAAAATAAAAATTATTCATAGTATAAATTATGGAAAGAAATTAGTGGAGCTGTCAAAGTCTAATGTATTTATATTATATATAGCACATGTGTGGCAAGAGGTGAAAAAACATATGAATTGGGGAGATGTACTTATTAATTTAAATATTTTAGAAAGTTCATCTCTTTCCAAGACCAGAACTTTCATTGTATCTTTATCATATGTGCACTTTGAAAAACATATACCTAGATCCAGTAGTTATTAAAGTTATATTTACATGACACTTTTGCCACAAATATATTGCTAACTTATAATTCAAATTAAATTTCAAATTATAATTTCAAATTTCAAATTAAGATTTCAATTTCTTTTTTTTCATACGTAGTAGAACTTGATCATTATGAAATGACCATGGTTTTAATCCCACAGAAGACTTGAAATAAAAAATCTAGTGACATGGCCAATTTTATCATTACACATAAGTCTGACTCCTACGTCTTTGCTTGCTCTTGAATGTAATAAACTTTCTAACAATAAAGAACTGTTTAATTTACTTTAAACTGTATTTAGATTTTATCTTGAGACGTGTTTTGTACTTAAGTTTGAACGTAGTTATATATGGTATACTTGGAATTCACAAGTAGCTGAAACCAAATGGAGACCATTTATAAATACTAAACTCCAGAGAAGCATGGAGCCAGAACATCAAAGAAGCATTGGGTTATGATATGCATATGTGTATTGTGCCTGCCTTTTTTCTTAGCTGGATTTATAGCACTTTTAAAACAAACATTATAATTCCCTAATAAAGGACTTACCGTTTGCTCTGTTCCATTTCCAGATCCATCTATATGAAAATTATCAAATGATTTTGAAATCTGTTGTTATGGAATTTTATATTTGACATGCTTATCACACCATCAGCATGGTATATATTTATAGAGAGAGTATTACTGAAACACTCCTTGATTGAAGAATTCTGAGTTGAAATAGGGTTAGGGGATTAGGATCTTGAATTATATCATGAAACAATTATTTGCTTTTATTTATACATATGGCACATACAAAGAAATTTAAAAATACTAGTGACATTTTATGTATCTTAAATTATTAATAATGGCTAATTTGTAATTTGTATTTGCCTTCCCTTGTTTACTAGATATATGAGTAAAAACAGATAATATTCTTAAGATGTTTAGATCTGTATCCAAATATTCAATTCCATTTAATAGTATAGACTCAGAATTGTCCATTCCCACACCTCTGGTCCAAGTGTGGCCCTAGGGATGCAGAATGATGTGGATACCTGAAAAACCTTGGGTAACCTTTTTGACTCACTTAGATATTTCTCAGCCCTTCTCTCCCCAGTACTTGAGTAATCTGAACTTTCTTGCAGCTCTCTTCATCAGTGAGCACTTGCAGTCAGCTCTCTCCCTTCTCTGAGATACTACAGTAGAGTTCCAAGGTTCAAGTTTGTGTTGCTTCAGTTTCCATAATTTCTCCCAAGGCATCATTACAGAGATGTCTAGTCCTATCCTGCCATTTGTTTTACCTCTTGTTTATAGTTCTAATATTCAGTTCTGTTACCTAACACCTCCCACAGGCATAACTATATATTAGAGCTGATTTCTACACAATCTTGAAAAATTCATGTGTACTGGAATTTGCATAGGGGACTGTATGATTGAAGTGGGATTATATCATGGCTAAGGTTTATGAATGAGCTGTAAGTCAGCATCAGTAGATTCTACTTTTAAGCTTTTAGTCTGTATCTTATTATTTTTAAAAAATTCAGTCTTTTTTCATTACCACACTTAGCAATTTGCAACACTGAGTACAGTACTACAGCTACCAAAAGGGCTCTTAGGCAGAGCTTAGGCAAGAAGTGGCACTGGAAGGGACTTGAGCTATACCTTTTGGGGCTGAGTTCTCATCATTGAATTAATGAATTGTACACAATAAATAACCATTAACTTGACTGTGCTAAAAACAGGGGTGAGCTTTTTAAAGACATCCAGAGCTTTCCCTTTAAAAAAAAAAAAAGTCTTCAGTGTAATCCCTCACGAACAATGGTAATGTATAATATGACATGGAAAAATACATAAATTCAAACATTTAATACATCGTACTTTTTACAACTAAATTTGTCTCTTTTCCCAGTATCAAGGCTCCATAAAAAAGTCTAAACTAATTTGCTCCAACTGAACACCCTGCTGCCTGTCGAAATGAAGATTGTCACAGAATAATCATTCATTAACAGTATATTTAGGGAAAGTTCTGAAATAACAGATTTTGCTATAGCTCATGCTTTCTCTGTTTTGAGTATGGTTTCTTTCTCTTCTTCCTGGAACTTAGTTAAAAATGATATCCTTCAATACTTCACTCCTGGGGACTCTTAGATGTGACCTTCTCAGAATGGGGTTGACCTCATGCATGACTTTCTGACTGTCAGCTCCACTGGGGTCAGCCTCAGATGGAGAAGGGCCATTGTTGACATTACTGCTTCAAATCCCAGGCCAGGAAAGCCAGGACAATGGCGTAGGACATGGAAGGCTTGGTGGGCTGAGGTTCTTTGTTGGGTGGGAGGAGAGAGGGAGTGAGGCATCCTCTTCCTCCTGCCTAGTGCTATTAATTTGAGGTCTACATATGATCACAACAGTCCCATTGCCTTCAGGCTATACTTCTCATCAAAGATAACTGATATCTTTTCAAGCCTTAAGAAGGCCTTTTGGTGGGGGTGCAATCATGATAAGCCTCAAAATCCAAAGCAGTTTCCAAGGACAGTATGATGATACTCCTGATGTGCTCAAGGAATGTCCAGTGGGTGACTTAAAGTTCCAGGGCATCAAGCATGTAGCAGAGTGTCCACAAATCTAGCATTTTTCTGTGCAGTGAGGTCCTCCATTCTGGCCATTTCTGTCGCTGTTCATTCTGTTACGTAGATTCAAGTTTTCATCTTGTATCATTTTCCTTCAGCCTGAAGTACTTTCTTTAATGTTTCTTATGGTAGGGGTTTGTGATAAATTCAGGCTTTGTTTGCCTGAAAATGTTATTATGCCTTCATTTTTGAAGGATATTTTCACTTCATATAGGATTTTATATATTTTAATATATTTTATATATTAAGTTAGCTGTTTTTCTTATCTTTCAGCACATTAAAGCCAGTCCATTGTCTTATACCTTGCATTCTTTCTGATGAGAACTCAGTAATATTCATTTTTGTCTCTTCTGTAAATAAATCTTTTTTCTGTAGCTGATTTTAAGATGTTCTCTTTATCACTAGCCTTTAGCAATTTGATTTTATGTACTTTGGTTTTGTATTTCTCCTGCTTGGAGGATTTTTTTTTTTTTTTTGCTTTTGTTTTTGTTTTGTTTTTTTTAGTTTCTTTCTTTCTTTCTTTCTTTCTTTCTTTCTTTCTTTCTTTCTTTCTTTCTTTTTTTAAGATTTTATTTATTTATTTGAGAGAGAGAGTGAGAGAGAGCTTGAGAGGGGAGAGGGCCAAAGGGAGAAGCAGACTCCTTGCTGAGCCAGGAGCCTGCTAATGGGACTTGATCCTGAACTGAAGGTAGTCGCTTAACCAACTGAGCCACCCAGGCGCCCCCGTTTTTTAGTTTCTTAGATATGTAAATTTATGTTTGTCTATTTGGAATATTTTTATCCATTATTTCCTCCCCTTCCTGTCTCCTCTCTGTGACTCCACTTACATGTTAGACTGCTTGATATTGTCCCACAGCTTACTGAGGCTCTAGAATAGCTTTTAAGCTTTTTTTTTTTCTCTCTTACATCAGTTTGGGTGGTTTCCATTGCCTTGTTTTCAGATTCATTGTTCTTTTCTTCTGCAGTGTCTAATTGCTGTTAGGCAAATCCATTATATTTTTCACTTCATATATTGTATTTTTCACCTCTATAAGTTCCATTTGGTTCTTTTTAGATTCTATTTTTCTCTTTATGTTCATTTTTCTTTTATGTCTTTGAACATATTTATAGTAGTTGTGATAAAGTCCTTGTGTTTATCACATTATTATGAAATAATTTCATCATTTCTATCATGTTTGGGTCTGTTTCTGTTGACTGGGTTTGGATCACACTTTCCCTCTTCACTTCTTGATTGGATGATGAACATTGAAATAGTATATTGCTTACAGTCTTGGTTTTGATGTCCTGCTTTTGAAAATGTTGAGTTTTGTTCAGAGGACATGAAATTACATGTTAATCAGTCCAAATTTTGGAGGCTTATTTTTAAGTTTTGTTAGGGTGGATCTAGCAGTGGTATCCAGGAGGAGTTTCTAGTCACATTTAGCTACTAAACACTTGAAATATGTCTAGCGCAGTGGAGGAACTGAAGTTTTAATTTATTGTAATTAATTTAAAACGTGTGGCTAGTGGCTACTGCATTGGACAATGCATGTCTAGAGTTACCTCTACTCTCATGCCAGTTTATCCTTACTCCTGAAGAGTGATCTTTCTCAAGTCTTTATACTGAATACACTGTGTTCAGTGAGGCATCTCTGGCTGATTAGAACTTGAATGTCTTGTATTCTCATGCATGCTCCAGCAGTTCAGTTTACAGCTGCTTAGCAGCTATTCCTGGCCCTGTAGCAACTCACCGTACCCTCATACAACTTAATACTCAGCTTAACACTCAAGTGGTCCCCTATGCAGATTTCTAGAACTTTCTTTCTGTGTATTCTGGTATTCTGCCCCACAAATTCTGGCTTCCTCGGCCTCTGTAACCAACGTCTCTATCTCTTTAGCACAACTTCTGCTTGGATTCACCCACCCTATGCAGCAGCCCATAATATGTCTCCAGGCAGAAAGCTGAAGCAATTCAGGGCTTATCTCATTTGTTTCCCTTCTCTCAGGAATCACGGTACTGCACTACCTGTTGTTTAATATCCGAAAAGTTTAGTACTTTTTATCCAGCTTTCTCACTGTTTTTGGCAGAAAGGCTAATGTGGTACCTGTTACTCCATCTTGTTCTCAAGCCAGTAGATTATGTTTTACTAACACCTCTGTCCGCAATCAAGTGGTGATGATTGCTGCCTTTGTCAAGGGCTGTGGCACATTTAAACATTGAAGATTTTTCAGTTCAACAAAATCACAAACTTTGTCTATTTATTCTTCCTAAGAATAGCCATTAATATGGGGATTCTGTTATTTACGTTTTCACAACAAATAGTGATTCAATGTTTGTCACAAAATTGTGAGTTGAAATTTTAATTACTTAAACAGTGTAAATATTGAAGAAAGTTTATTTCTACTCTGAAGTAAAAAAGAGGGATGGATATAAATTCGATATGTTTATTTTTTAATGAAATGGAATAAATAATCCACCTGTTTATCCACTATCTAAAGTCCACTATTTAAAGATTCACCTGTACCCTCTTCTATTGTCTTATCACGGCCCGGCAGCCAGTTCTTCCCCAGTCATTACAACAGCACATTGAAGAAGACAGCATTGTTAGCTCCATTTTACACGAGGAAACTGAGACACAGAGAGTGCAGCGACACTGACAGGGTACGGAGCTAGGGCGTGCCCAAACTGGGATTTGTATGCAGGTTGTCCTGCTTCAGAGCCCATGGTCTGAACCACAAACTTTCAGAAGACCTAACAATGTGAATGGTACACATATAAGTATTTGGGGTGTAAATATTTATACATACACAGTCACTTTATTCCCATTTTCAGATAAAGAAACTGAGACTGAAAAACACTTAGGTGACCTTCTGGTGTCGCAGCTAGTAAGAGGTAGTTTGGCATGGAAATTGTCTGTTTGAGTCAAAGACCTATGTAGATGGTCATCACAGTGCTATTTTTTTTTTTAATGAAAATGTGTAATATTGGAAATAACAGTAGTGGTATTCATTAAGTAAACTGTGGTACAATGCCAAGTCATGCATTGTTTTATGTTGAGGAATATTGTCAGGGAAAAAAAGCAGCATCTAAAAGGGTATTTGTTTTAAACATAAACATTTATATGAAGACCCACTTGCTTGCTCTTGGTTTATCTCCACGCGTTGACACAAACATACAGTTATTATTGATGAACATACTGAGACTTAGGGTGGTGGTGTTCAAAGGAAATGTAAGGAAAAACTCTTATTTTATGGTAATTCCTACTGTAAAATAGGCTTTGTTACAAAATGATTTAAGTCCACAGATTCCTATTTTTTCCCACCTAACTACTTTCATTTTATCTATTCCAAATATTTACAAAACTAGATTTCCTTTCATACATGATTTATGTTCTGTTTAATTTTCCTGGAGGCCGTTAGGAGGGGTCTGGTGACAATTAGTTTTTAAAAAAAAGACAAAAAGGAAATTCTTTTCTAGGAAAAATTATAATCTCCGTGTTTCTCAACTCTGAAATTTTTAATCTATTTTCATATGTTAAAATAATTAACATATTCACATTGGGTTTTTTATTTGCCTAAATGGCTATTGTAAGAAAGAAACTGATTTGGCAGAGTGATGGTGACTAAAGAGAAATTACGTGAAGACAGAACAAAAGAAGAAACAGCTCTCTGCCCTCAGTTGTCTTTGATGCAGAAGCTAGAGGTTTACACCAGCTGCAAGACTGCAACAGTAGAGCAGAGGTAAATAAAGCAGGCGTGGCAGCTTCAGGCCATGTGAGGTGACTGATCCTCTCACACCAAAACCAAACAGGCTGCAGACCCACCTCTCCGCAGTGGTTTGCCACCTGTGGTGGGTTACTAGCTGAAGTTCAGCCCTGTCCCATAGCTTTCATTCTGCTCAAGATCTTCCATGAAGACACAGCAGGTCATAGAAGGTATTGAAGAATATGGAGATATGAAAAAGTATTTTTTCCGAAGTCCACTATTTCCAGTATCATATTGACAGAGATTTCCTTTGTGATACATGGTCACTTCACCTGAGAATTCTACAGGGTGCATGAAAGCCTCACCACAATCACCTTCCTCACTCTTAAGAGCTGCCCCTAAAATCAGTTACTGTTATTAAATTATTCATGGGGAATTGGTGTGTTGTAGAAATTACATGAATATTTATAAATATTCTTTCCAAAACATGTTTGCTTTGAGGAAGTTTCATTAGATGGGCCCTTTGTGCCTAAAACTAATTCTATGATACTATACCCCCCCAAAAAACTTTTTTAAGTAGAAACCATTATTTCAAATGTGATTTTAATTATCAGTGCTTACCTTCTTAAAGGACTATTATGACTTGAAATTCACTTTAGAAACAGAAAGGTGGCATCATACATTTAGATACCCAGATGTTGCTTTTAAGAATCATTTTTAAAATGTTTAAATTAAAACACGTAACTTGGAAGAACTTTTTGTCAGTGTTGTCAGATACTAGTTACATTAACATTCAATTTTTTTCATATTATAAATGATATGTATGTTAAGGAAAAATTTAAAAATACAGGTAAGCAAAAAGAACATTTAGAAATACTACCCATTCAAAAGTAATTGTTAAGACAAGAGTAAGAAAGAATCAATAAAGATAAAAGATATAATGACTATACTTCATCTGTTTTTAAGATGCACATCTTTTCAAATCTTAACATCTCTGAAATGAGGATATGTGGAGTTTGCCCTTTTTTAGTAGTACATTTAACAGTGATGCTTCATTTTTAAAAAATATTTGACAGAGAGAGAGTGGGAGAGAAAGAGAGCGTGCACACAAGCAGGGGGAGCGGGAGAGGGAGAAGCAGGCTCCCTGCAGGGCAGGAAGGCCAATGCAATGCAGGCTTAATCCCAGGACCCTGAGATCATGACCTGAGCTGAAGGCAGACACTTAGCCGACTAAGCCACTCAGGTGCCCCTACAGTGATGTTTCTTAAATCTTAAATTCGATGTTTCCATTGTATTCAACGAAATACAGTAATTTGGGCTATAGATCCTTAGGGGTAGAATAGCAATTTTGAGGGACAGAACTATACTGCACAAATAGCTTGTACTGATTTAAGAAGCATTTCCAACAGCAGAGTGCCTCTCTGCCACTGGTGCTAGGGCATGCTGAACTGATTCCATCCCTGTCCTCCTCACCGCCACACCCACCACTCCAGAGGAGAAAGGGGCACAGATGGGATCTGGCGCTATAGGGGGTGGTAGCAGCATCCATGCTTTAATTCTCACAGAACATTAGACTGGTAGGAGCAGCTTTCTGAGGCCATCTCCCCTTCACTTCATCTCCAGTACAATCACTGATGATTAGCTTTGAACCAGAAAATAGCTGCGAATCTTAGGAAATCTTTTATAGAGTGACTTATGCTCTTGTGTAGTATTTGATGTCAAGTAGTTTGTTTTACTTCTTGGGTAATTGTAAATATTTTTATTTTGTGGTCCTTCACGTCTTATTACAGTATACGACAGCAGAGCTATTTAATTCAAATAACAATGGTATATTATCAGATAGCTTTTTTTTTTAAAGATTTTATTTATTTGAGAGAGTGAGCATAAGCAGGGAGGAGGGGCAGAGGGAGAAGGAGAAGCAGGCTCTCCCCTGAGCAGAGAGCCCAATGCGGGGTTCAGTCCCAGGACCCAGAGATCATGACCTAAGCTGAAGGCACATGCTTAACTGATTGAACCACCCAGGCATCCCACAGGACAGGTTTAAAAAAGCTATCTGAGGGGAGCCTGGGTGGCTTGGTCGGTTAAACATCTGCCTTCGGCTCAGGTCATGATCCCAGGGGCCTGGGATCAAGCCCCACCTCCAGTTCCCTGCTCAGTGGGAAACCTTGCTTCTCCCTCTCCCTCTGCCACTCCCGCTACTTGTGCTCTCTCCCTCTCTCTGTCAAATAAATAAAGAGGCACCCGGGTGGCTCAGTCGTTAAGGTCTGCCTTGGGCTCAGGGCGTGATCCCAGCGTTCTGGGATAGAGCCCCACATTGGGCTCCTCCCCTGAGAGCCTGCTTCTTCCTCTCGCACTCCCCCTGCTTGTGTTCCCTCTCTTGCTGGCTGTCTCTCTTTCTGTCAAATAAATAAAATCTTAAAAAATAAATAAATAAATAAGATATTAATAAAAAATTTAAAAACTTGGCCTGTGCATTCTATATATTATTTAAATGCATAGCAAGTATCAGGTGTATGTATTTATTAGCTATTTTACTTTCATGAAATGTATAGTTTGGGTTTTCTTCTAACTAGAAATTTAATAATTTCTTCCATTTATATATACATGCAGGAAATACTAAAGAATGAAAAAAATAGAGAAGAAATTAAAATTAAAAATCAAGATCTTTATGAAAAAGAAAAACTCCTCAGCAAAGGGAGCAATGAAGAACTCTTGGCTTCACCAGTTCAAACTCAGGTCAAAGGGCATGCCTCTGCTCCATACTTTGGAAAGGAAGAACCCACCGTGGCTCCCACCAGCACTGGTAAAACCTTTCAGCCAGGATCCTGGATGCCACAAGGCGGCAAGAACCCCAACCAATGAATGCACTGTGGTAGTATTTCATTTGTACGTAACTTTTTTAACAATAAAAGAAGTAAAAAATTACTTTGTTATTTTCTGACTGTACAGTAAGTTCTCTGTTCCATTAAGCTTAAGAATTCCTTTTTAGTATGATAAGAAATTTGAGGCTATGAACTATAGAAACCTTTTTTTTTTTTTTTTTTTAAGATTTTTAAGTAATCTAGGGGTGCCTGGGTGGCTTAGTTGGTTAAGCATCTGCCTTTGGCTCAGGTCATGATTTCAGAGTCCCAGAATTGAGCCCCATGTCGGGCCTCTGCTAGGCGGGGAGTCAGCTTCTCCCTTTCCCTCTGCCCCTCCTTCTGCTCCTTCTCTTTTGCTCGCTCACTCTCTCTCAAATAAGTAAATAAAATCTTAAATTAAAAAAAATTAAGTAATCTCTACACCCAACGTGGGGCTCAAATTTACAACCCCAAGATCAAGAGTTGCATGCTCTACCAACTGAGCCAGCCAGGCACCCCAAAATCCAACTTCTTTTAGGTTTAACTCCTTCATTTGCTTTAGTCATCATTCTGTTTATAACTTTGCTTAGGCTTTCCCTCTTAGGATTGCTCCTTTGTGAAGTACCCCGTAGCTGTAAATGCTTAGTACATTTGGATCCTTATGATCATTTAGGAACCCCAGTGTGTATCATGATAGAAGGTAAGGGTAATTAGTGAGCTCTCCTAAAGTACTCAATAAAAAAAGAAAAAATGAGAAGACTACTATTTCTGGAGAGGCAGTCTGTAAGAGTCTAAAGGATTAATCAAAAACATGAACTTGGATAAAACATGTGGAGGCCAAGAAAATGTAGTTGATAAATGAAAAAAAACCATGAAGACCTGGAATTTGATGAGAGGAATTAGGACCAGTAGACATAGACAATCCATCACCAAAGTCTGAAAGGACAGTAAACACAGAAATGGTATAATAACTGGAGTTCCATAAGATTAAAAATTATTTTGGGAGGGGCACCTGGGTGGCTCAGTCAGTTAAGCGTCCAACTCCTGATTTTGGCTCAGATCATGATCTCAGTCAGGGTTGGGAAAGCAGAGCCTGCTTGGGATTCTCTCTCTCCCTGTCTCTCTGTCCCCTCTCCCACCCCCCCAAAAAAGAAAAGAATGAAAAAAAATTACTTTGAGAAAATGAAAAATTAAAGAGAGTTCTCAGTGATTGCATTGACAGTGGGGATTCCAGTGGCTTGTATATTGAAGAAAAATATAGACGGGTGATGTTAAAACACTCATGATTATACAAAAGTATTTTTGAAGGGTCATAGTTTTCCTGAAGTGCACAACTAAGTTTTTGTTGCTAATATAGACTTCTCACAGTGTATGGCATTAATATAGGTGCTCAATAGTTACTGAATAAGTGATTCAAATTTTAATGCTCTATAGGAAATCCTTAGTTATGTGTTATAACAGTGAATTCCTAAAAACACATAGGTTAACAATTTTACTTGATAGAAGGTAAAAATTTTAATTGCTTAAGAAATAAATTAGAGAAATACAACTTTATAAAATGTAATATTAAAACAAATAATCAGATGTAATTACCATAACATACTTATTGAATGACAGAAAAGCCCCTTGGTGAAAATACTACCATTCCAGCAACCTGTTGATATGAGGTTAACCATGCTATCATTATAAAGTAATATTACATTTTGCCGTAAAGGCGAAAAAGGAACTAGCCACCAGGCAGTATAAAGAGGTACAAATGACTGTAAATTAAGATGTTCTTGAGTCCTGGGTTATAAGAAAAACTGCAAATGTTCTAACATGATAGAATATTTCTACTTCCAAATTCCTATTAGCTTATTAGATGTATTCTATACATATCTTTTTATAAATGTTTGCCTTACAGTCTGTAAATATCTTAACATATGACAGAATTTACATTCATTTTTTTTATGTTTTCTTTTTAAAATACCTGTTTTATTAACTATAAAGAACAAACTGCTGATTACCAGAGGGGAAGTGGGTGGGAGGATGGGTGAAATAGGTGATGGGGATTAAGAAGGGCACTTTTTTTTTTTTTAAAGATTTTATTTATTTATTTGACAGAGATAGAGACAGCCAGCGAGAGAGGGAACACAAGCAGGGGGAGTGGGAGAGGAAGAAGCAGGCTCATAACGGAGGAGCCTGATGTGGGACTTGATCCCAGAACGCCAGGATCACGCCCTGAGCCGAAGGCAGGCGCTTAACCGCTGTGCCACCCAGGCGCCCCTAAGAAGGGCACTTGTGATGAGCACTGCGTGATGTATGGAAGTGCTCAATCACTAAAGTGTACACCTGAAACTAATGTTACCCTGTATGTTAACTAACTGGAATTTAAATAAAAACCTTAAAAAAAATACTAAATAGATGAGGCATAAAAAAATAAAGTAAAATAAATTAAAATACCTTTTTTACGTAAGCAGCAGAAGAAAATCTTAACCAAAAGTCCTTGTGGGAAAATACCTGAAGTAAGATTATGATACTGGCCCACCATTATTAGTAGAGCATGCACTTAAAAAAAAAAAAAAAAGATTTTATTTTTAAATAATCTCTACATCCAATGTGGGGCTCAGACTTACAACCCCAAGATCAAGAGTCGCACACTCTACTGACTGAACTAGCCAGACACCCCCAGAGCATGCAGTTTTAAAGTGATTTCAAGTAGAAATGACATTTATAGTAATCCATTGCACTCCTTTCCTCAAGACTGACGTTTTTTGGATGACTGGTGGCACTGTTAGGTGGTATCAAAACAAAGTTAAATGTCCTACATAAAAATTGAACTATAACTTTGGCCTAATTCAAATTACCTTTCTAAGCAATCCTTTTTATATTTGGCTTTTATGCCCAGACAGACAGCAAAGCACAATTAAAGTATTAAATATTATTTTGTCCACCATATATCATATTTTAAATAGTTATATTGTGGACATTTACAGGTTTGTTTGTTTGTTTTAGTGACAATGTCTTAAATAAATAAATGAAAATGTCTTTATTTCTTCAAGACAGACTTCAGACCTATGCAAAATTTTTTTATTCCAAAAGGAAAAATGTTCATTTCAGAGTAAAGTGTCGTATATATCTTATGTACTTTCTCAGAGGTAAATTGTTATTGATTTCCCTCCCATGCCTGTGCTATAAATGCATGTAGCAGATTTCTGACTGCTCAAGCACAGAAAATGTGTTGGCTGTTGGGTTTAATCATACAAATCTAGCCTATTAGCTATGCCTTGGATATGTGAAGTTGAAAATCAACAAAAATGGAGGAAAAAAATTTTCCCATTATCTGATATTCTTTTCCATTTCTACTTGTACTAACTGATTTCTGGCTGTCACTTATTAATCAGCCTTGAATCAATACCATTATATTTTTTAATGCTATCTCATTAACCATTCTATTTAAAATATAACCTGATCTCACCAAACAAAAAATAAAACACAAAAACAAAAATAAAATAAAATGTAACCTGAATTTATATAGAACAGGCTTTCTCAAACTGTGTGTGTGTTCCTTGGGGAAAAAAACAGAAGCGAGAAGAGTCTATAATAGTCAAATTAAGTTAAAAGACTCCAAGAAATCCACATAGGAATCAGTCTTAAGTTCTATTTTATATTTTCCAAACCTGTGGTATTTGAACATGGAATCTATTTTAATATGTTTGAGAAATATACACACATATATGTATGTATATACTTCAGATATGAAGTAAATCAGAGTGATGCTATAACCAATTGCAAACATAAAAACAATCATGAATAGGAATGAGACTTCCTCTAACCTAACACCAGATGAGGTGTAGTGCCCTCTGCCCCCTTCCTTTACATTCTGTATAAAAGAGAGAAGGAATGGGTCAGGAGCTGCTAATTATAATCTATCTCAACATTGGTTTTCCAGCTCACAGCATGGTAAGCTTACTTCGTTTGCTTACTATAATTTCAAGAAATAAAAGTAAAAAAATGCTATACTAAAAAGTGTATCTCATACAGTAATACCAGGCTAAAGTTTACCACATGCATAGTATGAATCAAATTCTGACACACAAACTTTTTTTTTCTTTTTGGATAAAATGTCTGTTATAGGCAACCTGTGTTTTTCCCAAAACGAGCCATAAAAAGGTAACTGATTATATTAGTTCTCAAAACTTCAGAAACAACATAAAAGGCAATTTTTAAAAAGTATTATAGCTAGTGTAAATGGGATTCTTTCATCAATAGTACTATTTGTTGCAGTGAGAAAAGACTGATTTTTTTGAAGAATCCCAACCCACACAATACTCTAATTTACATCCCCCCTCTTCCCCCACATACATATAGACATACACATTATAAAGCCTACTGATCTCACATATATAAAAAGGCTCCATAAGTGCTGGAAAAAGCTAAAGCTGAAGAAAGAACAAATGGCATTATGTCAAATACAAAACTGGCATGTGTTCAGACTTTAAAAGAAATTATAGAAAAACAGATTTCAGTTAAATAACTATCTTTATATTGTAACAGGAGAACACAGCTTTAGTAGATAACTGAAAATTATGGTGAATATATCTTTTGCTTCAATATTTGACTCTAAAATGTGGCCGTAAGCAAGGCTTATGTATATAAATTATTTTTATGAGCAGTTTGATTGGAGAAACCCAAACACATTTTACATTTACCTTAACCTCATTTTTCTTAAACTGCACTCTGCAGACCCAGGAGGGCCAACAGATCTATAGAAGATATGTTTTAATTTCAATGGTAATTTCAACTATTAAAAGTTCAGTGACAATAAAAAGATCACTAGATCTCCTAGCTCGCTTAAGTAACGGAACGGAACACTGAATTATCTCAGTGCCTAGAGTTGCAGTATGTTCATTCCACTGGCACCAAGTAGGAACTGACAACCTAAAGTGAAAGTACTAAGTAGTGTTCAAACCAGTCCATAAGCATTCTCAGAGGAGTCCTTAGGTTTTCATAGTTGAGAAACACTGCCCTTAATTTCTTTAAGTAGGCTTTCAGCTAGAAATGAAACTCAAAACCCTTTGAAAACTCTAACTTCTATAATGTATCTAACTTTCATTACTTTATTAACCCCCCTTTAAAAAAACAAAAACCAAAAAACCCAGGACCTCTTTATAAAAAAGTATCAAATTTATTTCAATATCTAGTTTCATTTTTAAATTAAAGCTGGTGGACAATTTTTTGTAATTTAAATTCATTATCAGAGGTGAGGAAAACGTTAATAAGCTATTATATACTGACAGCGAATAAAATTATTAGACTACGCATTTATAAAAGCCATGTTTAATAGTAAAAAGTTCCAGTTATACTGCTTAGCTGAAGGAAATATCCTTTACCTCTTTATTTCTAATTTTAACATTCTCATTTTGACATAATTGCCTTTTTCACCCAATTACTAGTATGATGAACAAAATTTTTCCAAATGTTAAACCTTTATTACCACTTATGAAATAGGACTTAACTATTACTTTTTAAGAATTCCTTAAGAGAAGTCTGAAATTTTAATTTTCACCATGAACCTGTTTGATCATAAAGTATAGAACACCACTACTAGATAAATTAAAATGAAGAATGGAATAAAAACACAAAAGTGGCATCTATATAATGAGCAAATTATGTGATAAGACATTTTAACTACTTCACATTTCTACACAGCACAATAAAGAATAAACTGGTTCCAAGGTACCACAGGGTTTGGCATTTTTACTGCAAGCTTTAAATCATAGTGTTACTCTACTCAACAAGACATCTCTAAGAAAATGGCAGGTTCATAAGCACAAAAACTGTTCTGTCTGGTAAGTGGTACTCTACATACCCAATGAGAGAATTCTTTATAAAATGAGATTTTTAAAAATGCAGAATATCTGATAATTATCTCAAAAGCTAAAATGAGAAAAATGCAAAATATGGTCATTGGTTAATATGTGGCTTTGAGAAAGCCAGAAATGATTCTATTCCAAGAAATAAGCAATAAGGATAAAAGGTGTAAATAACATACTATACGCCTCTTTAAGCCAAAGCACACTTTTCACCTCAGGACAATTCTCAATTCCCGTCGTCCGGAACAGGACCCCATTCTAAGCCATTACTTGAATACAGTTCATAATGTATAGTCATTTTTCTCCACAGGATGTTTTCATTTCAGAACATAAGCTGCAAAATGGCAAATGACTAAGCCAATTATAAAGAATTTATAGCATAATAAATGCCAATTTACAGTAACTGTCAACAGACTTCTACACCAAAACCTAAAAGTTGCTGCAGTAGAGGTCACAACTAACATGATTCTTACAGGTGCTCCGACTTCGTTTACAACAAATTACTGCCATAAAAACCAGAAAAGAAACCTTAGTGGGTCCTTTCAACACTGCATAATTTTCCAAATGATGTTCCTCTGGCTCTAGAGCCATTTATTCATTCCTTCAGTCCTTTTTTAGTCGTTTAGCTTTTGCTATATTTTCTTGGCGTTTTTGTTTCTTCTTTTGCTCCTTTTCCCTGGCCTCAATCATCTTGGCCAATTTCCAAGACAGTACTGCACTTGCTAGAAACAATGGAGTAAGGGCCAGGATAACTGTTGTAAGGAAGCCATATGGGTCCTTTGCAGCCCATTCCACAACATACTCAGCCCAAGCCTTTATATCAAACATCTTTGTAGCCGTCTTTGGAAAAGAGAAGAGAGGGACAACAGGAGAAAAGACTATGTGGTTAATCAAATTTTGAAAACGTTGTATCATACAGTTAACTCAGAATTGTTATCACTCATTTAAATTAGCTTTTTGTCTTTAAAAAGCATCAATTAGTACTATTTTAATACAGCCTATTACCTCCAGTTAAGAAGACATAAATTAGGATAACACTTAAAAAGATGTAGAAATATAGAACATAAAAGTAAAAACCTTGTGGAATCTGTCATAGGGACTATGCATTCTTTGTAACCAAGACAGATTTTATTTAGTAGCAGACTTCTATAAGAATCTTGAGTCTTAAGCACTCATTCCAGGAAACAGCAGAATCCTGTTATTTTCTGACACAGCCTTGGTATCAAGTACTAATTAACAAAAGTATGATTCATCAAGTTTGGTGTTTGAAAAGGACAAGCCACAGAGTACATGAAATGCTTAGAGAAAGGAAGGTAGTGGAGGGCTGTTTCCAGGAATGAAAAGGAGAGGGTATGGGAGGCACAAAAATATCCACATTCATATGCAAAGAGATATAAGCAAAAAAGTGACGTTATTTTATGCCCTCTTTCAGCTCTGAAGACTCCTACTTGAGAACATAATTTAATAAATGAGAAAATTATCCATAATGGGTGTCCTGCATTTTGTTCCACTTTGAGTTGGCATCGGAGGGCAATGTGGTAAATAAGGACGGTGTGGATTTGACTGACATTTTCTATTTTGCCCCAGAAGCTTTTCAACCGTTTGTGTTTGTGTCAACCTCTGTTCAAAGGTGAAAATTAATAATACTTGGGTAGGAATGGGTGTAGATACATCCACAATTTCAGCTGGGATTTAAAAAGTCATCTACCTTATGCTTGAGTACTTCTTTTCCAACTTTGTCCTGGGATTATTAGTGAGCCAATTACAATTTCAGATGACCCTTAGCTTGTCTGTCTTCTTCTTTAGCTCTACCATACACTTGTGAGAGAAGGTTTAAATTCTATATACCGGGTGGGTTGAAAAGAACAGATAAAAGAAAGAAAGTTTAAGTCGCAACTTTCAGGATAACTTTAAAACACTTTCAAATGGACTATTTCGAAATCATGTATATACAACCTATAAATGACGTGTAAAATTGCCTGGCACATTATAGGCATTTAATATTATTTCTTCCTAATTTGAAGAAAGAAATCATTACTACAATTGCAAATGCCCTCTAAGAAAATCCTACTGGAGTGATTATAAGTATTTTACTAAATGACTTCAAAAAATTGCGAAGCTCACGGACACATAAAAAGACAAATTAGTTCACTGATAAGTTACAGCATATCCATTCCTAGGTTTTGAATTTTTTATACTAAAAATGTCATTAATTTATAGGATTAGGCATATAATTACAAATCAAACTATCTCACTTTAGTCTTTAAAGGTTTTTTGGTCTCATTATACAATTTGTTTTCTTTACAGAAAACCAAAACAAAATATAAATCACCCACAATCCCATTACCTCAAGAAAACTATGACTGGCTTTAATATCCTTCCACCGGTCTTTTCATATTTTCAACAGAAAACACTAAAGTGCCTCCAGGATATTGTTAAATAGTCTAGTCTCTGCCCCCTGCCCTTGAATTCTTAGGCCCACACAGAGAGCCCATCTGTTCCTTCAGCTTCTCCAATACGGTAATGAATTAACTAAGGCAAAATTCAGTGATAAGCGAAAAAAAACTGCAAAAAAGAGTAACGCAGAAGTGAAGCACCTGGTTTGTGGCTAAGTTCTAGCCATTAACACAAAGAAGTTATCGTCCTCAGGCCACACAGTGGTCCGTATACTTCAATTTCGGACCCAAACGCACGTGCCTAGGCACTTGGAGGAATCAATATTACTCTTCTTCTTTCCGTAAGGGGTCGACCGGGCTTGATCTCCAAGCCAGACCTGCGCGGCTCCTGAAGCCGCAGCCGATGGTACTTCACCGCCAGTACCACGTCCCGTCCATCCCTGTTTTCGCCCTTACTCATTCTTGTTCTCCTATCCCATCCGGCCGCCAGCCCCAGGGGGCCAAGTTCAGGCGCCTCTCGGCCTCGGCGGGCAACAGCCCGGCTAGGCTCGGAGAGCGGGCGGTTCCGGGAATCCCGGCTTGGTCCCGCCACAGCTCGGTCCGCCGGCGCCGTGGCCGCCTCCTTTGGGCACGCGGGCAAAACCACCCCAGCGGCCGCCACCAGCCCACCCTACATCACGGTCGCGACCGTGGGCTCAGACCCCTACTCCCAACTCACCTCCAGGCCGGAAGCAGGAAGGCGGAAGCCGCGGCTTTCCCGTCCCGCCCACAGGCCAGCCCCGGCCCCGAGTGGGCCTGAGGAAGTCGAGGGGCCAGTTTCCGGCTGCGCCATTGCTGTGTGGGTCCCGGGACCTCGACTTCCAGAACTCACGGGGCGGGGATGGCGGGGGAGGGCGGCGCCGGGCTTCCCGGGGAGCTGCAGGTGAGGCCGCGCCGGGTGAGCGGCGGCGCCCCAGCTGGCCTCTGGCGGGGAGCCCGAGACCCGCGCCTGCTGACGGGATGAAGGGGCGAGCGTGGAGGCGCGGGTGGACTCAGGCTTCCAGGAGCCGGTCCGGAGCCCTGCGGGCTCTCTGCCTTTGCCCCCAATGTCAGCCAGGAGACAGCCCCCCTGCCCTGCTGGAGCCAGACCGTTGATGGAGGGCCCCGGTGGGTGAGGTCTGTAGCGCCATGGAAACAGACTAAAGAGCGGCGGCAAGAAAGGAGTTGGTCTCCACAAACCGCCCAAAGTCAAGGTGAGGGTCACACAGCGACTGTTGAAGGATTCTGGCGAGTTCCTCCTCCCGGTTCACACCCCACCCCTTGCCCCTGTCATCTTCTGGTTGGACAATGGCTAAAGCCTCACGTACTGGAAACAATGAAGCAGCTGGACCATGGTGGATCCACTGAACCTTATTACTAAGGGAAAACGCAGCCATGCTGTGTGAAGAGGGGATTTTTGTTGTTTGTTTTTAGTTTGAGAACCTAACTCATTTCACACACACCCCCACACAAAATGATCCATACTTGCCCAAAGTAAACTCGGTAAATAAACTGGGCATAGCGTTCCCACAGAGATACTTGTTCTTTCAATACACAAATAAAGGGATGCAAAAGTCAACAAGCAGAAAGAATGAGTTTAATATTGTCTTCTAATCTACAGGAACTGAGAGATTAACTGATTTGGTTGGTGACCAAATTTTGTGATTGCTTGCACAGAACTGCTCTGTTTGACTACCGCTGCGAATGTTGCAAGACCTCTTCACTTTTGTGTGCCAAATAAAGCAGGTTTTTATTTTTGAGAGACTATAGAATGTTCTCTGAGGAGCAAGCTGTGACATGCATAACTAGTTTAGATACAACAACAGTAACTATTATTTACTAGGGAACAGGCTTTTGGCAAATAATCTAGTGATCTCAAATACTGTTCGTTGGGCATATGTTAATGTTTGTGTGTTGTATTAGCAGCAGTTGTTTTCTTACGCATTCTTGTTTGAAAACTTGGATGATGGTTTCAAAGCTTGTGCTGCTTGGACCTAGCCTGTACCTGTAGTAGCCAGAAAAAGCAGACTCAGTCACTGGATTGTGTATACCGAAAACTTTACTTTCTAGAGTTAACTATGTGATCTCTAAAAACTTATTCAAATGGTAATTCCAGGAGGGGGTCTGAATGTATTTTAACATCCTTCACTCCAGAGGCCAAGGTGTGTCTGTTTTGTTTTAATCTTGGTACACAGTATACCCAATTACTGCCTTCCCAGTAGTTTGCTCTGCCGCTTCCCTTGTTAAATGCATTGGAGTCTTGGGCTGCGAGAAAAGGTGCATAAGAAATCAGGCTCTGTAGCTTTTGACTGTAGTCTAGACCCTGCCTTCACAGCCTAATACTATTGACCTAGTTTTCAGTTCCAGCACAGGATGCAGGTGCAGGGATAGCATAGGGGTTGCCACAGCTGAGCCCCTTAATGCAAACTGCATTGCCTTCAAGAAAGATGGTGTCAAGATTGGTTCAGATACTGTGCACTATTTTCTGTAGTGAGGAGTTTTAGATTGTGAGTTGAGTTTCACAGGTCTCGTCTCTGCAGATCTGTATACACTGTAAGTCACTCTGAGCCTAATTTCTCTTCTTTATGTGGAACGTACACTAGGTCATCTCTGGTGTTCTTTCAGCTCTAAAATTATGTCAGTTGGACTGGGCTTGGCCATTTTTCTAACTTATGCTTCATAAGTGGCAACAGAACAAGGAATTTCGTGGAAACATAGCCAATTTTCTTAAGGTCATTCTTTAGTTGAAAAGATCCTTAATTGGATTTTTATTCTTTCACAAATGTCTTTAAGAATGCCAACTTAGAATAACAAGGAAATAAGCTCTGCTTGTATTTATTTTTAAGAAATCTTATTCATGTAACTTTAACCAAATTAACAAAACCTTACACTATTAAGGAGGGTTTGTCTTTGCATAATTCCTGTGTGGTGTATCACACCTCCCGCCCCATTCGTACTAGTTATCTTGAAAAAAGAACATTACAAAATTTTAACCATTTTTTGTTTTTCTCTTAAGAAGGTAAGTCCTACTCTGTCACTTGTTTAACAAAAAGTCTTTTGATGTACAAAGTTGCTTTTCCCATTGACTCATGTCAAAATTGTGAATGAAAAAAAAAACATCGTGAATGAGTAAAACCTGAATAAGATTCTATTATAAAAACCTAGACTTGACTAAAGATCTTGAGAACTTTTCTACCTGCTCAACATTTTGTGTTTATTTCTTTCTCTGCAGTAACACTTCACATATTTGACTTAACTTGATGAAATTGATTTCTTTCCTCAATTTTGTTTTTTCTTTTCATTGAAACATAATGAAAATATTTCTTTTCCTTAAGATTTCATTTATTTATTTATTTATTTATTTGAGAAAGAGAGGGAGCATGCGTGCCCGCACAGGGGTGGGAGGAGGGACAGAGGGAGAGGGTAAGCATCCTCCCCACTGAGCAAGGAGACAGACATGGGGCTCTATCTCAGGAACCCAAGATCACCACCTGAGCTGAAATCAGACAGTAAACTGACTGAGCCACCCAGGCGCCCTGGAAATATATTTCTTAAAAAGCACAATTATTGATTCAAAAAGTAATAATCAGGTCTTAGCGGTATTTGCAAGATCATACTGAAGAATAATAATTTCTTCTTCTTTTTTTAAAGATGTTATTTATTTATTTGAGAGAGCGAGAGAGCACAAGCAGGGGTAACAGCAGAGGGAGAAGCAGGCTCCCCACTGAGCAGGGAGCCTGATGTGGGGCTCGATCCTGGGACTCTGGGATCATGACCTGAGCCAAAGGCAGACATTTAACTGGCTGAGCCACCCAGGCTCCCCAAGAATAATAATTTCTTAAAAGCTATTTATTGAGTACGACTATGTACCAGGTACTGGGCTTCAGATCTATTATTACTAATCCTAAGACTAAACAACCCCAAATGATAATGTTCTTATACCCATTTTACAGATAAGGAATCAGAGACTTGAAAAGTAGAGCAGGATTCTAAACACGTCTGGTCAAAATCCCTGCTCTTCCTTAATATCCAAAGACTTGTCAAAAAATGCTGATTTCATAAAATGAAAGCATATTTTTTGATTCTATAATTCTTAATTAACTGATAATCACAAGCAAAATATTTCCATACTTTAGAATTTCTTATTGCCCAGGTGGTGGCAGCATGTCTCAAAGAGCTAGTATGGTGCAAAAGGTTCTCCCCAGCTTTGTCAGTTGATTTGCCTCTGCATCTCGCATATGTGATTTCTGTCAACTAACTTCTCTGTTGGGCTTTCACTGCTGTTAAACCAAACCATCAGTAATTAACTGTGTCTTCCACCCTCCCATCAGCCTCATCTTCTGAATGGGTCCTACTCTGCCAGTTTGCTTTCAGCCTCTTTTACTTAGAAAGCATCACAAAATTACTGTTTTTTAGAGTATTCGTGTAGACCTATCCAGTAACACAAAGAATTGTTTTCAAATATTGTTATATTTCACACATTGTTATAATTTGGAAGAAACATATACTAAAAACAATGAGCTAATATTATAAAATTCTTGTTTAAATTAGAAGGCATACTTCTTAAACTTATGGGATACACCAATTGAGGTAATGAAAAGCTTTTAAAAGATAGAATTAATCTTCAAATTAAGAACAAGAACATTCAGGAGGGAGCAGTGCAAGGTTATACAATTCAGAAGGAATGCATATATAGTAGAATAACTAGTTACACCTATTTCAGCCAAGTATTGCTTGGATTATTATTCTCATCTTTGCAGGGCAGATGCTGCCTCATCACAGAAACCCTCTCTACCCCTTATCACTTAAATTTTTTTTCCATAGTACTCCAACCTGACAAGTTGTTTCCTAGTTTGTTGTCTGTTTTTCCTGCTATTAAGGCAAGCTATATGTGATTAGTTACCTCAGTACCTAAGAATATTGTTTTGAATAATTGATTCCAAGATATAGCATTGCTAGTTACAAAAATAAAACTGTTAGTTTTATTTTAATTTGTGGTTGAACAAATCCTGAAGTAACCTAAATCCTGGGAAGGTGTGAAGTTTGTATTAGAGTACCAAACAGTTGTAGTATGTTTTCAGGGTAGTTAATGGATGCCCCAATAAGTAGGTAAGGTGTTTAGAGAAAGGTAAAGTAATTGTGATTATCTTGTTAATGAAAGAACACTAGGTGCTTAGTAATTTCCAAGTACGTAACAAGGAACATAGACTTTTGGTGCTTTTTTGCTTTTTCTATTTACGATAAGAACAAACTGGAGTAGATATCTATATAGAGATTTTTGAAAATAGGGCAAAGTGTATATGCAGACTAGATGCTCTCTCTAGATATTTTTCCAGCTTCATTATTCCCAATTCAGATTGCAGGAGAAATACTTACATTGAACAGCAGATGTGTCTCTCGTTGATTATTCTTTGCCGCCCATGGCTTCTTGCATACGTTTAGAAACAATCAGTGCATTTGATTACATATTGCTGCTCTGGGTAATTTACAGAATTTTTTCACAAAATACTGAAAATTAGGTATTTCTGCTTTTTTAACACTGAAACTGTTTACAATTCTTTGTCTTCGGAATACATGAACATGCAGCAAACTAGTTCCCTGTAGGTAGAGGGCATCATTTTGCAAGGGTAGAATTTCCAGTAAATCCTTGGGAAGCCTGGGGTTGCAGTCAGTGCTGTTGAAGTTGTGAGATACTGAACTTCCCTGCTGAATCTGGAGGTTTAAATTTTAGGCCTGCCCCTAAATAATGAAATTGTATTAACCATGTCAAGTTAGCTTTGATTTCTGTACTGGGGTCTCCTAGCCATTAAATAAGAATTGCTATCCCAATTGGGAAAACTAATCCATGTGTAAGAATCCTTCAGTGTAAAAATGATGTGTATTGCAAAAGCACCCCATAGCAATATCAGTTTCACTGGGTAGAATTTTAATTTGATACCTTCACCTAAACAAGCTACTCAAAGTAACCATATAAAACATTTTAACCGTATTTGTTCAATGATATTGTCAGGGACATTGTTTTCCATATCATAGAGTACCCTTTATGTAAAGTTCCCTATAAGAGACTTTAGAATGTAATTGTAAAAAACTTTGGAAACCACTTTTTGATAGTGAGAGTTTTGCCTCTTTTTGATTTGATTGTCAAGAAGCTCAAGAACCAAATTTGAAGTTCATGTTTAACATTTATCCTGACCTGCGTACTTGCATTTCTTTTTAAACACATTTTTCCTAGGACAGGTGTCGTCTGTAATTATCATATATGTTAATGTAGTAAGATAAGTCCTTGTTGAAATAGGAACAGTATAGTTGCCTGTTTATCAAGTGTTTGAAACTCAGACTTAACAGAGACTTGATATGTAACAAGTAGTTATTTGCTAGTAAAATTCTTTAACTGATTCTAATTTTTATGTCTATTTTAAAATCTTGTATTATAACCATATCATTTAAAACTAGGGAACGTAGGAAATCATTGGGTGGAATTGCATCCCAAAGTCTAATGCCAAAGGCTAGTTTGTGCCTTTAATAGCCCTTGGAGTATACTTGGAACCTAGTTTAAAAAATAAACAAAATTTACTTGTTCCAAGCTATAAATATATATGGTTTATGTCTCCTAAACCATCACTTAGAGACATATCCTACTCCCAAATTCATAAATTGCATTTGCTGAGTTTACAGTTTATGTTTTTAGGCTTTAAGTCAGGACGTGAAACAGTCTGAAATCTAAAAACTCCGCGGCGCCTTGGTGGCACAGCGGTTAAGCATCTGCCTTCGGTGTTGATCCCAGCGTTATGGGATCGAGCCCCACATCATGCTCCTCCGCTATGAGCCTGCTTCTCCCTCTCCCACTCCCCCTGCTTGTGTTCCCTCTCTCGCTGGCTGTCTCTATCTCTGTCAAATAAATGAATAAAATCTTAAAAAAAAAAAATCTAAAAACTCCATTCAGATTCACATATGTACTCTTGAAGTAATAATAGTGGTGTGTATGATGAGTTTCTAGAGGAATTTGGAGTTTTACTTAATTTTTAGATTTGGCCTTGATCAACTAATTTTTCATTCTTTGTAATAAGCAGATAATAGTAATACCTGCCATTATACAGAAAGTTGGACCAATGTTCACTTGAGATTCTTTTCATCTCTAGATTTTAATATTCTCTTACAGGGCTATACTGCAGTTGAACACTTTTATCATTAATGAATATAGGTGTGTAAGAATCTGATTTAGTCTCTAGTTCTAGGTTCATATTTGATTTCATGATGTGGAGCAAAAAAATCATTTACTATTTTTGTGCTGGGTTCCCATGTCCATAAAATAGAATTAAGACTACCTGTTGTTTGCAACACTAACTAGTTAATGAATAATTGTGTGGTCTCCTTTTTATAGAAGGTTACATTTTATAGAATTCATCTGTAAATTGATTGTTGGGAACTTACGCAGATTCCCGGGGAATTATGTTATAAATAGTGATTATGTTCTTCATTTAGCCTGTAAATGCCTATTTGACACACAGTATAAGTGGAAAGAGTGCCTTTGCATAAAAATGGTAGAATATAATTTTCAAAACTATTAATAAAGTAGTAAAAATTAGATGAATTTTTGATAGCTTTGTGCCACAGTAAGATCTTATACCAAGTGATGGAAAATGAATTTATCTGAGTCCATCTTCCCCCCATATTTTTACATTCTAGATGGTATGAATGATCAACACTTTCTGACCATCTTACCATATATGCAGGGTGATACATCTTACTGTATATGCAGTCCAGGAATCACTGTTTGTTTCAGCTGTTTTCAGGTCTGTTAACCCTTTTGTACCATAGGAAACTAAAGCTACATATGGGTCTATAAATTATTCATATGTGTATGCAGTGCATATGGAATATATTCATATACATTATTCTGTGATGTGCCCCTCTCCCCACTTTATTTTCTGAATGAAGTGCAAACTCTTTAGAGGAGCCTAATGATTCTTACCAGCCTGGTCCAGCCTGCCATTTAAATCTTCCAGCATGATAGAGGACCATTTATTTCAGTCGTTTGCAGCTCTAAGAGATGCCTTCTTAGTCTAGTGGTTGCAGTATAGATTCTAGAACCAAACTACCTAATTTGAATTCCAGCTCTCCCTCTTGCTAGGATGATGAGACTACAATAAGAATGCATCTCACAGACCCCCACTACAAGGAGCTTAATTAATTGACCAAGGACCTCAGCTGCTGTGCTCTGAAATCCGTCACTATGTTTGTGCCAAGACTTTGTTTCTTTTGCAGCTCACTGAGCATGACGGAGATACTAAGCCCTGTTTTTGGCAGACACAAGACTTCCCTGATGGCCTGCAGGGGTTCAAGGACTCCTCCATTGCCTTACCAAGCCTTCCTTAGGCTACATGGCCACCTAGAACACTTCCACCCAAACTACCTTCCCTCTCTCTTTCACTTAGGGTCAGACTTGCATCATCGTGTGACAGTTCACCCAGTCTTCCTGGCTCCTTCCCCAGATAAAAATCTTATACATTTATTTCCATCTTGGCTTCTGGGATGGTAAAATTGAGATTTAGAAGTGGCTCATCCATTTCCTGGCCAAAGAGGCCACTGTGATTGGTAGGTGGGGCACTCATTTACCCCTGGCATAAGCCTGCAGATTTAGTATTAAAGATTTCACCAGTGTTGACCTGAGACAGTGTCCCAATGAAGGGGAACTCTGGTAGTTATACAGGCATTTGAAAAACGTGGGAGGAATAACATCTACAAAGACAATAGAGTTGGCTGATTACTGCTAAGCTGTATTGAAGTACTGCAGAAGGAAAATAGAAATAGCTGTTAACAAGTCATGAGCAGCTCAGAGTTAGAGCTAGAGGCCTCCTGTGGTAGCCTTTACCACCCAGAAGGTCAGAGTCAGTTGAATCACATGCTGAAAAGCTAGCCAATGTTGACTTCACAGAGCTCCAAAGATATTTGAGCTTTGAATGTTTAGCCTACATGGCTCTTTTCATTTGAAGGTGGAGAAATCTAGGGTCCTAAATATGGGATGCAGTCTTTTTTTTTTTAAGGTTCATTTAGTTTTTTGGAGAGAGGGAACACGAGCATAGGGAGGGACAGAGTGAGAGAAGCAGATGTCCCCACTGAGCACAGAGCCCAACAGCAGGGCTCTGTCCTACAACCCTGAGATCATGACCTGAGCGGAAATCAAGAGTCAGACATTCGACTGAGGAGCCACCCAGGCGCCCCAAGGGATAGGGTCATCTTGATGGGATTCCCCTGCTCCTCCCTCTGGACCCTTAGGGCTTGCAAAGGTAGCCCTTTTTTAGTAAAACTAGCATGTTTGCTCTCCTGCAGATACTACAGATGCCTCTTCCCCACAACGCAGTAGCCCTCCTCCTCTACTCCTTTCTCCTTTCCTAGTTGCCAAGCACATAACCAGTAACCAAGACAATGACTGGGTTAAATCTCAGTGAAGTGAAAAATGTCTGAGTTGCACTGGCAGACTGTGGAGGAAGGAATAAAGAGGCTGAGCAAATGGGCATGCCGGAATGGATACATTGCTAAGGCCAGAAAGATCCATTGGAGGATTGTACTCCATGAGATGGGCTAGAATCTACACCACTCACCCAAGGCCATCAGGAGAGCACTGGTGAGAGAGACTTCAGCATCACTTAGAAGTTTGGTGGTGGCTGTCCTCTGCAAGCCTGGGATGGAGGTTAAGAAAAGCAGCCACAGAGCTGGCTTATTAACATCCATGGGAATAATAGAGCCCTCAAGTAAGGGAAGCCAGGTGGTGGTGCTTAACAGCCAGAAGCTAGAAGTCCACAGTTATCATAATAACTGTCAAGGTCATTCTTGGAACCAAAAGAGCTTGACCCACAAGAAGTCTAGAGTCAGCTAATAGCGCATAGTCTCCTTACGGGCAAAATAGATGGGCAGTCCGTGAGGGTACTGATTAACATCTATTACCCTGAAAAAGCAAGAATGGAGGAGCAGGAGGCTGATGACAGGCAGTGACAACAGTAAAAAGGCATGATCCCCTGCTCAGTGTCCAGACTAAACAGTTTCCAGATCTAGAACTGAGTATGTGGATGAGTCCCAAGGAAGAAGAATCCTACGACAACACAGAAAGTACGTGAATACATGACATTTCTTCAAAAGGGCTTTATGGCCATCTCTCTAAGTGACTACAGTAGGGAAAGGGTAATAATCGGATATTTTGAAGACTATCTGTCATAGGATTTGAGTTGATTTTGGTATCTGGAATTAAAGCAACAGTACAGTCTTCCTGTTAAAATGCGCATCTACCAGACGAGGTGTTCTGGCTCAAGTTAGTCTCACAGTGGCCCCAAGTGCATAATTTAGAATTTATGTAGCAGTTACTCCAAATGCCACATTGGATCCCTGGTCTGTGGAGTTGGGGTTATAGTGGGGATTGCCAAACAGAACCATCTGAATCTGCCCCTCTCCCCACCAAGACAGTAAATCAGGCACAATACCGTATTTTGGGGAAAGAATGAAGATTAGTGCCGTTTAACACCTAAAAGATACAGGAATGCTGGTCCCAATTCTATTTCTTTAATAACCAATCCAGCTCCTAAATAAACTGGATAGATCCTGGGGAGTTACTATGGACTACTGCTGACTAAACCAAGTAATAACTCTTAGTACGGTTCCTGTTCTGTTCCTGCTAGAACAGATTAGTAAGGCCTCAGATACCTGGTGTGTCACTAATTTGGCAATGTTTTTTTTTTCCATTCCAGTTAGAAAAAAGAATCAGAACCACTTCACCTTCACAAAGAACAGTCAACATTATCCATTTAGACGGAGTTTTTTCTCAGGGTTATGTTAACTTTCCCATCTTCAGTCATAATATAATATAAAGATATATGGACCACCTAAATACTTCTCATGACATTACACTGGTCCATTTTGTTGTAATATCATGTGGTCGGACAGATGAGCAAGAGGTGGCTACTATGCTGAAGATCTTGGTGAGATACATGCACCCCAGAACATGGGGGATAAACAATAAGAAGACTGAGAGCCCAGTCACGAGTAAAGTTTGGAGATCTAATTGTCAGGGGAACGCAGGATGTCTCCTCCAAAGTGAAAGTCAAATTGCTGCCTCATTCAGCCCCTACCACAAAGAAGTAGAACATTTTGCTGGCCTCTTTTCCTTCTGGAGACAAGGTGTTCCACAACTAGGAATAATGCTGGTTCCTATACCAAGAAACATGGAAGGCTGCCAACTTTGAATGGGGCCCAGAGCAGGAGCGTTCTCTGGGACAGTTGCAAGCTTCGGGGCAAGCAGCCCTGACAGACACTTGCACCTTATGATCCAGCAGACCTTAGTGGTGTCAGTGCTGGGAAAAAATGCAGTGTGGCGTTTATAGCAAGTAGGAGAATCATAATAAAGGCCCCCGCGATTCTGGAGTAAGGTCATGTCATCTGCAGCAGGTAATTGTATGGCTATTGAGAAACAGTTCTTGGCATGTCATTGAGCCCTGTAGAGACAATGGCTGGCCATGGGACAGTTAAACCTGCCCCTCCTCCAAGTCCCTATTGGAGTGAGTGACTGATTTTCTAAATCCATCATTCCATCTATGTTTATTAGTTGTTGACATTATAATAAAAGCAAGTGTTTCATCCTGTTCGTTTATTTGTAACAGATGGATTCATGGATTCTTAGGTAACAGATTAAATCCATTACTATCATTTTATTTATTTTGATGTTGTTAATTGTCCCACATTTGACCATTGAAGCCCCAGAATGTTCCCTGTGTGTGTCAGAAGTCCCAGATATTTCATGTACTCAACATAATTTGAGCCCGTTCTTTTTGGTACAATCAGATATTCCAGGTTCATCTTGTACTTTCCCTGGCCCTGGAATCAGTCATTTTCTTCAAGGAGCCCTGCTTTCTTTTCGTGGACAATGGAATACGGAAACCAAGATCAGAGTGCTAGGTTTGCTCACACTGCTGGTGTGTCATTGGCTGTAGTCCCTCTCAGCAGATAGACAAATATACAAATAGCTATATTTATACCTGTTAAAAACCATGAGTTTATTTTGATACCTTCAGTTGCAGTCTATCACTGCTTTCTATTCTTTCCCTTTTCCTTATTTGTAATTCCCTCAACAGAAAGACTCCTGGCTGCCACTATCTTTCTTTTTTTTTTTTTTCTTTTTTTTAAATTATGTTCAGTTAGCCAGCATATAGTACATCATAAGTTTTTGATATAGTGTTCAATGATTCATTATTTGCTTGTAACTCTCAGTGCTCATCACGTGTTCCTTCCTTAATACCCATCACCCGGTTACCCCATGCCCCCACCCCCTCCCTTCTGTAACCCTCAGTTGTTGCCACTATCTTTAATATATTTACTCATTTGCTCAAGGCTGAAATACATGGAAGGTATTTTTAGCATTGCTAATTCATAGTATTTTGAAAAAAAAATGTATAGATTTTTAGGTGACCCATCCGTCTCCAGCCTCTTGGTTTGGCTGCTGAAAAGTAATCTCTTAAGTAAGGTTAATAAATTCAAACTAAAGCCCCAAATAAGTGTATGTAGGCCAGAAGACCTGAATGGCCCAGGGGGTTGTTAAAAGGCCATAGAGCTTCAACAGTCCAGAGTAGTAGCTTCAAACTTCATGTCGGCTGTAACTCTCACAATTGGTGACACGGAAATGTTTATGTTGGGCAATAGTAGCTGATCATGGCTTTATCCACCAGGTCTTAGCAAGTATCATCATGGCACTAAGAATTGGCACCTCAGCTGAAGGAAAGGATAGACTTCCCCCTTGATGATGCAATTAAATCTTTTTTAAAAGCAAACTGCAGTAGATTGTTCTTAAGCTTTTTCTGCCCACCCACAAAGCACAATTTCTCAGTGACATCTTCTATAACCTTGTGTTAACGATTTAAAAAATCACATCCGGTTTTATGATCTAATATTTTTAACAAATATTTCTAGGAAATTATTGAAGGAAAAAGGTATTACTAAATGCAGTACTCTTAATCTGGAGGCAAGCACTTTCTACACCAAAAATAATTGATTTGGGGGAGGTGATATTTTGTAGTTGGAATATAAACCAGGAGTTTAGGGTTTTGTGTAAATGAGCTGTTAACATCAAACCTCAGGTATGCAAGCCATTTGTGCTTTAACATCAATTTCTTTTTGCTTTTACTACTTTGTGTAGTTTTGTGTATCATTAAGCAACTTCAGCTTTCCACATTTCCACTACTTTGTGTAGTTTTGTGTATCATTAAGCAACTTCAGCTTTCCACATTAGCATCGAATAGTAAGCAGTCCAAAGATGAATGGATCCTTTTGTATTGGTAGTATCTTTGAGGAAGGCTTAAATTTTTTTGGTTATTAAGATCAGTGTTTAGTGTTGTGCAGTACATTGGCTTTTTCCTCTAAAATGGGAGGTAAACTTAAAGTTGATTAGTCTCTTCAGCTTAATATCGTCCGTATGTTAATTTGCCTGTTTTGCTTGGTATTTTACCTTTAGATTTACTGTTAACTGCCCGTCACTAAAAAGAAATTATATGTTAAATCCTTAAAGTGACTTGTTTTTTTGTGAACTTGAGTAACTGGGGAAATGTTTGGAAAATGAAAGGGGCACTTTTAATCTTTGAAAAGCACATTGACCTAATTCATAAGGCCATGTGAAGATTGGAGTTCTGCAAGCTGACTTGCCTTGACATTATTTTGTTTAAATGGCCTTAAATTAACACATCTATACTTAGATAATGAAAGAAAAAATATAAATGTATTAAAAAGTACACCTGTCAGCTTTTTTGGTTCATCTCTGTCAAAGCAAGTTCAATCGGTTTTACAAAGAAATCAATGATATGTATACTCCTAATGTTAAGACACTCTGGTTGAGATTCCTTTAAAGTAGGTTAATTTTTAAGTCAAGTAGCATTAAACATCTATAGTAGGCAGCTTTTAAGATGTCTCCCAATGATACCCACTTGCTGGTATCCATACCCTTGTTTTATGCCCTCTCATTTAGTTTAGCTAGATCTAATAACATACTTTTGATTAATAGAACATGGTAAAAGTGATAGGATGTCACTTCAAGGTTAGATTATAGAAAGATTCTAGCTTCCATCTGGCTCACCCTATCTTGCACTCTCACTCGCTCACTTTAATGGATGCCAGTTTGCCATGTTGTGAGCTGCCCTATGGAGAGGCAGGTGAATTGGGGAGAGCTTCTAGCCTACAGTCAGTGAAGAACAGAGTCCTACCATAACTATATGCATGAGCTTGGCTGCAAGCTCTTCTTCTCTGTCAAGCCTTGATGATAACAGTCCAGTTGACACCATGAAGGCAGCCTTGTGAGAAGCCCTGAGCCCCACTGTGCTAGATTCCTAACCACAAGAAACTGTGCAATAATAAGTGTAGGTTGTTTTAGTTGCTAAATGTTGGGGTCATTTGTTACTCAGCCAGGGGTAACTAATACAGTGTCCTTAAAAAAATAGATCACAAAAGACCCTCAA
The DNA here is from genome assembly GCF_017311325.1 of Ursus maritimus. Classification (NCBI taxonomy): domain Eukaryota; kingdom Metazoa; phylum Chordata; class Mammalia; order Carnivora; family Ursidae; genus Ursus; species Ursus maritimus. The sequence goes on along the minus strand of NW_024426663.1, from coordinate 41,685,906 downwards.
GTTTTGTGCTTTCTTGGTACAGCTTTAACTAGCATTTCCAGATAAATGATTTAGTGCAGTGGTTTTCAACCACTAACATTAAAATCACCTGGGGAGTTTTTAAAACCACAAGTGCCTGGGCTTCACCCCTCAAAATTCAATTTGGATTGGTCTGGGATGGGTCCAGGCCTCAGTATTTTTAGGAATTCCCTCGGTAATTCCAGGGAGTGGATGAAGAACCACTGATTCAACATCAGTAGATTTAGTAAGCCCCCTCTGGGTGCCAGGTGTAGGAGCTATAACATTGAATGGGAAGTGGAGCTCACTTTTCATTCATAGATCAGAAGAGAGGATAAACATGTAAACAAACAATGAAAACAATGTGGCAAATGCTCCAATAAAGTTATTTACAAGGTGATACAAACACAGAAGAGGAAACACCTAACACAGCCTGATAGAAAAGGTTTGACAGAGAAAATGTTATTCTGAAACTAAATGTAAAAGCTAGTTCACTAGAATAAGAACGTAGAGAGATAAACATTACAGGCAAAGGAGTACAAGAATAAAGGGACAAAGTTTTTTGAGAATAAGCAGGGTGGTGGTATGTTCATATTTGAGTAATAGGACCAGAAAGATCCAGAAGGGTAGGGGAAGTGTTGACAGAACACAAAATTAGGATTATGGAGACCAGTTAGGATGACGACATGACCCGTAGTGGTGGCAGAAGGGATGAAGAGGAGAGGGGAGGATTAATTTGCTGACTAGGATACATAATGTGTAAGACTGGGAAACTTGCACTGAAATGCTAAGGGAGGAGCCCATGATGACTCCTGGGTTCTGGCTTGGCAATTGTGTGGGTGGTAGACTGTAACTTTGGCAACAGATATATGGGAAGCAAAAGCAGAAGACTGAAGGAAATGAACATTTCAGTGTTAGACCTAAGTTTAAAGCTTCAGAAGAAACAACTGGTTGCAGTTGGCACTAGAAATGAAAACCAAATTGCCATGTCACTTGCCAAAAGAGCACATCTTGGGGATGATTTTGTGTATTTGGAAATAATCGAGAACGTAGCTTCTGTTTTGTCTCCATGTGTTTTGGTATAGTCGGCTCTCACTAAGACAGGAATGATCTGGAGAATAGCTATATTGACTTTTAGAAAGTTTTCCATTTCACTAAACTAAAGAAACCTTTAAAATTACTCTGTATAAGTTGCTTTTCACCATTTGTGTCCACTGACTACAATTCACTCACAACACACTCCTCTCCTTATGTGCCTTTGCCCCTCTTTCCACTTAGGTTAGGAATGTCTTGGTTTGCCCAATTATTAGAATTTTGAACTGACATCAGATTGTATTGTGTCCTGAAGTGGAAAGGGTTTGGATGGTGACATCCCCATATCCTCATTATGATCTGATCATTTTTTTCCAGTTCATTGAGAAATGATTGACGTACATCACTATGTAAGTTCAAGGCTTACAACAGGATGGTTTGATTTACATATTTTGTGAAATGATTACCACAGTAGGTTCAGCTAACATCCATCTTCTATAGATACAATAAAAAGAAAAGAAAAAAAGCTAAAAATGTTCTCCTCTGATGAGAACTCACAGGATTTACTCTCAACAACTTTTATATTTTTCATACAGCAGTGTTAGCTACAGTCATCATGTTGTACATTACATCCCTAGTACTTATTTATCTTATAACTGGAAGTTTGTACCTTTTGACCACCTCCCTCCACTTACCCCTCCCCCACCCACTGTATCTGGTAAACACAGGTCTGATCTCTTTTTCCATTTTTTTTTTCTTTTTTAGATTCTGCCTACAAGTTGAGATCATACAGTATTTGTCTTTCTCTGACTGACTTATTTCAGTTAGTGTAATGCATTCAAGGTCCATCAGTGTTGTTGCAAAACTGGTAGGATTACCTCATTTCTTATGGCTTAATAATATTCCATCTATCCATTGATGAACATTTAGGTTGTTTCCATGTCTTGGCTATTGTAAATAATGCTGCTGTGAACGTCTTTTTGAGTTAATGTTTTCTTTTCTTTTGGATGTATTCTCAGAAGTGAAACTGATGGGTATTGTAGTTCTATTTTTAATTTTTTTTGAGGAGCCTCCGTATTGTTTTCCATAGTGGTTGCACCAACTAACGATCCACCAACAGTGCACACAAGTTCCCTTTTTTTTCACAACACCAGCTTTTTTTATCTCTTTATTTTCTGATGATGGCCATTCTCACAGGCATGAGTTGATATCTCATTGTGGTTTTAATTTGCATTTCCTTGACGGCTGGTGAGCATCTTTTCATGTGCCCGTTGGCCTTTTGTATACCTTCTTTGGTGAAATGTCTATTAAGGGGGTTCCTGAGTGGTTCAGATGGTCATGATCTCTGCGTCCTGGGATCGAGCCCCACATTTGGCTCCTGGCTCAGTGCGGAGTCTGCTTCCCCCTCTCCCTCTGCCTCTCCCACCTGCTCATGCTCACTCTCTCTCTGTGTCTCTGTCTCAAATGAATATATAAAATCATTAAAAAAAAAAGGAATGTCTATTCAGGTCCTTTGCCATGTTTTAATTGGGTTATGGCTATTGAGTTGTATGAGGTTTTTTTGTGTATTTTGGGTATTAACCCATCATCAAATAGATGATTTGCAAATATTTTTTTCCAATTCTGCAAGTTGTCTCTTTACTTTATTGATAGTTTCTTTGCCTGTGCAGAAGCTTTTTGATTTGAGGTAGTCCCACATGTTTGTTTTTTATTTTGTTGCTTGTGCTTTAGGTGTCATATCCAAAAATTCATTACCAAAACCAATGTCAAGATGCTTTATTCCTATCTTCTAGGAGTTTCAACTAGTTTCCTAGGTGCCCCTGCTCCAGGTCTCACATTTAAGTTTTCAATTCATTTTAAGTTAATTTTTGTGAGTGGTGTAGGATATGGGTCCAGTTTCATTCTTTTACATGTGAACATCCAATTATCCCAGCACCATTTATTGAAAAGATTGTCTTTTCTCTATTGAGTATTCTTGGCTCCTTGTCAAATATTAGTTGACCGTATTGGTCATTTCTTTTAATTTCAAAGGAGCAGTACATTCAGCTCAGTAGCTCAGTCTATCTAAAGCATGTTAACCCCATGTATCAGAATGAAGTTAGATGTTATTTTGAGTCCCTGACATTGTGGTCTGTGCTTTCCAGTTTCAGTCTACTCATGTGTTACGGGTACTTTTTTTTTTTTTTTTTTTTTTTTAAGGAGTAAAGATATCTAGTTATGTCCATTATTTGCTAGTGATAAACTGACACTTTTGAACTTTTAAAACTATTTTCTTTCTTCTCTCGTCTAGACAGCTCATATACCCCCACAGGAGGCAGAGAAGCCATGGGGAAATACAACCGAATCTTATTGAGAAAGGAAGGGCTGCACTTTGTCTCATCTCAAGTCTGCCTTGAGGCTGGTGCAAAAAAAAAAAAAAAAAAAAAAGTGCTGATGTCCGCATAACATGTATCTCTTAAGTAGATCAAACCTGTAATTCAACTTGGCTGCCTCTAAGCCATTCTGATTCCTGCCAACAAGAACATTAATGAACTTAGTATCTCCACAGGTTTATTCATGTGTAAGACCCAATTCCTATTCCTCTTCCTTGTTCCAGCAGCTGCCCGTGCTCCATCTGATAAAGTGGAAAGCTGGAATAGGTCATACAGATCTATATGATTACTTAAACCCCAGATTATTGTAGGCAGTATTCTATAATTCTTCTGTCTGGTTTTAGGATGGAGAATAAAGTTTCTAGGGCTTGGATTTGAAAAAAAAAAAATATTCTAGTAATTATTGTCATGAAGAAATATTTTATGAAATTTGGCTTATTCATCCTCTTATTCTTCCTTTTATTCTCCTTTTGACAGTATTCCAGAACAAGTTGTGCTTCGATAGGTTTCCCCAAATGGCATGAAACTGATAAAAGAAGGGAGCTAAAAAAGACATGAACCTAATTAGACAAAAAATTTTAAGATGGGAATATAAAAGAACATAGACCATTTTTTCTTTCCAAGTTTGTCTATGTGCTAGAATCACCTGTCTTTAAAGTTCTAAAGCCCAGGCCACACCTAGATCAATTAAATCACACTTTTTAGTGATGGAATACAGGCATCAATAGTGTTTTGACTCCCCAGGTGACTCCAATGTACAGACAAGCTTGGAAATCACTGATCTAGACAAGTCTATTACCTCATGATTGCAAGAAAACATAGCTGTGGCTTCTCCTAGACTCCTCTCCTAGCCCTTGGTGGGAGATTCTCTGCTGTCCAACAAAAGTTCTCTATCAGTTTTGTCAACTTTCAACCTAAGCAGGGGCATTGAATGAGAGTGAAGTCAGTCTCTGAAAGGCAACACTCAACCAATCAAAAACCACAGATGGATATGAAATAGCTGATTGCAACTTTTTAAGTAATTTTTATTTGTTTTAATTGTTCCTGATAACATGAGTTTTGTGTGTCAGATTTCTCTTTTCCATTTTCAGACAGAGAGCTTCTTATGCAGTTAGTTTAGTAAAACTCTGGTCTACTGGGGTGATACTTTTTCCATGCTTTGGGTGATTGTTTTAGAATTCCTTCTTTGAGTTAGTCAACTTTAAAATATCTAATGCAGAGTTGGTATGGGTTGATTGAGAATTGTCTATTTTTGCTTAAAGAGACACAGTTTGACACAAAGATAAACATTTAAAATTTTATTTTCTGTGTATACACAGCACATTTCTTATTTATATAAGCAATCACTGGCTGTCCAAAAACTGAGGGAACCTTTATTTTAAATATAGCAACAACTGTTTACTCATTGGTGGTGAATTGATACCTTTTCCCAAAACTCAGAACCCAACAATTGTACAAAAATCACCATGCTGACCTATAAAATTTTGAAGTAATATTATAACCCAATAAAATAATGATTGTGCTGTATGTCTATATGTGTCTTGAGAGATATTAATTAAAGGAAATAAAGTTGCAATTGAAGCTGCTGGATGGTTGAAATTATCTGAATAAGTGTGATCTTGACTTTAATGAATTAACAAGCTTCTTGCTATAAGTATTTAATTAATTTTAAGCCATATTTGCTTTAGAAACCGTTTATACTTAATTTCTGGTCTAGTGTTCAATTAAAATCATCTGTAATATTATTTGCAGTCTCTAGATCCTATTCTTGCTTTGGTTATCTTGCTGCTTGGTCACTGACTGCTGCTGAGTAGTGGGAAAAGAAAGCATATGGCTGTGATCTTCTAATTCCTCATATGCTAGGGGGAATCTTTAGGGGAAAATTTTGCCTAGAAAATGCATGTTTTTCCCCTCAGATTTTATTTTTATTTTTTTAGACAGCAGAGGGAAGAGAGAGAGTTGGGGGAAAGGGGCATAAGGAGAGAGAGAGAATCTTAAGCAGGCTCTACGCCCAGCATGGAGCCCAATATAGGACTCGATCTCACAACCCAGAGATCATGACCTGAGCCGAAATCAGGAATCGAATACTTAACCGACTGAACCCCCAAGGCACCCCCTCAGATTTTATTCAATAAGGAATCGTTTGGGAGAGGTGGTTGAAATAAATGTGAACGTATGTTTGTCATTAAAAGCAAAAGACTGGACTGTTGCAGTTACTTTCTATAATCACTTTTTTTCATAGGAAGATTTTGGATAAATCATTATCAAGGAAGCTAAGGACACCTGTGTTGTATTGAAAGCACACCAGGCCATGAAATCGGAGGCCTGAATTTGAATTCCAGTTACTCACAAATGTAAGGTAATATTTTTATCCCTCCTCTGTTAAAATGCTTTCTCAATATATGAAGTTTACATTTTGTCCTGGAACATATTTTCTTCTCCATAAAAAGAGGTATATTCTGTACTGTCAGCTTTTATTTCATTGTACGTGAGGACAACCATGGTATTATATAAGCCAAGTGGTAATGAATCCCAACACAATGAGGTTTGGTTTTGAAATAAGTCTTAGAATTTATACTTGAATGTGAGTGATGTTTTGGAGAACTCTAATTCAGTGTCACGCCAAATAGAACAGTGATGTTGGGGAACAGGAGTTAATGGTTTTATAACTCTGTTATATCATATTCTTACAGTATTTAGTTATATTTGGGGAAATATCCTTTGACCCATACTATATTTGAGCCATGTAATGGGCTATAATGTAGATACTACTTAGGTAGAGTAATGCAACTTCATTATAAGATTGCTTTATATCTCTTTTTCCTTTCCTCCTTGGAGAATCTATCCCTCGTATGAGAGGAGTTATTAACTCAGGAGGAAATAAAGCACCAGCCTAAAAAGAGATGCCCATTTACCTTCAGTGTTTATCTTTGCCAGGTGATAGACAAATTATTATTTTGCCTTTAAGGCATTGATTCTGAGTGTTAGATTAAATAGACAGACTGTTGACCACATGTGACTTAAGCAGTACTGTTGGTTATTTTACCAAGCTTTGAATCACAGTTTGCTTGAAGAAATCTATGCTGTGGATGAACCTTTGGTAGAGATCAAGAGTGACCTGAATTGCCCTCAACATTGTTTATACCACAACATTACTTGGTGGGGTTGACTTTGGAAAATGACATTTAACTTCTAAGAACACAGATCAGATTCAGGTATTCTTAAATGTAAAACTGATTTTGACCTACCCAAGAGCTATAGAATAAATCCTGATCACAGACAGGAGAATAAAGTTGCCCTACCGATTTTTCTGTGTTCCTTTTAGGAAATCCATTCTGGAGCGTAGAGATGGGCAGTTGGTCAACCCATTTTCTTTCTTGTGTGATATGTCAGAGTTTGAAAATGTCAGTCTGTTAACCAAGACTCGTATTGGGATCATTGCTGAAGGAGGCTTTGAGGATATCATCATATCACCAGTATTTAGATGTCACATGTTTTTTCCAGGCCAGAAGAAAAGGTAACATAGTTACCTGTTAACCAACTAATTCGGGAGCATGGAGGAAAGAATAGGTTGATTTGGGCCAAACTCAGGTCAAATAACTTGTAGGCAGACATGGCTGAGTTAGTTCAGTGCGGGTTTTTTGTTGTTGTTTTTCAAAGAAGCAGACTTTCTAAAGATTAGAATCAACATTACTGGTGGAAGCAGGAAACTAAGGAGCAGGCCATTAGGTGTAAAATCAAAGTACAGCTGCTTCTGTGTCAGAGCTGTAAGGACAGAATGATGCTCATTTTTCCTCAAGTACTGCTTCTGCATAGTTGTATCAGCAAATTATATCAGTAGACAAAGGAGAGACTAAGAATATACGTGCAATTCCACTGTCGGCCAAAAAGCCACATAAGTCTTTCACATTCTCAAATAACATTTGTGACAGGGAATAGTATTCTTTAGTGTACTTCTAAACCCTCTTTCATTTTCTAAGTTCATTCGCTTTTTTAATATTTGCTCAGCAGAAGAGGACAGGAGCAAGAGAAGTCTAGTATAGAATCACTGTGCTTTTTTCCCCCCTTGAAAACAATAGGTTTTAGTGAGTATATTATATGCACACATATATGTATATATTATATGTATTTAATATTTAGTACCATAACCCATGGGGTTTTTAGAAGTATTTTACTGTGAAGTATGATATTCTTAGTTTAAAAAGTGGTAGTATGACGTCTACAGTTTACAAATGGTTGTAAGAATAAGCATCCCTTGTAACTGCCACCCATGGGGGGCAAAAATGTGGAAGAATTTGACCAACATGTCAAAAGCCTTGTGGGTCCCTTGGCAGTCACAACCTTCTCCCCACACTTGTCCTGTCTTCTCTGAGAAAGCTCTAGCTTTCCTTTTTCGGTAATCATTTCCTTGCTTTTCTTTATAGTTTTACCACTTGAGTGTGCAGCTCTATGTACCAGATACATCTAAGTAGTTCAGTGTTGTATGTTTAGCAACTTTTTATAAATACAATCATACTTGATATATTCTTTAGTCTTGCTTCTTCCATTTGTTATCCATGTGGTTGGATGTAGCTGCAGTTTGGTCATTTTCATTGCTTTGTTAGTAGTCTGTTGTGTAAATGTACCACAGTTTATTTATCCATTCTGTTGTGTTGGATGTCTGGGTTGTCTGCGCTTCGTACCTTCTGCAGATAATGCTGCTATGACTATTTTTAGGCTCTCTTGGTGCACATAAGACATATATTTCTGTTGGATGTAGTCCTAGTTAATAAATATTAATGATGTGACAGTGGACAATTAAACTATCTTTTTCTAGATGGAAATTTAATGAGCCAGTGATTTAATGAAGGAAAGAAACCATTCTTTTGGTTATTTTAGGGTGGTAGGACAGAGGTGGCCAGTTCCCTCCAGGTAAATAAAAAATAGAGTATCCAGGATTTTACCTTTGTTTAAGATTCATATCTGCAAGTACATTTCATCAAGAAGATAAAACATTTTTGTTTTTAAACGTCTAGTATTATTTCTAGAATTTTAAATTAACAGGGTGAAGCAGAGCAGAGAATGTATCTTAAATTTCTTCTGTGTTCTTCAGAGAGACCATGGCATTGCTAAAAAATGTTAAGTCCCTGCTAAATATATATTTCCTCAGTAAGTATTCTTTGGAGTAAAATTATTTGTATAAATAGGTATAATTTGCAAGGGACAGTCCCCTAAAAAGGAGGCAGGAGTAGGTTGGTTTAACTTAAAACTGTTTGTTTTGAAAGCCTCTTTCCTGAAACAGAAAATAATAGTTTGGATGATCTGCTTTCTCCATAATTTTTCCTACTGCATTCTTACTAGTCCTAAGTACAACTAATATTAGTGTATTTCTGAAGGTTTTTTTTTTTAATTATAATATGGATCCTTTGCCTTTTGAAATGGAAGACTAAATAGACAATACAGTACGATGCAAGTGTGTCACTTGTGGTAGTCCTGTGCTTCAGAGCGTATGTCTTTTAGGGCTTGTCCTGATTTCACCAGTAAGGTCGGATCATGGTAAATTGATTTCAGTATCTTCCTGTTTTTATGGGTTTCATTCTACAGCTTCAGTGGAAGAGTCAGAATGATGTTTGTCACACTATTCTTGGTTAGCTGAAATCTTGTTCCTGTTTATAGGAAATGACCGTTGGTCTAATCCTGTTAGCACAAACGCTTTATAACTCATCCAAGAACTATTCCAAGTGGTGAGGAAAAGGCACTTTAATTTAAAAATTACCTATCCAGGATCTTGTGATCCTTCTTGTGAATTCAGCATCCTACCCACACCACAGTTCACTTTGCTCCTTTGCTACAACAAATCTGTTTGAATTCTTTTTTGCAATGAAAAGATTCTTTTGTCTTCCTTAGGGATTGTAACTTTCGAAAGGCACTCTTAAATATATTACTACCTTATTTAAACTATTTGCTTCCAAGATGTGTAGTACTTTGCACAAAGAATAAGCTACTAATCCCCTGGGCATACAAAAGGAAAATGCTCTGCTGGGTTTCCCGTTTTATTTTGTTTTTCTGTGGTAGGTTTATGACTTGATGCCCAGGTTTTTGTAGATTCACCTCTCACAGGACACAATTCCCTTTAATGTGTTTTCCATGCTTATGGAAAGAAACAGTGTGTTAGTATATTAGTCTGTTCAGGTTACTATAACAAAATATCATAAACTGGGTGACTTACAAACAGTGGAGATTCATTCCTCACAGTTCTGTAGACTGGGAAGTCCAAGATTAAGGTTCTGGCAGATTCACTGTCTGGTGAAGGCCTGCTTCCTAGTTCATAAACAATTTTCTTTTTGCTATCACCTCACATGGCAGAAAGGTGGGTCTGTCATAAGGGCACTAATCCCATTCATGCAGTTCCGTTCTCATGACCTACTCACCTCCCAAAGACCTCACTTCCCAATATCATCTTCTTAGGGGTTAAGATTTCAAAATACGGAATGTGGGGGGACATGACCATTCAGACTGTAGCACCTAGAAACACCCATAGAAATTTCACTTTTACCACTTGTCTTTCTCTTGGAATATGGAGACAAGCCTCTTTAATGCGCTCCTATGAGTCAAGTGAAAGTTGCTTTAATTGATATCTTTGTGGTTTCTAAATTTTTTTGACAATTTATTGTTTTTAATCATCTGGGATAAACATTTTAGATTATTTTATGAAATTAAGAGATATTAGGGTGCGTGGGTGGCTCAGTCGGTTAAGCGTCTGCCTTTGACTCAGGTCACGATCCCAGGGTCCTGGGATCGAGTCCTGCATTGGGCTTCCTACTCAGCGGGGAGTCTGCATTTCCCTCTCCCTCTGCCCCTCCTGCCTGCTCCTATTCTCTCTCATGCTCTCTCTCTCTCTCTCAAATAAATAAATAAATAAAATCTTAAAAAAATGAAATTAAAAGATATTAAAACCAAAGAATTAGGAAAGTTGCTAAGAAAGGTTACCAGTTTCTGTGTTGGTGGTATACAGTTATGGTGGTATAGTGTATGTAGGGAGGTCTGTGAGTAGAGGAATGCCATAGTAAAGGTGGTATTTAAAGGAGACCGTCCAGCCACAGGCCAAAGTCAGGAACAGCTACCCTTCCATGACATTGTTCCAGACTGCTGTAACCTTGCTGATTTTTCAGCCTCTGTGAATAATTATACAGTATATAAGCAAGAACAGATGGGTGGGTCAAAATAAAATGCTTTTGGCACAAATACAGAATAATTTACCCTGATAGGAAAGCAATGATCAAAATTTACATGAAAAAAAATTTTGGATATGGTTTCTTCCTTGGAGTTAGAACTTTTAATATGTTAATGTACATCTTGAAGGTATAGAAAGAGCCTTATATTTCAAAGGATGCTAATGTTTTATGGAACAGAGTTTGGGAAACACTGAGTTAAACTATAGCATAATGTATTTAGGTTAGAGATAATTGAAAGTTAGAACATACACTAGCACTGTGTAACAAGAATGAGTATGAGTCCACTTTTGCATATCCTCAAAAACAGAACCTGGTTGTCTATATTTTACTCCCTGTAAACCTACGATTTTCAACAGAGGCTTCCCTTGACAAGGTGGTAGCAGAATTTCAGTTGGATTTTGTCAGATAGTTTTTCTACGTCTGTTGAGATGATCATGTTTACTTTTTTGTTTGTTAACATGATGAATTCCAGTGATTGGTTTTATAATGTTAAGCCAACCCTACATTTCTGGGATAAATCCCACTTGGTTATGATGTACTATCCTTTTAATATTTTGTTAGATTTGATTTGCTAAAATTTTGTTTAGAATTTTTATATCTATGTTCATGAGGGATATCAGTTTTTAAGTTTCTCTCTTTCTTCATACGAGCGGGAGGGGCAGAAGGAGAGAAAATCTGAAGCGGACTCTTGGCTGAGCTCAGAGTCCAAGCTGGGGCCGGATCTCACACGACTCAGAGTTCACAATCTGAGCTGAAACCAAGAGTTGGATGCCTAACTGACACCCAGGCCCCCCCAGTTTCTAAGTTTCTCTTACTGTAATATCTTTGTTTGATTTTTGGTGTCATTGTAATCCTGGCCTAATAGAATGAGTTTGGAAGTATTTCTTCCTCTATTTTTTGGAGTAGTTTGAGTAGAATTATTATTATTTCTTTATTAAGTTTTTATAAGAATTTACCCTGAAGCCTTCTGGGCTTGGGATTGTCTTTGTTGGAAGGTTGTAAACTACTATTTCCTGAACAGATTACAGTTTATATCATTACCCTCAATTCTAGTAATTGATTATTTCTATGATTGATTATTATAATTCCAATACCACAAAGTCGATTTTAGTTTTCATGTTTTCCATGTTTTGTAGCCCCCTTCTCTGACAATGAAAAATCTGTCTCCTATTGCCTTTAATATATTTATTTATTTTATTAACTCCCCTCTATGTAGTAACCCATCTCCTTTGCTAGTGTTGCCCCCTGTCCCATGCAAATCCCCTCTTCATCCCGCTTGGGTTCTGTCACCCTACCCAGGGTCCCAGTTGCTACCTCCTCCCCCAGACCCCACCCCTTGTAGAAACCCTCCTCAGCCCACCCAGGCTTTGACGGCTGTGCCAGACTACCTCGTTGCATGGATGTTTCCTGCTTTCTCTTCTCATTCACTTGTGAAATTGTTCCTGCCAACTGAGTCTGTTTTATTCCATTTAAATGTAATTAAATTAATACTTAATAAGTCTAAAAAGAACTACATTTTTAAATGAACCCATGGTATATCAACACTCTAAAAAACGTGTTAGTATTAACTGAATTGCCGTAGTTTGCATTCTGGCTCTGCTATTGACTGTGCAGCTGTAGACAAATTAAGTAAACTTCTCTGAACTTCTGTTTCCTAATTTGTTAGATGAGGACAAATAATTACAATGATGATGTTAGTAACACGTGATGCCTACTGTGCACCAAGTGGTGTGCTAAGGGCTTGACATCTAATCTTCAGAATGGTTTTTTGGAGGAAATACTATTATTATATTCATTTTACCAAAGAAAAAAGCTGTCATTTAAGGGAGGTACCATTATCTTCCTCATTTTGCACATTAGGAAATGAAGCACACACACATCAAAAAAATATTCACACAGTCATGTAGGTAATAACTGGTAGACTTGGAAATTAGCTGCTGTGCCTCCAGAAAGCAGTAGTGCCAACACATATGAAAATTCCTAGTACTAGTGAGCCACAGTAAATAATAATCCACTTTAACGTGTACAGTGATTAACTATAATAGTCTAAATCAGTATTGCCAGGTCTGTGGCATAGAAAGAGTCATGATACTGCCCGATGAGAGTGAGGAGGATGATGTGTTTTTAGCTTGAATATAAATTAGAAGTAATTTTTGTTACTAGACAGAGTTTAAAATCCTCTCTTTTTATTCTATTGGTAAAGGAGACATTTTTATGTAGAAAGAAGACACAGACTCAGAAATAGTTTATGTGCTTAAATCTGAAAGGAAATTTCAGATGAGAAAAGATGTTTTCGGTCAATAGAAGATGAGAAAAAGAATTAATGGTACCCCAGAGATAAAAGAATAAACAAAGGACATCAGAGCTGGAGAAAGTAGCCCAGTGGTTGCAAGTAGAACAATAAGGACTTGACAAGCATCTATCATTCCAGTCCTGCATTTAATAACAGCCCTAAGCCCACAGATCCATTAATGTTGTGATGAATCTGTGAACTTGGCACATGATAGGTGCTCAGTATATGTTTGTTGAATTGATCTGACAATCCTTTAAAAAGCTTAATTTGAATTTCCAGTTAAAGGCACAAACCTAGGGGCCCCTGGGTGGCACAGCGGTTAAGTGTCTGCCTTTGGCTCAGGGCGTGATCCTGGCGTTTTGGGATCGAGCCCCACATCAGGTTCCTCCGCTATGAACCTGCTTCTTCCTTTCCCACTCCCCCTGCTTGTGTTCCCTCTCTCGCTGGCTGTCTCTATCTCTGTCAAATAAATAAATAAAATCTTAAAAAAATAAATAAAAAATAAAGGCACAAACCTAAAATAAAGGAGAGAACAGGAAGGAAGATAACAGTCACAAAATTCTGAAGGCTGGAAAGCATATAGTTATCGACCTAGCAGACTAGAGAAAGCAATCCTAAACTGGCAATAAGGAAAGCTGAACAGAAACCTAATTTACATTGCAAAATCCCCCAAGACACAGGTATCTTTGGAAGGCAAGGGTGAATATGGGGTTAAGGCTTCTCTGACAGTGTGTTAATGAAGCAATTATTCTTTTATTCCTTTCCCACTTTGCACAGCAACTTCCCCTGACCTTCTCAGCTCCCAGGCTGCTGGCTGTCAACCAACATGCAGCTGGCAGAAAAATAGAAATCTTCTCTGGGGGAGAGAAAAGAACTAAGATCCTGACATCAGGAAGTCCCCAGGGAATAGAACTAAGATCTTGACATTGAGAATCTCCCAAGGAATAGGCCCAGCTAGATTGCCCTATAATGAAGACTACAGTAAACAAGCTACACATACATGTGCAGAGTTACTAATGTGCTTTCTGGTGGACAGCTTTTGGTTTGAGCAAACAGCCAGGGAATACCCAAAGAACAAGGAAAACCTCTGCTGTGAGTGAGTGAAATGTTGAGAAAATAAGAGAAGTTGTTACATTCATAAAAGAAGAACAAGATATTATGTTTAAAAAAAATTCATAGAACAAAGAAACAAGCATTTGGAAATGAAGATAGCAGATATGAAGGAAGTTTAGATGAACTAGAAGATCAATACAGAAGGTAGAATTTAGGATTTTTGTCAGAAAGTACAATAAAAAGACAAAGATACAGAAAGTAGGAGAGAAAAAATAAGAAAATAAGACAACCAATCCAGAAGATTCAATACCTAAATAATAGGGTTTCCAGAAAGAGGACACAGAGAAAATGGAGGGCAGGAAATTACAGAAAGGAATTCAAGAAAATTTCTTAGAACTGGGCATGCTTGCCCAGCACAGCGGTCTAAAATAGACCCACATTGTATCCTATCATGGCATTTCAGAGCACTGGGAAAAAAGAGAAAATCCTACAATCTCCAGAGGGGTGGGAAGAGGGGTTTCATACCAGAATCAAGAATCAGAATAGCACCAAACTCCAAATATAACAGTAGAAGCTGTAAGACAATGAAACAGTGTCTTCAAACTTCTGAAGGAATATCATTTCCAATTTCAATTCCATTCCCATCCCAGAGTGTGAGGGCAGAATGAAGATCTCTCAAAATCTATCTCCCTTGCACCCCTTCTCAGGAAGCTACAGAGGGATATGTTTCATCAAAACAAGGAAGTGAAGTAAGAAAAGACTAAGACCTAGGATCCAAGAAACAGAGAGAAAAGGAGAGTATGTAAGATGGGTTGATTGGAGACCTCAGTGTGACAGCTGTGCCTGGAAAGCAACATGTCCAGGATTGAACACGTCACAAGTTTCCAGGAAGGAATTCTTCAGGAAGTTGAAATTGTTGGATTATCTAATTTGAATATGTCAAGAGAAAACCTGGACACTTTGGGAAGGATTTGGATTAAGTTAGCAACAAGCCCATCAAGAACTAAGGAAATCTGTAAGAAGATCTTTTTTTTTTTTTTTAAGATTTTATTTATTTATTTGACAGAGATAGAGAGCCAGAGAGCACAAGCAGGGGGGAAGGGGAGGGAGAAGCAGGCTCCCTGCTAAGCAGGGAGCCTGATGCAATGAGGGGCTTGATCCCAGGACCCTGGGATCATGACGTGAGCCAAGGCAGACACTTAACCAACTAAGCCACCCAGGTGCCCCTATAATAAGACCATGGTTAAATTAAGAGAAAACTAAAAAGCTGTGCAGGGCTTATTAAAATTAAGAATTGTACTCATCAAAAGCAAGTGAAAAGATAGAATCCTGAGATACTCATAATACACATAAATGACAAATAATACCAAGAATATATAATGAACTCCTAAAAATCAATAAGAAGACCACAAACAACCCAATAAAAAGTAGCCAGGAAATATGAAGAAGTATTTCACAGAAGAGGAAATTACATATGGCCAATAAATGCAAAGAGATGGTCAGCATTATTGGTGAGCAGGAAAATGCAAATCAAGACCACAATGATATAGCCATTTCATTGGCAAAAATTCAAAAGTCTGGTAATACCAAATGTTGGATAAGATATAGATTCATAAAATCTTTTTCGTATTGCTGGTGAGATTAAAAAATAAAAATGCTTTGGCATTACCTATCAAAGTTGGGGGAGAAAAAAAAAAAACACATACTTGTGACCCAGCAATCTTCTTTCAGGTGAAAAGAGAAAGCTAAAATATATAAAGTAAGAGAAATGCACAGGAAGTTTGATCACAGCACTGTTCAGCAAAAGCCTGGAAACAACCCAAAAGCTGCCTGTCAGTGAGAGAGTGGATGACAATTTACAGTAATTAAAACAAATAAATGTATGAATGAAATTTTATCCTAAGATTTCATCATAAATGAAAAAAGTAACGGGGCATCTGGCTGGTTCAGTCAGTAGAGAATATGACTCTTGATCTCAGGGTTGTGAATTTGAGCCCCATCTTGGGTGTAGAGATTCCTTAAAAATAAAAATAAACCATCTTTTTAAAAATTTATTAAAAAAAGGTTTCATCATAAGTGAAAAAAGTAATTTTCAAATATATACATCACAATGTACTTTATATGAAATTTTAAAATTTTTTTTAAAAATCCTCAACTTATTAGTCATATATCCTTTTACTTTTCTTCTTGTGGTTTCCCCAGAGATTATAACTTGTATCCTTGACAGATTAGTACTTTCATGTTTTCCTGGAAAATTCAAAAACTTTAGAACACTTAAATCCCATTTACCACCCTTCCTACTTATTTACCATTGTTGTCATATATTGTAATTTTCTGTTTTTAACCCCATGAAACATTATTACTCTTCTTTTCTGCAATCAGTATTAACTTGGTTTCCTTGCACATTTATCTGGTTTTTCGCTCTTCATGCCTCTTTACATTTCCTAATTTACCTGAAATAATTTTCCTTCTGTTTGATGAACGCACTTTAATTCTCTTAGTTTTTGTCTGAAAATCTATTCGTTTTACTTACTTTTTTGATCATTCCATTTTCTGGGAATAAAATTCTAGGTTGGGATTTATTTTCTTTTTGCACTTTAAAAGTATTGTTTCATTGTCTTCCAGCTTCCATTGCTTCTGTTTTATTGGATATTCCTTTAATGACATTTTTTTCATTTTTCTTTTGCTCTTTGTTCTTGGTGTTTAGTAGTTATACTCTGATGTGTCTAGGTGTGTGTATGGGAGGGGAGTAGAAGCTTGGTATATTTCATTTTTAGAAAAGATTCAAATAATTATCTATGCAAATATTATTGCTATCCAATTTTCCTTCTCCCCCTTTGTGTCCTCTATATTTCTTACAGAAAGAAACCTACAAGAAAGAGCAGAACAAAGTATTCATTTTTTTCCTTATTTCATTTCGAATGTTTTTATCAGAGCTTTCTTCCAATTCACTAATTCTCTTTTCAGCTTTGTTTAATCTGTTTTTAAATCTGTTCACTGGGATCTTAATAAAATTATTGTTTTTAAGTTTTAGAATATTTTTTATTCTTTCTGATAGCTGCATTTGTTTGCCAGAGTTCTCCATCTTCCTTTATTTCTTTGAACATATTAAGCATAATTATTTTAAAGTCTATGTGTGGTAACTCTGTTATCTTGATTCTCTGTGTTGTTTTTCTTGGTTTTTCATGATGTTGTCATATACTTGGATATCTTTGAATGCCAGGCATTTTAAATGAAAACTTGTATAGATCCTTTGAGGTCTAAGATAGGATCATCTTACCACAGTGAAGATTTGAGTTTGTTTCCAGAAGACTTGTAAGGGCATCAGCAATATTAGATCACCTTAATCCCTTAAAGGATTGAGAAAATTTCAATTGACCTTCCATCTCAGTAAAGGCTGATCTACTTCCAGTCTACTCTTTACCCCTAGGGTTTAGGTTTTAATGATGTCAGTCTAAAACCTGGGAGTTAAACATCCTCTTCCTTGGTGAACACTGAAATCCAGTTTTGTCCTCTTGGCCTTACGAGTTTACCAGCAGCTTTGTCATCACTTCTTCCAAAATCAGCAGATGTCTAAGGGGAATACACCCTCAAATTTCTGCCTCACCTCTCAGGGTTTCTTCTCCCTGATCGTGAACTCACAATTCTTTAGTGTTTTGTTACCTCTCTGATAATTTCAAGGACATTAAATATATATATATATGTATTTTTTTCTCTAGCATTTCAACTTGTTTAGTGAAAAGATTGGTCCAAATTACAAAGCTTACCTCTAAAGTGAACTCCCAAAATTTGCTTTTATCTATTTTCTCTGTGTATTCCTATATGTAGGAATACATGTAGATGCAACAAAGTTATATAAAAATGAAAATAAGGAAATGACCAACACAAAATTCAGGACTATGGTTCATTCAGATAAGGGGATACTGAAAGATGGATTGGTTGTAGATGAGGAGAACATTGTTAGATATAGGTTCTTCTCATGCCTCTAGCTTTTGTTTCGGGTGTCAGTCAAAGGAACTAATCACATTATTAAGAACAGCTAATTGAATAAATAAAAAAGGGCCATGCATAGCTCAGTGAAACATGTCTTATGAATTACAATTAATCCTATTCTGTGTAACTCACGTTTAATTAAAAAAAAGAAAATTATGTAGGAAAGGAAATACAATCATAGTATATTAGTGTGGCACAGATGAGGATAATTTAAGTACTGAATAGTGATCTTACTGAAATTATGAAGGGCTAAACTTGGGGACTAAAAGTGTGTATTTGAGGGGTGCCTGGTTGGCTCAGACAGTTGAGTATCCGACTCTTGATTTCGGCTCAGGTCATGATTTCAGGGTCGTGGAATTGAGCCCTGCATTGGGCTCTGCGCCCAGCGTTTACTTGAGATTTTCTCTCTCCCTCTGCCCCTTCCTCCACTTGTGCTCTCCCTCTCTCTATCTCTCTCTCTAAAATAAATAAATAATATCTTTTTGGTTTTTTTAAAGCGTGTATTTGTGTGGAGGAGCAGGAAATAAAGATAACTAAATCTTCGTCTTATATGTTGGGAAATAAATACATAATGCCTAAAATGAAAACATCACAAAATGATCATATTATTTGGAACTGAGAAAGTAAATAACATTCTGCTGCAAGAGTTCAAAATGGTTGACTGGAAGTGTGGTGGTGGGGTGGGAGTGAGAAATCAAGTTGATATTATAACAAGGTTTTTAGAGCTGTTTGACCCTTTAAACTTAATAAAATCTATAACTTTGGTAAAATTAAAATTTTTAAAAAGTTACCATTGCTAATTAAAAGTAGAAGAAACATATAGTAGAAAATAATGGAATACTTGAAGATATTTCGCCTAAAACTTACCATATCAGTTGATTTATTATTTCAACCAGTTGGCTTTCAGCCAATTCCTTTGCCCTTTTCCACATGGTAAAGGCATGCTGTGCCTGCTTTTAATTTTGAAAGAAAAAAAATAAGGAAAGAAAGAAAGATACAGAGGAGAGAGAGAAAGAAAAGTAAAACCTTTAAAAGTGTGTGCTGTTCATCTGCAAGGATTTTTATTAGGTTGATGGCTATTTGTGCATAGCCCTAAAGTTCTGAAAAGAGGTTAAACTTTTATTTGGAAGTCACGAGCTGAAAAGACAGCTTAGCTATTGTCTTGATTAAAAGGGGATGCTCCATAAAAATAATTGAAAACATATTATTTGATAAACCAAA
Source organism: Ursus maritimus (assembly GCF_017311325.1). Classification (NCBI taxonomy): domain Eukaryota; kingdom Metazoa; phylum Chordata; class Mammalia; order Carnivora; family Ursidae; genus Ursus; species Ursus maritimus. Next base: position 41,666,731 of record NW_024426663.1, on the reverse strand, counting down.
AACTAGAAAAATTATTGTCCAAATGATGTGACATTATTAAACACTGTGAAAAATGAAGATTTCTGCAAAACTGCAAAAAAAAAAAAAATTAAAAATCCTGTTCTACACTTATGATGGAAATGTATTTCTGTTCAGGCATGTTTATTAGTTGCCTAGGCTGAATTTTCGGTTCTGTGTCTGTTAGTCATAGACTGTGTGTTTTGTCTTCTAGTTACTATGTATCAAATTCAGCTCTCCAGATCCTAGACCTGAGGATGAGGCTCAGCACAATTCAGAAGCCTTCTTTGGCCACTGATTGTACATCCAATCTGAAACAAAAGTAATTATAACACACAGTACAAATTGAGTTTGCACAGAACTTCAGCCTTTCTATACTTAAGTTTTCCCAACTCTAAAATGGGAATAATCATTCTAGCTTACCTGTTAGGGTTGCTACAAAAAAGAATTAAGGTGATTGATTGTCAAAAACAAAACAAAACAAAACAAAACAAAAAAACTATTTGATCGTTAGATAGTATGATAAGCACAAAAGTGACATTGAGTTTCATATCAAGATAGTAAGGGGATTGTTTCTGCTTTTCAGTGTCTACATGAGTAGGAAAAGGAATGAATCATGCATATTTGTATAAATAAGCACATACATTTTATTTTAAGATTTTATTTAGGGGCGCCTAGGTGGCACAGCGGTTAAGCGTCTGCCTTCGGCTCAGGGCGTGATCCCGGCGTTCTGGGTTCGTGCCCCACATCAGGCTCCTCCGCTATGAGCCTGCTTCTTCCTCTCCCACTCCCCCTGCTTGTGTTCCCTCTCTCGCTGGCTGTCTCTATCTCTGTTAAATAAATAAATAAAATCTTTTTTTTAAAAAAAGATTTTATTTATTTGTCAGAGCATGAGCAGGGGGAGGGGCAGAGGGAGAGGGAGAAGCAGGCTCCCCACTGAGCAAGGAGCCTGATGCAGAACTGGATCCCATGACCCTGGGATCATGACCTGAGCCAAAGAAAGATGCTTAACCCACTGAGCCACCCAGGCATTCCAAGCACATACATATTTTTAAATCTTGTGATATTTACTAGATATTTGTTATCTACTAGCTCTGTGTAAAACACAAAGTATCTGTATGTTTTTGTGTTGACATATCCACAAAGCCCAAAGTCAGGATTTTAGGTATAGCCAAAGAACCAGCTACATTTAGCTTCCACCAAAGTAAATGAATATAGAACATATTTTGCCAGTGCCATAAGCAATGAGTTGACAAGCCCCATGACATTTTTTGGTTACATGTTTTGAGTGACCACATTTTAAGTTACAAGGCTAACCAACCTCATGGCCATAAAAAGTTCTAACACTCCCACCCTATTAGATATTGCATTTATATCTAGCTTATTCATTTGTGCCTCCACATTGGGTAACTAGGGAAACAATGATGTCACTGCTCAGCGTGGTACTTAGTAACTTCCCTATTTGGGCTCATGGTTTGGGAAGCCTGCAGTTATTTAATAAGCCTCACCTCCACCTCTGTAATAAATTCAGGCAACTTTTATTTTTCTAAGGGAAAAATAGGGGAAGCAGGACCTTCTGTATAATGTGCTGTTTGGAAGAAAATATGTATTCTAAAGTGTACTGTTTCTAAAAAATCATCTTTGCATTGGCAGCAAAAGTTTTTTGATAGACATTGACAACATTGAGCCAATTGTGTGACCCAAATTAATGTTCCCCCTGGACCATGTTCCTTTGAGCAGTTGTCCTTCCACTGGCCTTCACTTCCATTGGCCCCCGTCCCTTACCTACTACCTTACTTTTGTTTTAAGAAGGTGGATCTCTATCTTGGTCTTCTTCCTTGTAATCTTCTTTCCAACTCCATCACATCGGTAAACAAACAAACAAACAAACAAACAAACAAAGTTTTTAGAAATAAACAGTACCCAGTATAGCCCTGGGCCCACTACCCTCAAAATGGGATAAAAATTAGTTGGCAATCTTTCTAGTGAAATAAATAAACAGACACTCAGTACAGCTCAGCTATCGCTTGCCTAATATGTCTGTGTTCTTAGTTGCCAAAATCATTTCACTCCCCTTTTTTTCTCAAAGTTGCTATACCCCTTGCTGCTCTCCTTCAGCTTTTGACCTAAAAGTATAAATCATTGAGGAACTTGAAGCAACTACACATGAATTCCATTATTTCCTCACCATCTAAGCTACCAAACGTCTCTGCCTCCAAATCTGTGTTTTCTTCTACTTCCCTGTATGAAGGGTATCAAAGGTCAACCTGATACTTGGGCTTAAGATCATTCTCCTCCCTTTCTGCTGTACATTCTCATCGTCCCCATGGTCTGCTATCTCCTGGTTTTCAAAAGCCTTTCCCTGACCCTACATATCACTCTAACTACTGGCCCATTTCTCTTCTCCCCGTTCACTGGCAAATAGTATGTATTTCAAGTAGATAGTTGTCAGTTGTGTTGAATGCTTCTGAGGAGTCTGGGGTCCACAGTTTTGGACCCTCAGGGAAGCATCTGTACTTTACTATCTCCATTTCCACATCTCCTGTTGCCTTCAGCCTCCCCTCACCAAGCTTCTGCCCCATCACTCCCCCGAAACTGCTCTTGTAAGGGTTCCCAGGAATTCCATCTGTCACATCCTGTGTACCCTTAACTTCTTGGCAGTGTTCAGTACAACTGAATCTTCTCTTTAAAAACTGGTTCTCCCAAAAGCAGAGCTTGAGACAAAGACTTGTATGCAGACTTGTTTATTTGGAAGAAAGATTCCAGGAAGATCACATGGTAGATCCCAGAAAAGGAAAAAAAGCCAACGAGATTGTGTTCTGGTGTTGGCCATGGCTATGGGTGACTGATGCAGGCAGTGCTTGATTCAGAGGACCCTGATTTATAAGACCTTGAAGAGTCGTACAAAATGTGCCTTAAGAACTGTCTGCTTGGGGGTTAAGAGAAGAAATGCGTGTCTGTCAGATCTCATCCCCTCTAACGCAAGGATGGGACCCCACATGTGTTACCTTTCTAGTCCTTGCTAGGTGCCAGATGGGTTCCCACCCCATGGGCCAGAGAAGCTCCAAGGCAGGAAGAGGGAGGTATCTGGTTTCTACCTACTGTACCTGTCTGGTTGCACCTGCGGGAAGCCTTAATGCCTTCATTGGGGCACCTGTGTAGTGCAATTAGTTAAGCGTCCGACTCTTGGTTTCAGCTCAGGTCATGATCTCAGAGTTGTGAGATCGAGCTGCACGTTGGCTCCTTGCTCAGCAGAGTCTGCTTAAGACTCACTCCCTCTGCCCCTCCCCCCACCTTGCTCACTCTCCCTCTCTCTGAAAAAATAAATAAATCTTAAAAAAAAAAAATTTAAAGACTTCGTGGGACTTGTCATTGCAGCAGTGACTAGAGTAAACATTGGGGCTGAGAAGATGTAAAGGAGTCACAAACTTCCTGACACTACACTTAACCAAGCATCTGTCCATCTTACTTTTGGATTTCTCTGCTTCACATCCTAATGTTGGCATTCCCCATGGCTCTGTACTGAAGTTGCTGGTCTTTTAAAAATCCAGACACTTTCTAGGTGACCTTATTCATCCCCGTAAATGTAAATATCATCTATTTGACTTCCAGATCTAGCCCTAGAACTCCAGAATGGTGTATTTAATTTTTTGCTTATCTCATTCCATCTCATCATTTAGGGAATTATTGTAACATTAATACCCTTGTAATCATTATCCATATCAAGAAATAGACCTAGAAGCCTTACTGTATGTTTCTCCAACCCTATCACGCCCCCATGCTTCCCTCCAAAAGTAACCACTCTCCTGACTTACTTTGTAGTAACCTCTTGTGTTGATGATGTTATCACCCAAGTGTGCATCTTTAGACTCTGTTGTTTACACTTGTCTGAATTTTTTTATATATTTTTGTACTTCCTCACAATTTGAAGGACCTGGGCAATTTTGAACTGTAGTGTTTTTAGCAGTCTAGATTTTTTTCATGGTGCCGTTTATCATGTTCTTTTTCTAATGTATTTCTTGCAAATTGGGTCCAGACACTTGATCAAACTCAGATTAGATCCCTTTAGTAAGATTGCAGCTGGTTTTCTTGTCTCTCTTTCGAAATGACATCATTGTCTAGATATGTTATTTCATGGGGTTACAAATTGGTGATATCCTACTTTAGCCATTTTCATTTTCTTTCTGGAATTTTTTTTAAAAGAGATGCTTCTTTTTATCTACTGTTTGGTAACTCAGTAGTACAGTTTATATAGGAAAGGCAAGGTAAAGTAAATGATTTTCCTTAATTTATCAGTTTTCAAGATCATGTATTGGTTCCCTGACATCCCCTGGAGGAGATAATTATATTATTTTAAGCAGATGAGTTTATATACATTTGATAGGTTTTGATCCACTGCAATTCTTTTATTTATTGAAGCTCAGAATGTCCCATTTAGGGCGTTAGAAGCCTCTTTAAGTTGCCTCCTGAATCCTTTAGACATGACCCCAGTGATTTGTTAGCTTTCTTACTCTGGTATGATAAGATGTACCAGGTTCATCTTAAACATTTCTTGCCCCAGACTTGGTAGAGTGTTCTGATCACCCCTTTCTAAGGTGAGTGGCAGGTGGGATTCCCCACACCAACAAGCAAGTCTCTGGACACTGGGTAGGCGTCCTGCAGTTCAACTCAGTTCTGACACTATCTGCCTAGAGATAGCAGCAGATCCCACAAGACTGCCCCTCCTGCCTTCGGATGCCAATTGCAAGCCCAGGTTGTTACCAGTGCATCTGATCCAACTGGGTGTAAATTCAGGTTCCTATGACCATTTCTGTGGGTTCACTTAATTTTCAAGAGTAGCTCACAGAGCTCAGGAAACCCATTTACTTATTAGATTACTGATTTACTACTAAAGATACTGAAGGATACAAATCAACAGCCAGATGGAGAGATACATAGGACAAGGTATGAAGAAAGGGTGGGGAGCTTCCATGGTCTTCAAGCACACCACTCTCCCACATGTTCACAGACCCAGAAGTTCTCCAAACCTTGTCCTTTTGGATTTTTATGAAGGCTTCATTTCATAAGTATGATTGATTAAATTATTAGCCATTGGCAATTAATCCAACCTCCAGCCTCTCTCCTCTCTCTGGAGCTTAAGGGGCAGGACTGAAAGTTTCCAGTCTAGTCACTGAGTTGATTCCCCTGGCAACCAGCCCCATCTTTAGGTGACCAGGCAGCATTCTAAAAGTCACCTTATTAACATAACAAAAGACACCTTTATCTCTTACCACGTAGGAAATTCCAAGGGTTTTAGAAGCTCTGCTGGAAACAGGGACAAACACCAAATACATATTTCTTTTTTTTTTTTTTTTAAGATTTTATTTATTTATCCGATAGAAATAGAGACAGCCAGTGAGAGAGGGAACACAAGCAGGGGGAGTGGGAGAGGAAGAAGCAGGCTCACAGCGGAGGAGCCTGATGTGGGGCTCGATCCCATAACGCCAGGATCACGCCCTGAGCCGAAGGCAGACGCTTAACCGCAGTGCCACTCAGGCGCCCCCAAATACATATTTCTTATTATAAATCATAGTATCACAGTTGACATCAGCCATCTTTCCATGAAGCTCTGGTTTCCTTCGATAGGAAGTGGTATATCAAGGCCACAGTCTGGGGGATTGGTCATTGTTTCTAGGCTTTTCAGGGGAGCTAGAAAAGAATTTGTATTTATTTAATCATAAAGTATCTCTTGAGATTCTGCCTTTATGCTGCTGTGTTTAATTCATATTCATGACTATAAGGGTTTTACTTACCCTCTTCTGTGTTATAGTTGTATCTCCTTTCTTCCACGTCATGAATTTTGCTTCTCAAGGACGTAAGAGATGATAGAATTAGAACATCCCATAATAATTTCTTTGTTTTATCCCAACTGCACACACAACAGTCTCAGACGAACAATGCTAATAATATTGATATCACTAATACTAATATTACTAATAATACCACCAACAATTATGATTACTGGAAGCAGTTAAAAATTTTTTTTTGCATATAGTATCCCCATTTTTTTATGCTTGCACTCTACAGTTGTCAGAGGATGTAACTGTTACATACTTTTTAACCTGTATTTAGTTCTACATGTAATTATATATTTAATGCTGACTATCAGTCTTTATATAGCTGTCTCTGAGTCATTTCTGTTGTGTGAAGCTTACTGTCTAGTAGATCCCTGAAGAAGCACTCACAGGAACAACATCCTTGAGTTCTCATGTACCCTTAATACTTTGTGCTCTTTGTACCTGAAGATAGGTTTTGCTCAATGTTTATCTTTGGCTCATATTTTCTTGAGTGTCTTAAATATGTTACTTTTTTCTCCTGCCATTAGGCACTGTTGTCAAAATGCTGATTGTAATGTAATTTTCTTTTTCTTTTGGGCTGGATCCCCAAATAAGTTTTTATTTAAAACCCACTGAGTTAAAAATGTAGCTTTAAGGGCACCTGGGTGGCTTAGGTCATGATCTCAGGGTCCTGAAATCAAGCCCCACAGTCTGGCTCCCTGATCAGCAGGGAGTCAGCTTCTCACTCTCCCTCTGCTGCTCCTCCCCTGCTTGTGCTCTCTCTATGTCTCCCTCTCTCAAATAAATAAATAAAATCTTTTTTTTAATGTAGCTTTAAATATTGGTTTATTTGAGGAATTTTTTAAAGTTAGCTTTTAGTATGTGTTATTTTGTCTACTTTTGTTCTTTAAGAACTTCTATTATTCATATAGTAGGTCTTTGTTTTCAACATTCGTCACTTTTGTTCAAATACTTTATCTCTTTCTACCTAAGAAAAACATTTTTTTTCTATTTTTTTCTTTCTTATGCTCCTAGTTTGGCCTTCATGTCTAAAATTATTTTCTCCTTTTATTTCTAATTCTTTCTTAAATTCTGTCATCTCATTTTCTAATTTTGATTTTTTTTTTTAAGATTTTATTTATTTATTTGACAGAGATAGAGACAGCCAGCAAGAGAGGGAATACAAGCAGGGTGAGTGGGAGAGGAAGAAGCAGGCTCATAGTGGAGGAGCCTGATGTGGGGCTCGATCCTGCAACGCCGGGATCACGCCCTGAGCCGAAGGCAGATGCTTAACCGCTGTGCCACCCAGGCGCCCCTTCTAATTTTGATTTATGTTATTCTTTTATTTCTTACTTTTTTAGATGCTTTTTTAGATCATTTTGAAATAGCAGGTTAAAGTCTGCGTGTTTTATGGACATCACTTTCCAGCATGCTCTCATTGACTATAAGGATGTTTATTCCGCTCCTTATTCTGTTTTTAAAAATAGTGACTTAGTGCAGGATTTGACTTCATACTTTCACGTTGCTTATTTTTATGTGAGATTAGTTTTCCTTAACTTTTAGAAGGAGGCTTGGTTCATGTAGCTTTTGTCAAATATTAACAAAATATGAGGGCTTGTATTCTTAAATTTCCTGGTTTTGTTTCCCTCTCCCACTTGTATCTGGGCCATCTCTTTCCAGGTTTCTGTCATCCATATCCTTCTCAAGTTTGATTCCACTAACAGCCATTTTGCTACAGTGTGGGGCTCTGGGCTGGAAGGGAACTCTGGCTGATCATTTTCAAAAGTTCATAGACTCTAATCCCTTCAGCTGCTATTGTGCACTTGGCATTCACACACTGTGGTTGTAGGTAAAATCCTGCCACTTTTAGCTGCTATCTTATAGTTGGCCTGCTGTGCTTTCAGTGAATTCCTGTAGGCAATGTTGATATCTTCTGTTCTCATATCTGGCAGATGTCCTGTAGTTCTCTGTGCTTCCCCTGTTCAGATGTGGCTACTAGGCAGATCTTGTGGTTGTTGATGATTTGTCCCCACCCACTTATATTTTGGGTTTTATAGAGCTGATACTCTGTCACCAAGTTTGGTTGTAAATGTAGTCCATAGCTTTTGAGTTTTACTGTCGACTTGGTCATTTTTTATGTAGGGATTTGGTTTCTACTACCACTCCATCCTCCTATAGCATTCTCAAGAAACTAGTAATTTTAAGCCAAAAATAAATCATCCAAATCTCTCTTTAAATCAACTACAAAGTTATTCTATTGGAAATGATAAAACTACTTTGGGTGTGCCAAGCTGATCAAATTTTATTTTTACAAGAGTAAAACAAAATGCATGTCTGCTTTCTTCTAAACATTACTTCTGTGTCTCTTTTCTTGGAGCCCTATCAAAAATGACATCACGGAATGGAATATATTGTTCCTAATTTAACACTTTTGGGGTGATTAGATCATATACATGTAAATGTTAGAGAAGTGTTGAGATCTTTGTAAATCGTTGTGTTAAAATGTATGTTTCCATTAGTACATTAATATTGTAAGTGAAGTTCAGTTTCTGACTTTATACGCAAATGTTAATGAATAGACACATTTACCTACTGATTAAATATAAACAGCTTCCCACACTGATGGCTGAACAGACCAGGGCTTTAGAAAATTATTACTTAAACCTCTATCTGGCAGTCTGCTCAACTTCCCATGTGATTTATATGGTGACTGGTTTACCAATGGTTTTAAAACGATCTTCACTCCCTTGGCTTCTTGGCTGGCTCAGTCGGTAGAGCATGCTACTCTTGATCTTGGGGTTGTGAGTTCAAGCCCCATGTTGGGTGTATGCTAAAAAATAAATAAACAATATTCACTCAGAATTAGAGCTTTTTAAGGTAATTTAAGATACCTTTACTAGGCCACTCAGTCAAGTTATAGCCTCATAAGACCGTAACAGATAACACCTCTCATAGTTTTATTACAGTGATAATATTCAGTAGAATTTATTTTCACTTAGAGTTTATTGTTGTAAATCAAAGTATAAAATATCTTATAAAAATTATTTAAATGCCATCATAGATTGATGGATGGATAGGAAATGGATAGATGTTTATATACATTATGAAGTAAGTATAGAAAAAAGTTAATGGTAGAATCTAGGTGATGGGTATAGATACGTTTACTGTAAAATTCTTTCAACTTTGCTGTATGCTTGAAGATGTTTGTAATAAGGTATTAGAGAAAATATCGTCATAAATGTTAAACCTCTATGAAAGTGAAGTGGGAGACACTTTGGATTTCATTCTAGAATTTCCTTATTTAAAACCAAACAAAGTTTGTAAGAGCTAGAAGAATTATATTTTGAAAATTTCTTCTGTGTGTATTTAAGCACATTTTAGTAACTTGTATGAAGGAAGAATTTCTTTAAAACAGATTGTATCTGTTCTTCTTCATGGAAGCTCTCTATCCAAAATGGCTTTAGGAAGGAGTTTTCCTTGGTAGGGCTTAAAATAAAAATCAAATTAAAAAAAAATGTTTGAACTAGGTGCCAGAAGATGCAGGTGTAGACAATTCCTTCCCCACATACTCATGCCCATGATAGGGTTTTGTTTTTTAGCTGTGACAGGAGGGGCGTGTTTGGGGCATAGGCTCAAGAAGATTGTAAAGTGATGATGGTATCTTTGCTACCTGCCCATAGCATGGATCTGGTCCTTCAGGATTAGAGAAGTAAAGGTCAGAAAGTAGACCTCCTACAACTCTGGGCACCAGCCAAGCTGCTGTGGGGCTTACATGTCCCAATGTGCAGAAAGTGAAGGTGAAGGCCATTATGCCAACTAGCATGGAAGTCAGGTCAGCTGTTGCATATTGAGGGCTGGCAATTAGAGGAACATCCAAAAGCAGCATCCTTGGCCTGGATGTCATTGTTCTCAGAGTTGAGCCTTCTGCGAAGACCTCAGCAGGGTTCGTTCAACTAGATTCCTGAGCAGTGATGAAGATATCTGAATGGAAGAGGAAAAGATGGTGGACCCACATAAGACTGCCATGCCAGACTGGCTAGAAGACATAGATGAGTCTCCCTTTGGTGGCTGATGGAAATAAATGAGGGATGCTTTGAGTTTATTGTTTGAGACTAAGTGCCCCAAAAAGCAGAGCCTGAGACGGAAATTCTTATTCAAGTGATTCATTTGAGAACTGTTCTCAAGAAAAGGGCGTGAGGAAGGCAAGATGGGGCAGGGGAAGACAGCTACCCAAAAATGAGGTCTTAGCTGGAGGTTAGCTTCCATCAGACCTCACACAGAAGCTCTGGAGGGTAGATTGCATTTCACAACTGTCCCTGAGGCTAGGGGAGTTGGTCTTCTGTAATTTTGTATCAGCCCATTTGGCTGAAGTTCGGCCCAGCTGTAGAGGTTTGGAACAGCCTTCCAAATGAAGAGGCTCCTGAGGGCAATTCTTTGGAGAAAAAGGAAGCTATGTCTTTTAAAATCCAAACTAGAATAGTGGGTGCATGGCCTGTAAAAGGGAGCTGGGCGGAGCTTCATTACTGCTGCTGTGTTCCTGTTTCACAGGTTGGGATTGCCGAGTCATTGTAATCTAGGTATAAATGTGAAGTGACCCTCATTTTATAGTTTCAGGCTTGTGAGGCCAGCCATACTAACCAAATATTGATCTTAGATTAGCTTCAAGCTTGTAGACCACAAGTGAGTAATGTGCTTGCCTTTAGGGACTATACCTGATTATAGCATTGTAAGCTCCATACTCAAGACTGGATAATTTTTAAAATATGAAAAGAGTAATAGCAGTATAAAAAGAAAATTTGATTCAGGGTTAGCTCTCAGGGAATTCAGTCCCGTTTCTACCACTTCTGTGGCTTCAGCCAAGTCTTGAAATGTCTCTGGATTCTTGTTAGATAAGGGATAATTGACATTTGCTACAACCTTAGTATTTTTCTTATTCTTTTTATAAGGTAATAGGGAGCCGTCGAAAGTCCTCCAACAGAGGCTGTTTGGTTTAAAGTATCTTTGAGAAAGGTGAACCCAGGAACACTGTGTGTACTTCCTGGAAGAGTGAAAAGCAGAGAGACAGACTAAAAGGCTGACACAGTAATCAGACTTGAGGTAGTTAGGCCTTCCCTGCTTTCTCCCCCAGCCAAACTAGGTTAGAGTCCTCTGCAGAAGTCTCTCAAAGCATCTCGAAATTACATGTTCAGTGTTCACTCTATCCACCAAACATTACTTTGCACAGGGGCAGGAACCATGCCTGTCTTATTCATCATTGCATATCCAGAGGAAGACACATGGTGTGTAGCAAATATTTGCTGAATAAATGAGGAGTTTGAATAAAATAGAGGAATGTAGTTTAATTCAATAGATATTGGTCAAGAATAAATGACAAGTCTTGATATCTGATGAAGGAGAAGAGTGACAGATAACGTTAAAGCCTTGAGCCTGAGAGGGCATTAATAAAGAAGTTAGAAGGGTTAAGTCTATGAGTTTTCTGTTGCTGCAGAACAAATAACCTATTGGATTAGAATAATGCACAAGACACCTATTGGGTGAGGAGTTGGGCACAGTTTAACTAGGTCTTCTGCTTAGGGTCCCACAGGCTGCAGTGAAAGAGTCAGCCAAAGCTGATGTTCTCCTCTGGAGCTTGGGTCCTCTTCCAACCTCGTTCAAATTATTGGTTGAATTCAATTCCTTGAATGATGGTGATAGGACCACTCAGCAACTAGAGGCTGTCTTCTTCCTAAGGAGTTCACAACATGGTCATTTGTTTTTTCAAGGTCAATAGAAGAGTGTCTTTCTTCGGTTCTCTTCTTTCATGGAAGGGATACACCCTGTTTTAAAGGTCTTACCTGATTAGGTCAGATCCACCTAGGGTAATTTCCGTTTTGATTAACCCAAAGTCAACTGTTTGGGGACCTTAATTACATCTACTCAGTTTCTTCATCTTTGCCTTATTGTTGGCTAGAAGCAAATCAGGCTCTACCCACACTGAATGGGAGATGACCCAAAGGTGTGGATACCAGGGAGTAGGAATCACAGGGAAGCAAATCAGGCTCTACCCACACTGAATGGGAGATGACCCAAAGGTGTGGATACCAGGGAGTAGGAATCACAGGGAGCCACTCTGGAATCCTGCAGACCACAGTAAGTCAACTCAGTGATTGTCACATTTGAGTATTAGTGGGAGACAAGAAGCCAGTGATGGGTGAAAGAGCATTTGGGCTTGTGGGTTGGACACAGTTGGTACTAGGAGAGAAAGTTTATTATCCAGAGAGGAAAGCAAAAGGACAAAGACACTCTAGATTTTGGGAAGATATTACTATTTAGGGAAGGAAATGGACCTAAAGAAGTAGAGAGAGATCAGCAAAATAGAGGAAAGGAACTCATAATGAACTCACATAAGCAGGAGGGAATTTCAAGAGCTGGGGGATTAATAGAGTTGAAGGTCACAGCCCTGGAGGGGAACACTGACAAAACCATTCATTTGTGCAGTGACCTTAGAGAAAACTAGTGTGGTGCAGTGGTGGTGGCAGAGTCGAGGCTGCAGGGAATTAATGAAGCAGGGACTGGTAAAGTAGCAGAAGAGGAGTGTTGGGTGGAGGCCTCTGAGAACTCCCACATCCGTCAGGGACTGGGCCGGGCCAGGAGTCAACAGCTTCTGCAAAAGAACGAGCTTCCACCAGGGCCTGTTTAGCTCTGCCTACACAGCCCTCTGTTGACTTTCATTCTGGAGTGTGAGCTAACACCACAGTTTGCGTTTAGGCTGTTTGGGGGCTCTCCTGGACAAGACAAATGAGACTTTTAGAAGAAAACATGAGTAATCTACCAACGTGGGGAAATCTGAGGTAGGGAGCCTTTCTACTCTCTGAATAATTAAAAATAGACTCTTCCATCTAGTTCTGAGAGTTGAATATTTAATGATGAGTAAAAATCCCTTGCTGGGTTTCTTTTTGGCCAGGCCTCATTTCTTTCAAGTCAGGAGCCCAGTTGCCCTAGCTGTTTTGCCGAAATCAAGTAGAATTCTGAGGAAATGAAATAATAGGAAGCATTCAGCAATTTTTGGACCCGAGACAGATATTCTGAGGCTCTTGAAATAACTGGTATTGAAGAGGTGTCTCATTAATCAAATGCAGTGTTGCCATATAAAAGCTAAATTTAATTCCAGTGTAGGAAATCCATAAGTGAGGCAGTTTCTCTTCATGGCGTCTTAGGATTATGTTCTGTTCTGTCTCCTTTCATTCAAAAGATCAACCTGAAATAATTTTGTTTTTATTATGAGAGGTGTGTAGCTGACAAAGACCAACACTGTCATTTGATTGTATCAATATGGTAATAATATTGTTGGACTTTCTTGTATCTCACTGTCATTATTAGTTACACGTAATTGCTTCTGTCACCAAGCAATTCACGTAAGTGTTTTCATCTTTTTTTTTTTTCTTTATCATTTGTTCCATGTTAAAAATTCCTGGGTATAAATACTATTTATAGAAAAATAGGATTAAAACCTACAGCCCTAAGAGTTTATAATCATCTCTGCAGCCCACTGTGTTCATCTAACATTTTAAATGGATTTTTCCATCATTCTAAACCAATAGGGTAACTGCTATACACACTGTTGTAAAGTGTATTTCATGGCTCACTGGGTTTTTCTGTCTTTAACTTTACAATATATGTAATTTGATTAAAATTTTGGCCAGTCGGGATAAGGAGAAATAGAGGGAAATTGCTCTTAACGGAATCTCCAGTGTGCCTGGGATTATAATTGAAGCAGAAATGAACATCTTTCTCTGTAGGAAGTTAAAGAAAGGCTTTGTTCCATTTTTACATTGAAGATCATCTGTTATTGTAACCTAGACACCTAAACCCACTCCAGATTCAAAATGTGCCATTTATAAACATGCATGCCAAGTTTCAAATGCCCTTTTTAATGTTTGCATATAATTTGAAGCTTGCAATGCCAAAGTAAAATACAGTTTCCATTGTATTGCATTACCCACACTGCATGTGAGCTGCCTCTTTTCTCTGACATTACTTGAATAGACGAAGCATAGCTTGACTTGGTTCAAAAGAGGAATGTTTCTCGGCTCAACTGAAATGATTGCTAGGTAGAAGCTGCCAACTTCATTTTCCCCCCACAGAAATGTACATTTTTCCCTATTATAAAATGTACTTATAATAGAAATGAGACAGTTCCCAAGAGTGTGGTTATCCAGAGGTAATCTCAACCCAATCTGATTAGAGGCAAGTGGCTCATGCCTCAAAATGCTCCAGGGTATGATTATTTTATGATAACCATACTCTGTATCATGTCTTATTGATTAACTAATAAAGCATCAGCATTTCTATTTAGAAGAAAAACTGAGAAACCAGGGGAGGATTCTGGTTCTAAAAGGAAGTGATTCTTTTGAAGGACCCAAACTACATCTTTTGTGCCAACTTTTTACAATTTCTCCTGGAACATGAAAAGTTATCACGTGCCTATTTTCACATTACTTTGGCAGTAAGATCATTCGTTGGTTAAATCTGATGTATTGATTTATATTTAAATGTATCCTAAATTGTTGCCTCTCTCTGTTGTGAGAGGAGAATGTGTGAGAGCAGAATGACATTTCTTTAAAGAACGCTGCATTTTGTTCTCATCCAGATGACTTCATTGCACAGGTCCAGGGAAATATAGATAGAACCCGAAAAATATAGCAACCAGCTTGCCTATGGAAGCCATATGCTGGTAATATCAGCTAGCTTTGGAGTGAGAAAAGCATATGACTAGCAGGCAAGTATTTTGCAGCTAGAATAGCTTTTGGACTATCACTAGGAATGTGTCCCATGGCATATAAGTCCAACAATCAGGTACCCACAATATCCATATCTCTCCCAAAGACTATGACTACGTGTATATGACAAAAGGTGGGATAGGGAATTGAAGCAATTACCTTACGTGATTCAATTCAACAACCAGTTTTGTCACAGTTACTTTATGTTTTCATTGTAAATATAAGCTTGTGGCCCAAATTACCAAATTATTGCCTCAGTATTCCATTTTCTCTTACTGTGTAGACACAGCTAATATATTCAAATTGAAAAACGTTCCGCAAGTAATAATGTCCACCGTAGTTCTTGGTGATGTATGTTTTTGACAAAATTTCACTATCTGAGAAGTATCATCTAGTCACTTCTATAATCATTGGTCACGAGGCACTGGGTGTTGGGGTCAGGAGATCCCTTTTACTCCTCAATCCATTTCCTTGGCTGTACGTTATTGATGTCACTCCAATGAAGATATACATAGGATTAGCTTAATTTATTCATTCCTGCTTTAAGTATCCCACTACTCACAGAGCCAATGGTATTTTTATCTTCAAAATCCAAATCTGCTAGAATGGAATTTCTAATTTCCTGAAGAATATTTTACCAGAATCTCTATCTTTAAGATTTAGGTTTAGTATTTGTCATAGGAACCATCCAAACTGTTTTCATAAGGGCCTTAAAACTGATCAAACTGATTATTTAACACACATCTTCCTATTAATCTGATGCTGTTTCTCGCCCTTTTAAAAACAGGATTTTACTGCTCTTCTCTTTTTTCCTCCTATGATGGCACTGTTTTTTTCATCAGACCTTTGTTTGTGTTGTTTGGTTGTTTCTGCTGGACAGACACACTCCTTCTAAATTATCTTTGACAGTCTCGCACAGCAAGAGACGAAAGCTCTGCCCCCTAAGTTCTCAAAATTAAGGGAACACAGAACTCCCAAAGACTGATGATGACATTTGTCCTAGAAAGAGTTGTCCAGGAAGAGCTCCCCCAACTTTTCTCCTTGGAGTGAAGAGCCAGCCACTCTATTGGTTCTGATCTTCTCGGATGTTAACAGATCCTCAGTGAGGATCAATGTACATGAGTAATGATTGGTGTTCTCATGTTTTTTCTTCTGTTTGCACCCACTATGAAGGGAAACCTCATTAAAATGGAGTCAGGAGGCCAGAAGGGGAAGCTCTCATGCCCTACCCTTCCTTATCAAATGCAGCACCAACAGGAGGAGCAGCATCCTCCAAGACCAAATGAATACTACTTTACTAGCCTGCAGAAGAAAGGTTTTCTCCTTGCCCAGCAACAGCCCAGCCAATGAGAAACTGCCACAACTCAGCCAGTGAAAAGCCACACTACACTTCAAACTCCTAGTTTACTCCAATAGACTTTTTGTTTATAAGACCCCCCTCCCAGCTCCTCCGTTTCCTCTATAAAAGAGTGTTCCTCTCCTTTGTTCTTTTGAGTTGCCTATGGTTTTGACATGGTGACAATTCTTTTCTCTTCCCAAATAAACCCATTTCTGCTGGCAAAATAACTGAGTTTTATCTTTAAGGTTAACATAACTTAAGCTCTTCTGTTTTGGTATGGGTTTTTTGTTTGTTTGTTTGTTTGTTTGTTTGTTTCACAATGACCAGTGGAAATAATTTAGTATATGAACACATTTTAAGATACTCTGTGTCCTTCTGTCTCTTAGCTTCTCATGTCTGTGTCTCTGGCTGTTCCTTTTGGGTGTATATTTCAGTAACTCCCACATTTAGTTAGCATAGGCTAAATTACACTGCAATAACACACAACTGTAAACTGAGGTGTCTTAAAATAACAAAGATTTATTTTTCACTCTAGAGGTGAGATTATTGGTCAGCGGGATAGGGTCTGCCCTACATAATCTCACTTTAGGACCGACACTGTCAGGAGCATTGCTGTGCTTTGAGGCAGCAGGAAAGAGAGCTCTGGGGAGTCCTGCATGGGTCAAGTGCCCCGGTCCAGAAGTGATACACACTGACCAACATGATGTTCATAGTCCACCCAACCAGAATTGTATCAGAGAGGACAGACAGTACAGGGCTATTATAGGTCTGGAGTAAGGGAGAGCTGGAAACACTTGGTGACCAGCATGAATGACTATCACATCCCCTCAGTTAAAACATTAGATCAGGGTGCCTGGGTGGTTCAGGCACTTGAGTGACCAACTCGTGATTTCAGTTCAGGTCATGATCTCAGGGTCGTGGTATTGAGCCCTGAGTCATACTCTGTGCTCGGCAGGAAGTTTGCCTAAGATTCTCTCCCTCTCCCTCTGCCGCACTCCCCCACCCTCTAAAATAAATAAATAAATCTTTTTTTAAAAACCACAAAACAATAGAGCTACCTTTTTCCAGATTATGGAGGAGCTCATTAGCTTTTCTTCCCACATTACCTAGTAAATCCTTAGCATACCTCAAAACCTCAGATTAAAGATACTGTCATCAAACTTTAAGATTCTAGGGTAGATTTATTAGTTTTCTATTGCTACATGAAAAATTACGGCAAACTTAGTGGCTTAAGACAATCTATATTTATTATCTGATAGTTTCCATGGATCAGAAGTCTGGGTATGGTTAGCTGGGTGTTACACTCAGGGTCTCATCAGGCTAAAATCAAGGTGTCAGCAGGAGCTCAATGTCATCCGAGGCTTAAGTTCCTCTTATGGTCTCACTGGTTGTTGGGTGAATTCAGTTCCTTGTGGTTATTGGAGTAAAGTCCCTAGCTTCTTGCTGGCTATTGGTCAGAGACAACTCTCAATTCCTAGCAGTCACACTCAGATTCTTTGCTACATAGCGTCTTCTACAAGCAGTTTGCAGCATGGTTGTTTGCTTCTTCAGGGTCAGCAGGAGAAATCTCTCTGACTTCATATCTCTCTGATCTCTTTTAAGAGCTCTACTGATTAGGTCAGGCCCACCTAGGATAATCTCTTTTTTGATTAACTCAAAGTCGACAAATTAGGGGTCTCAATTACATCTACAAATCCCTCTGCCATATAACATAATGTAATTATAACATGATGTAATGTATAAATGCCACTGTATTTACAGGTTCCTCTCACACTCAAGTGCTAAGGGGATTATACAAGACATATACACCAAGGGACAGGAACCTTGGGGGCCATATTAGAATTCTTCCAACATCAACATAGATGCCATTACTATGCAAGTAGAAGCCAGTCTTGCAAGCTGGTAGTGTTTGGGACCATCTTAATAGCTGATTTTACAGAAGAATTTGTTGTTTTGTTCAGTGCATCAATATCCAAAACGTAAGAAGAAGGAGAGAGGGAGGGAGGAAGGAAACTGATGTGAAATGACATCAAGTTGAGAGGGCTATGAGGCCATGAAGGAGGCACACGTGAATCAGGTCAGCCTCCCAAATGCTAAAGTTCCAGTTTATTCCCAAGTGTTACACTGTCTCTTTAACATAAGTAAATGTGGCATTCTTAGATGGCCCTTGGTGTATCTTATTGTACCTCCTTTTTGATACAGCATTTTTTTAAGGTTTCCTTTAAAGAAACTTACTGGTTATTCTTTTCTAGAGAGAAGCCCATGGGTTGCTTTGCTTCTTGCTCAACTGCCTAAGACGGCTCATTATTCTATAATATGTGCAGTATTGCCCAGAAGTAATTTTCCTTTTATTTTTGCCCACAAGGTGGAAAATTAAGGTTGAAATACAACTTTATTTTTGCTTTTCCCAGAAGAGGTGACAGTGTCGTTTTTCCTGCCTGTTTTTTGACAAGCAGTGAAATATTATTTTGGCTACAACTATTGACTCCTTCATTCTATTTTGGCAAAAGTTTTATGTAGAGAGTCTCCTGCCTTTGTTTATGCCCTAGAGGTCCATCCTAGGGTCTTGCAGAATGGAAGGGGCATCCCCTTTAAGAGCCTTTGTGACCTGGTTTTTCTGCCCGTCACCGCTCTCACATAGGCCTTCGCATGCTTCTCTTCCTTTTCTAATTGGAGAGGCTTGTTCCCCATTTCCTCATAACATTTCTGCCCAGGAAATACCATTTTTTTGTACTGAAGAAATGAGGAAGCTCTAACAAAGACTTGAATGTTGATAGTTTCGATTTCTCTTTGGTCCTGAGTATGCACATACTAGTAGAAACATTGACCAAGAGAGACTCTACATGTTAAGGAATTTTATCTTGATTTCATTATTTTCTGTCCCCTGTTGGTCCTTTTTCAATAAATTCCAATGTGATAAAGTATTTAAAGAACTTTAATAATGAAGAACTACTAGGATTATCTTTTAGGCCTACTTTTATACTGATCTTTTCCTCTAATTACATTTAACATCATTTTGTGTCCAATACCTAAGGTGAACTAAGAGTCAGTAAGGTTCTGAAGTTTCTATTCAATATTCATTCAGCACAAATTCTCGAGACCTGAATTTGAATTACTTTCTGCCACCTCCTGAGTATAAGTCTTATGAATATTATGTATTTCTCTGAGTCTCCATTTATTGTCTGTATATTGGGTATGATAAGCCCTAGCTCCTTAGGTCATGAATATTCAAAGACTATAGTCACATAAAAAAATATTACATCACCACCAAGTTAGGAATCCAAGGAATGTTTGAGTCATTTAATATAAAAAAAATAATAAATATAACCCATTAACTGATTATTAGAGAAAAACCATGGGATCATCTCAGCAGATGCAGAAAAGGCATTTGAAAAACTTCAACATTTAATCATGATTAAAACTCTTAGCCAACCCAACTCTTGGGAAATTCCTTTATTTGATAAAGATACTTAAAAAACCTAGAGTAAACATTTTTATGTTTTTAAATATTTTTACTAATGAAATGTTAGAAGGATTCCATTTAAAATCAGTCCAAAGATAATAATATTCATCTATTACCACTTCTGTATTTAACATTATACTGCAGTTACTAGTCAACACAGCAAGATATGAAAAAGAAAGAAAAGCATAAGGAACCTACATACATAATAAGAGAGTTTTTCAGGCTGGTTTGATTATATGATTAATATATTAAAACCAAAATTTTATTTGTATACTCTAGCAACAAACAGTTGGAAAACATATTTTAAAAGATTTTCTTTTATAAAGAACCTAGAAATTAACCCAACAAAGGACTTCCCAGGTCGGTATGGAAAAGATTATAAAACTTGCTTAAAGTCCTTACCCAGCATATATTTCATGGCCAATAACTATAATCACTAAGAATTATGAGCAGATCTTCAGCTCCCTTGCATTTTCATTGCATGCTGGCCTGCTTAACCAAAATCATAGTCATAGCCAACACTCCCTCTACCCTAGCCCTGCACCGGTGCAACTGAGTGTGACTGGAGTAAAATAACACAAACATGCCAGCTGGTTTCACTTTAAATTTAGGATTGCTAATCTTAACTGGGCCCTA
Source organism: Ursus maritimus (assembly GCF_017311325.1). Classification (NCBI taxonomy): domain Eukaryota; kingdom Metazoa; phylum Chordata; class Mammalia; order Carnivora; family Ursidae; genus Ursus; species Ursus maritimus. The sequence goes on along the minus strand of NW_024426663.1, from coordinate 41,646,721 downwards.
CTGCTTCCCTGAAACTATCCCGTATTTTTTTTTTTTTTTGGTCCATTTCTATTCCCATTCTCCTATATCAATTTTTCAAAATGGGTACATGAACATAGAATTACCACGTAATCCAGCCATCCCACTCCTAGGTAGACACTCAAAAGAATTAAAACCAGGTACTCAAACAGAAATTTGTACATCAGTGTTCAGAGCAGCATTATTCACAATTGGCAAAAAGTGTAAACAACCTAAATGTCCATTGACAGGTGAATGGATAAACAGAATGTGGTATTGATGTATAGTGGAATGTGATTTTGCTTTAAAAAGAAGTGAAATTCTACAGGCTACAGGATGGACAAACCTTGATAACATTATGCTAAGTGACATAAGCCAGTGTTCACAAAAGGGAAGTATTATATGATTCCATTTATACGAGGTAGCTGGAATAGTCACATTCATAGAGACAAAGTAAAATGGTAATTGCCAGGGGTTGGAGGGAGGGAGGAATGGGGAGTTGTTTAACAGGTACAAAATTAGAGTTTAGGAAGGTAAGGAAGTTCTGGAGATGAATAGTAGAGATGGTTGTACCACAATGTAAATCTAATGCCACTGGTTGTACACTTGAAATTGGTTAAAATGGTAAATTTTATATTACATATATTTTACCACAGTTTTTAAAAACGAACATATGCAGGGCACCTGGGTGGTGCACTTGGTTAAGCATCCAACTCTTAGTTTTGGCTCCGGTCATGATCTCAGGATCATGAGATCAAGCCCCATGTCTGGCTCTGCGCTCACCACTGTGTCTGCTTAGAACTCTCCGTTCTCTCCCTCTGCCCCTCCCTGCCTCTCTCTCTCTCCCTCTCTCTCTCTCCCTCTCTCTCTCTCTCTCTCTAGAATACATAAATAAATCTTTTTTATAAATTAAAAAAAAAAAGAACATATGAAGGCTTCCTACGAGATCTGTGGTTCAGGGAGTCACTTTGCAGATATACTCTTTCCCAAAACTAATGTGCCTAAGAACATCTGAGATCCAGAGTCTCATTTCACGTTTGTTCTTGTCTTCTTTATGAAAAAAATGTTTTTAATCATGCATCTCATCTATTATGAATCTTATTATGGAGCATGGCCCTGGTGTGTAAGAAACTAGATAAAAAATTATTTGAAATATTGTTGTACATGTTGAGAAAATGAATGACTCATTGTTGGGAAATATTTATTATTACAGCTCAGTTATATTCCAGCTCTTTGCTTTTATTTTTTTTTTAAGATTTTATTTATTTATTTGACAGAGAGCTAGAGAGCACAAGCAGGGGGAGAGGGAGAAGCAGGCTCCCCGCTGAGCAGGGGAGCCCCATGCGGGGCTCGATCCCAGGACCCCAGGATCATGACCTGAGCCAAAGGCAGACGTTTAACCAGCCGAGCCACCCAGGTGCCCCCAACTCTTTGCTTTTAATTAAACTGAACAAGAATTTATTGAGTTGTCAGCAGATAGATCATTAAAAATAATTTTAATGATCAATATAAAATATTTATACAGATAATCATTTATTGAAATATAATTAATATACCATGTTGTATTAGTTTCAGGTGTACAAAATATTGATTCAATAATTCTATGCATTACCCAGTGCTTACCACAATAAGTGTAGTCACCATCTATCATCACACGTTATTAGAATATTATTGACTATATTCCCTATACTGTACTTTTCATCTCTGTAACTTGTTTATCATATAACTGGAAGTTTGTACCTCTGAATCCCCTTATTTATTTTGCCCATCCCCCCCCACCCACTTTCCCCCTGGCAACCACCAGTTTGTTCTCTGTATTTAAGAATGTTTTTGTTTGTTTGTTTGTTTGTTATTGTTGTTTTAGATTTCCACATATAACTGAAATCATATGTCATTTGTCTTTCTCTGACTTATTTCATTTACCATAATACCCTCTAGGTCCATCCATGTTGTCACAAATGAAGAGATCTCATTTTTTTTGATGTGTGAATAATATTCCATTGTGTATAGCTATTGTTGGACACTTGGTTGTTTCAAATATTGGCCATTTTAAATAATGCTGTAATAAGCATAGAGATATATATGTCTTCATACATATTAGTGTTTTTGTTTCCTTCAGAGAAATACCCAGAAGTGGGATTACTGGATTATATGGTATTTATATTTTTAATTTTTTGAGGAATCTCCTTACTGTTTTCCATAGTGGCTACGCCAATTTGCACTCCTACCAACAGTGCACAAGGGTTCCCCTTTTCTCCACATTCTTGCCAACACCTGTTATTTCTTGTCTTTTTTTATTTTAGCCGTTCTGACTGGTGTGAGGTGATATCTCATTGTGCTTTTGATTTGTATTCCCCTGATGACAAGTGATGTTGGGCATCTTTTTATGTGTCTTTTGGCCATCTGTGTGTCTTCTTTGGGAAAATGTCTATTCAGGTCCTCTGACCATTTTTTTAATTGGATTGTAGACCTTTATATATTTTGGATATCAACTCCTTATTGGATATATCATTTGCACATATCTTCTCCCGTTCAGTAAGTTGCCTTTTCATTTTGTTGACGGTTTCCTTCCCTGTGTGAAAGCTTTTTAGTTTGGTATAGTTCCAATAATTTATTCTCTCAGTTAGGAATTATACATAAGATTCATATAAGAGCTCTTTGCTTTTACTTAAACTGAACTGAAAAATAGTTTTTGGTAATAGATATGAAATATTTGTAAAAATAATTTTTGATCATAATCTTGGTGATTTTGATAAATAACTCAGGAGTTTCAAAAATTTCATAACTTTGCTTTAACAAAACTCCTCTTCCCAACTAGTTATAAGTGAATTTGTATCTTATGCAATGATAAATTTATGGTGAAACATTTTAGATGTCACTTCAAAATGTATGAATTATTTTAGGAGGTACGCAAAGAAAAAAATTTGGTGACTACTAAGTTAGTTGACTACTTGATATTTTTTCCTTTCTGCACAAAATGCCAGCTTTTCCCAGATTCTATCAGCCGATAACCCTGCTTTAGCTTACACTGAGAAAACTGAAGCAATCAAAAGAGAACATCCATAAACCACCCACTTTATGCACACACCTGCTAGCTTCTGCACCCACACCTCATCCCTCCTGTTCCTATAGATGAACTCCCCAAGCTATTAACTAAACCTAAGCCCTCTCTTTATGCCCCAGGTCCCACCCCTTCTTGTCTATTCCAGGGCATTACTCTAGTCATTGGCCTCTATTGTGTCATGTATTATTTCTCCTTAATACGGAATCATTCCTGCTAGTAAACAGATACACTACTATTTCCTGTCATCCTAAATACAAAATCTGTCTTGATCCACATTCCCTTCTAGTGATCACCCATTTACCTCAACCTCTTTATATATAATTTTATAATTTATAGCAAAATTCCTTGAAAGAGTTATCTATTCTTAATTCTTTTCTCTCATTATTTCTCTTAGACCGGCTTTGGTAAGGCCCCCTACCCATTCCCACTGCTCTTTCTCAGTGCCACCAGTGGCCTCTGTTTTGCCATGTCCAGTGGTCAGTTCCCAGGCCTCATCTTACTAGACCTGTCAGTAGCACTAGACCCATGAGACCTATCCTTGAAATGATTTCTTCACTTGTCTTCCAATACCTCCTAATTCCCTAAAGTTGCTTTCTGGTCTCTCCTCAGTCTCCTTTGCAGATTCCTCATCTATTCAGCTTCTTGGATCTCTTCTCTTTTCTGTCTCTATGCATTCCCTAGTCATCTCATTCGATCTCTTGTCTTCAAATACCATCTTACCTGCTTGTTCTAGGTATCTTCTCATTCCCTCCAGATCTCTTCTCCATCTTCTCCATCCTGGTCTCTGACTCAGGTGGTTAACTTGTCTGTGCTTTATTGACAGGCCTATGTGCCTTCTCACTTATAGTTGGTTGTGACCAATAGCAAGCTGTGGCAGCATAGTCAGGGGAGAGAGAAGACTGATGTTGGGATATTTGTTTTCTCAGTCCCTTCTTTGTGAGGTCTCTTAACCAAGATGACTCCTCTCAAGGCCCCCTTCTCCACTCAACTTTCTGTTTCCAAGTTCCTATAATCCCAACCTCTCCTGTTCTTTTAGCATTTGGAACCCTCAGGGTGTTCAGTGATTCCTTGTGTTTCTTTAGATGCTCACCTCTAATAGTCCCTTTGCAAATAAACCCTCCTGAAATATTCCTCATTTGAGTATGCCATTGTTTTCTGTTGGGACCCTGACTGTTCTGGTGTAGATGACTTCCAAATTTATAACTTTATTTGGAGTCTTTCTTCTGAACTCCTGTCTTCCATATCTAGCAGGCAACAGAGCACCTCCTCTGAGCCATCTAACAGAAATCTCAAACTTCTCATGTCCAGTATTGAGCTCCTGACATTCTCCCTCCAACCTATTCTTCCACCACTCTTCCCCATCTTGGAAAATATGTCTGATGCTCAGACATACCTCTTAGGCTAATCAGTCCTGGCCTCCTCTCCCACCTCACATCTGCTCTGTCAGCAAGTTCTCTTGGTGCTACCTGTCACTGGCCACTTCTCACCACCCCATTGCCACTACTCTGATCCAAGGCACCATTACATTTCATCTGGATTATTGTAGGAGCCTCATGCATGGCCTTCCTGCTTTGTCCCTGCCTCATCAGTTCCAACATAGCAGCCAAGGCAGTCTTGTTACACACAGTCAGATCATGTCCCTCCTCTGCTTATCAGCCCAGCCTCACCCTAATCTATGTGAGTGGGTCTCTGTCACCTTTCTGACCTCATTTATAATTCCTGCCTTTATTTTCTGCACTCCAGCACTGTGGACTCCTTTGAGTTCTTTGAATAGACTGGATAAACCAGCCTAAATTTGCTGTCCCTCTGCTTGAAATGCTCTTCCCCTAGTTAGTCACAGAGCTGGTTTCCTCACTATCTTCTGAAATTTTACGTATTTATTACTTATTTATTTTACTTTTATTTATTCTTTTACTTATTTGTTTATTGTCTTCTCCAACCAGAATATATGTTTCATGAGGGCAGGGATTTTTGCCCTTTGGAGTAGTGTCCAGCACAAAGCAGTTGAATTTTGAATGAAATGAAACATTAAAAAAGATCTAAATAAATGGAGATATGTGGCTTAATTAGATAGGAAAACTCAATATTATAAAGATGTCAATTCTCCTCCAATTGATGAATTCAGTGCAATTCCAATAAAAATCCCAATGGAGTTTTTCAAAGGACTTGACAATTCTAAACATATATTAATGAGCACAGCCTAAGAATAGCTAAGCACCCTTGAAGAAGATTGAGGTGGGGAATCTGCTCTTCCAGATATCAACACTTTTTCATCAAGTTATGGTAATTCAGACAAGATGGTATTGATTCAGGACCAAACAAATTGGTAACGGAACAAAATAGAAAATTCTGAAGCAGACCTATGTATATGGCAACTTAATATATGACAGAGGCAGCTCTGCAATCATTGGAGGAAGGAAGAATAATTCAATAAATTGTCCTGGAACAGTTGGTTATCCATAAGGAAAAAATGTAATTGGATCCCTACCTCACACCATACACAAAATTAATCCCAGATAAATTACACTTAAATGTGTAAGTCAAAACTTCAACATTTTTAGCAGAAAATAGATCATATCTTTATGACTTCAAGGTAGAGGACCTGCTAAAAAAGACCAAAAAATTACTAGCCATGAAGTAAATATTGAAATATTTTTGTGTACATAAAAATGAAAAACAGTTGTTTGTTAAGAGACACAGTAAAGCAACTTATTATTATTCAGAATATATAAAGAACTCCTAGAAATCAATTAGGAAAATACAAATATCCCAAAATGAAAATGAATGAAACCTTGAACAAGCTTTCACAGCAGGAACACAAATGACCAATATTCATGATAATGTACTTAATATCTTTAGTAAACAGAAAAATTCAAATTTGCTTTAGAAATCACACGATTTTTGTTTTAATTAAAAAGTCTCATAATATGAAATGTGAGTAGGGATATGGAGCAAATGCAATACTTACTGCTTGGTACCCTTATGGGGAAAACAGTTTGGTATTGGCCTCTAAAGGTGAACATTCACTTAGGTACCAGGAGACCTGTATAGTAATGTTTATAACAGCACTGTTTACAATAACAAAAATCAAACAACTCCCCTCAAAGAATTAAGAGGCTAGAAACAACCCAGATGCCCATCAACTGTGTGAATAAATTGTAGTATAATCATATGATATAATATTTTAGAACTGTGAAAATGAATGAACCACAGCTACACACTGGCTTTCTTTTCCGTCCTTTTGGCCTGTGTTGCCCCTCTCCTGGCAGCTCATGCAGCTCAGCTCCAGGACAGAAGAGCCAGTCCTTCAGGTAACAATGTGACTTTCAGTATGAGCCCTTTTTCCTTCTCCTTAAACTCAGCTTCTGACTCATTTTGCCCCTGGCTTCACATTCCCTGGACCTCACTCCTAAACCAGGCTCAGTGTGTGTGTGTGTGTGTGTGTGTGGTTAAGAGAGGATTTGTGAACAGTGTTAGGATTCTGACAGGAAGAGGAAGGAGGGGATGGACCTCGGATAGGCAGCCATTGTCCACTGCAGATCTTCCTGGACTTACAATGGGGTTACATACTGATAAACCCCTCATAAGTTGAAGATATCCTTAGTTGAAAATGCATTTAATACACCTAAGTAGGGGCGCCTGGGTGGCTTAGTTGTTAAGCGTCTGCCTTCAGCTCAGGGAGTGATCCCGGAGTCCTGGGATTGAGCCCCACGTCAGGCTCCTCCGCTGGGAGCCTGCTTCTTTCTCTCCCACTCCCCCTGTCTGTGTTCCCTCTCACTGGCTGTCTCTCTCTCTCTCTGTCAAATAAATAAATAAATAAATAAATAAATAAATAAAAATAATACACCTAAGCAACCAAACATCATAGCTTAACCTACTTTAAACATACTCAGAACACTTCTATTAGGCAATAGCTTGGCAAAATCATCTAACACAAAGCCTATTTTATAATAGTGTTGAATATCTCATGCAGTGGATGAAATACTGTGCTGTGAGTGAAAAACAGAATGGTGGTATGGGTACAGAATGGTTGTCAGTGTATAAATGTTCACCCTCGTGATCACGTGGTTGACTGGGACCGGCTGCTCACGGCAGCTGCCCAGCATTGGGAGAGACTATTGTCATGCATATTGCTGGCCCAGGAAAAGATCAAAATTAAAAATTCAAGGTACACTTTCTGCTAAATGTGTATAGCTTTCAGACCATCATAAAGTTGAAAACTTGTGTCTACCTGTTGTAGGTCAGAGACTGGAGCATTGGTTGAGACTGCCATGCTGCAGACTCCTTGAGGGGAGGGGCCCTGTCATCATCATCCGTGCATTACCCCAGCATGGCGCCTGGCACATCTCAAGTATTCAAGAAATACTGAACAAAAGATGAGTCTAAGAAAGGCCTAACTGGTCGAACCCAACAGAAACAGAAATCAGGTCAAGAGCCTCTTTGCCAGAATCAACACACTCACTGGGAAAACTGGTAGCTACAGATAAGGAAATGGGGAAGATGACAAATCTAGAAAGAGAGGCATTTAGGGCTTTCTTTGACTAGCAAAACCAAAGCATACTGGTCAGGGGCACCGGTCCTCCAGAGCAGCAAAGTGTATGGGACACTTGCTTTTTGATGCAAGTGTCTTGAAGTCTTCGGCAGTAACTCCACGATGAGGTGATGTTTTCCTGATCATAAAAGGAGCACAGCAGAAGCTTTTGTCCTCCAGTTGCCAGGGCGGGGAACATGGCTTACCATTCAACTGGAACAATATTTTTGGCAGCAGTGCCTTTCAGTAGCTTTTCTCAGCCATTCCCTGCACCAGCCAGCCACTTACTGGACTGGCTGGACTGGCAGCACGATGCTTAGGTACCAGGTGCCTGGGGCCTGGTTTCCCCAATTAGCCCCGTGTTAATGTTTGGTATCCCTCTGGTGATGACTAATTTACCACCCCTGTGTCTGAGGAGGTATGGAGGACTCCGAGAAACCCCAAATTTTCCTGACTTCTGGTCAAAAGTGTCAAGATCTGGCCAGTGTATTCCAGCATTCAGAGCAATTGTCTCTCATTCCTACCTCCAATCAGGGGTCACCTCATGCAATAATGTGCTTTGTGCTTTGCACAGAGGTTTTGCTGAGGGGCCAGGGTCGCTGAATCCAGACTACATTTTGCTCACTAAACGTGGAGGAAGGGTTTGCATCCTGTACCTTTCTGAAGGAGGAGCTCTTTCTTCTTATTAGGGGCATCCACTGCTTGCCAAGCCTGGGCTTTGGCGGCCCAGAGGGGCGCCTTCACCTAATGGGCACAGAGATAAGTACTGTCTTCCCATCCTGTTTCTAGGATGCACCCAAAAGCATTGGATTGATTTGCGATTGCTTCCTGCCCTAGCTCTTGCTGGGAGTGAGACCATCTGCAGAAGGGCCATGATCATAGCCTATGTTCTCAGCACTGCTCCTGAGAGTTTTGAATCTTCCTGATCACCGCCTATCTGTGAGCATCCTCTGCCCAGCCTGCTGGCTGCCTGTGCTCTGGCTCCTTGCCTGGCTCATTCCTGGCTCACATCTTGGCCCCGAACTTCCATTTGTGCCCAGGCTCCTGCCTGTTTGCTGACGCCATCCCTGGATGCTGCTGGTCCTGGCTTTCCGTGCTGACTCTGGGCTTCAAAACTTAAAGGCTTAGCGCTGACAGTAGCCTCAGATCCAGACAAGAAGGGATTGTTTTCCACCGAGTAAAGTATTTCGGTCCAGCCCAATAAGACATCTTTGAACAGCCAGGCTTGACCCACTGGTACACTCTACATATACCCCTGTTTACAGATGGCCTCGTAGACCCTTCTGTTCCAAGCATACCTCCTACCCCATTCTTCTGGTCCATGACCACAGAGTTCATTCCCTCTTATCTCTTATCACGTGTATCTCTCTAGATTACAGATGATCTTTCTCAGTATTGTTTTCAGCAATGTGCTCAAATTCCCACTAACATCCTTCACAGCTTGACCCATCTCCCAAGATTCTCTCAACCTGTGCCTCCCCCAGGAGTCATCGTGTCACACCACACACACACACACACACACACACACACACACACACATGTGAGCATGTATTCATGTGTACACATACAGACAGACCCTCAGAGCCTGCTTTGGATTTAGGGTCCGGAGATTATTTGGCTGCTGAAGCCATATGCAGGATGAGTCAGAAGCCTGCAAAGAAAATCCATGTTGTTACTGAAAGGACTGGCTGTCCCATCCTGGAGCCGAGCTGCATGACTTGCTGGGATAGGAACAACACAGGCATATAGGACCAGAAAGAAAGTCAGGAGTGGGGAGGAATAAAAGATGAGGGAAATTGATCCTGTCAGAATCCTGGGAGAAAAGATCACACTTTGAAAAATGTGTTTGAGGGGCATTTGGGTGGCTCAGTTGGTTAAGCATCTAACTCTTGACTTTGGCTCAGGTCATTATCTCAGGGTCCTGGAATTGAGCCCCACATAGGGCTCCCAGCTAAGCAGGAAGCCTACTTCTCCCTCCCTGCTGCTTGTGCTCTCTCTGTCTCCATCTTAAATGAATAAATAAAATCTTTTTTAAAAAAGAAAGAAAAGAAAAGAAAAAGAAAAATGTGTTTGGGAGCCATCATGCCTCTTGCTCTTTTGCTCAGCCCCAGCCCCATTTCTGACCAGAAACTCTGAAGAGTCCAGCTCCCCTTCCCCGCATAATTCTTTCTGGCTACCTAGTGGTTCCAATGCAACTTTTGATCGAATTCCTATGGCTTAAGCTCCAGGTGCTTGCCTCAGTCACCTTGGCTATAGGAGACTACCCCAGCAGCTGGCCCTCTCCCACTGGGGGATCCTGGCATTCATGCTCCACTCCCTGTACCCTGGCTCCTGTGAAATGTATTTGAGCACCTCCAGGGCTGAGATCCGTTCTTGATGTTCCTTTTCTACTCTCCACAGCACCTACCATGATTCTAGGCACATATCACACCATCAATGTTTGTTAACTGTTTGATGGACAGATTGATTTTAAGCACACATTCCATCACGTCTTATAAAGTGGTGTTTTTCAAAGAGTGCTAGGAGGATCCTTTGCACCAGAATCTCATTTGATGTTTTCTAAAATATACATGCTTGGACCCCACCACACACTGACTAAATCAGAATTTCTGAGAGTGTGACTGTGGCGGTTGCCTTGTAGTGGATAGAAGATGGCCACAAATGGACATGTCTGTGATCAAGAGGTGGGATCTGTTTCTCCTCTCCTTGAAATTGGCCCATGGCTGCTCTGAACAATGAAGTGAGGCTATGCCAGTTCCAGGCCCAGGCTTGGTCTCTGGGAGGCCTGGACTATGTGGAGGGACCCTAAGACTACATGGAGAGGGAGAAGAGTCTAGCTGAGCCGGCTCTCCACTCATCCTCTCCAATTTGGCTGGCATGTGGGTGAAGCTGTCTTGGATCTTCCGGATGAGACCAGACACCAGCTGAAAACCAACGGATGACCCCACGTGATCACATGGAGCAGAAGAATCACCCAGCTGATCTTTGCCAGAATTCCTAACCCACAAAATTATGAAATGGAATAAGTCGGTTGTTGCTTTAAACCCCTAAGTTTTGTGATAACTTGTTACACAGTGATAGATAATAAGAATATGCTGATGTGCAATGTCCACAATAGCTAAATCGTGGAAGGAGCCGAGATGCCCTTCAACAGATGACTGGATTAAGAAGTTGTGGTCCATATATACAATGGAATATTACTCAGCTATCAGAAAGAATGAGTTCTCAACATTTGCTACAACATGGACAGCACTGGAGGAGATAATGCTAAGTGAAATAAGTCAAGCAGAGAAAGACAACTATCATATGATTTCTCTCATCTATGGAACATAAGAACTAGGATGATCGGCAGGGGAAGAAAGGGATAAAGAAAGGGAGGGTAATCAGAAGGGGGAATGAAACATGAGAGACTATGGACTATGAGAAACAAACTGAGGGCCTCAGAGTGGAGGAGGTTGGGGGAATGGGATAGGCTGGTAATGGGTAGTAAGGAGGGCACGTATTGCATGGTGCACTGGGTGTTATACACAACTAATGAATCATCGAGCCTTACATCGGAAACCGGGGATGTACTGTATGGTGACTAACATAATATAATAAAAAATCATTAAAAAAAAAAAAAAAGAAAAAAGAAAAAGAAAAAAGGCTAAAGGGAAAAAAAAAAAAAGAATATGCTGTTGTCACTAATTCTCCAGGTTATTCTTGTGTATCCTAGAGTTTGAGTCATTGTTGTAAAGGGATCTGACATTTAATGAGCAAAATTTTATATTAAAGAGAAAATATAATTCATTTCATTTGTTGTTTATGTATCCTAAGGGAAGAAATATATGGTAAAATAAAATCTCTTCATTTATGTTGAATTCGTTTTGTTTATTGGACAGTTCTGATCATAATACAAACAAGAGCGGGCCTCCAGCTCTCCTGAACTTTTCTAGACAATTCAATTGCCTCAGACAGTGTTAATAAACAATGTCATCCCAATGGAATAAAATTCAGCTTTGGATTTAAAATGTAGTGAGTCCTGACAACATTTGGTTTGGATTGGACATGTTTCCTTAGTCTATGCTTCCAGGCCAAAACTAAGAAGATTGGGGTGGGGAGGGGGGTTAGTCTTTTGGGAGTATATTTTAAATCTGAAGCTTGTGGGTTTCTTTCGGGTTTCATAATGAAACCTTTAGACTTGTAAGTCACATGACCAACCACTGCTTTAGCCATAGTTTTGGACGAAAACCACAGGACCCTACAAACCCCACTGGGATTAGTGATTTTTGTTTTGGTTTCTCAACAAAGCAATTTGGACAAATCTGAGAAATTTTTACAGACTCAGCAGAGATCGGTGTGAAACTCCGCGTCTTCCTTGGATGCTTCGGCTCGGCTTCAGTGGGTTTGGACGGGTCCAGTGCTTAAAAATGGAACTCCAAAAGCATAAAACCGCACAAGCCAAAAATATTTTCCAAAATGAGTTTAACTAAGCTGAAGCTGCTGGGATTTGTGCCCTCTCTGTGCAGACAAGTAAATGTGCCCCTTCCAACTAGATTCCCAACCTGCCTTCACGCTCATTGGGTCCGCTGTGTCACATGCTGAGCAGAGCTGTCTCTTCAGAACAGAACTCTGGCCTCTTTAGACGTTCTTCAGAGGTGGCAGTGTGTTTCCCAAAATCCAATAGTTCAAAGTCTGGCAAGAAATCAACCTCACCACCTATTTTTATTTTGTTCATCTGAAAAACAAAGTGTCCATATGGTGGCATCACTTGAGAATAGCTGACAGATAAATACAAGAACCCTTCAAGCCAGTGGTTCCCCAACAGCCAGTCTGGCCCATGGCAGGGCTGCATCAACACTGCTCGAGGCCCTGGTTAAAAATACAGATTCCCAGGCAGCTTTCCAAGTCGGAATTTCTGGGTGGGAGCCCAGGAATCTTTATTTTTAATGAGTTGTTCAGATGATTGTATACATCCAAGTTTAGGAAACACTTTGGTGTTTAAAAAATATGACACCCCAACTCTGGCCAAGACAGAGAAACATGAATTGGATTTATCCTACTGCCTGAAACAACTAAAAAACTGCAACAAAACATATAAAAGAAGGGCTTTCAGACCGTGGACATCAGGCGGTACAGGATGATGATCACTGAGAGGGCAACAAATGATTTTCCAGATACCAGGAAGCGACAGTGGGACAACGCTTGGTGTATGAAATCACATCTACAGGGTGAGATTGTTAGGAGGTGATTTGAGTTCACTCCATGAAGGAAGCCTATTCACTTCACAGAAGACTCCTCACGGCCTGGGGGCTGGCTGACTAACCTGCGGGCCTTCTCTCCGCTGGAGATATTCAGCAGCACAGGTGTGCAGATGCTGATCAAGACTAAGGCCAAGTAAGGAATGGGTCTGCAACATGCTTTTGTTTGTGTTCTAAAAATAGAGATATTTACATATTGCAACATGCAAAACCTTTCTGTCAGAAACCTAAGAGAGTGGTACATTGGTTGTGTCCGAGGAACAAGCCTGACAGGCTGGGATGAGGTGGGAGGGAAGCAAGTTTTACTGTATACTTTCCGTACTGTTCAAGTCCCTTAAAACGATCATATATTTCACTTTAAATTAAAAAATAAAATAAACAAGTCATCCCAAGGATTTCTTTAAATATTTAACCGGGGCCGCCTGGCTGGCTCAGTCCATAGAGCATGCAACTCTTGATCTCAGGGTTGTGAGTTCAAGCTCCATGTTGCAGGCAGAGGTTACTGAAGAATGAATAAACTTAAAAAAATAATAACAATAAAATCAATAAATATTTTACCAAACTTTATTTGATTTTCACAAACTCACCTATCCTGTAACTCTTCAGGAAGACATTGACCATGTAAAGCAATTGATATAATACACACGCATTCAGTAATTTATTCTGTGTATCATTCACAATTTAGTTTGTCTTTATTCATCTGACATATAATACACACCAAACAGTAACAACAAATTACATCATTTATTGTGTTTCAACTTATTTGAAAAACAAGTTGTTGCCATTGCCTGTTCACTTCCAAAATACGAGTTTTAAGTTATTTAATTGTTTTCGGGGTCTGGCACAGTCCCACACAATGCCCAGTGTCAATTATCTGGTCACATCCACATTCCTGCAGTGGTTTCTAAAATCTACAAAGTATTCTATTTTAGACTCCCAAGGGTCCGAAGTGTACGATATTTGTATAAAGGCCCGTGTTTGCTCTGTGAGTGGGTACACGTCAGATAAAGAAAAGCTTCAGGCTCACAATAAATGTTCTTCCCTCAGGTAGGGCCAGCATCCCAACTGGATGCCCACGTTCAGGCCTCTGGATTTGGGGGAGCCCTTCTTAAGGGGACCCTGCGCAACCTTTCCTATTGTGCTTTCTCCACTCTTCTGAAGGGTGGCGTATCCATGTCTTTGTTGTTAGGCAAAAGAGATACACTATATGAATTACCTAAAATTTTGCCTCTGCAAATTGTAAGGATTTGGGAAATTTGAAGAATTAAAAGGCCCAAAGAAGAGATTGAATCAAAGAACCAAAGACAGAGAAAGTGATTCTGGGAACCTAAGTAACTAAGAAATCAAATCCAGTGTTTCTGCTAGTCCACTGTTTTCTCTGCTCATGGATTCTCACCACAGGACAAACAAGGCAGCTCCTTCTCTCTTAAATTCCTTCTCAAAAACCATGAAAAAGGGAGCAAAATATGGATATGTTGGTGTTTGCTTGTGTAAGCATAAACACTGGGAACATAGGTAAGAAACTAACAATATGGTTACCTATAAGGACAGGGGATGAGGGTGGAGAGGGCCTGGAGTACATGGGGACAGACCTCTCAACATTTACATTTTTTTTAATTGAAATACAGTTAACACGCAGTGTTACATTAGTTGCAGGTGTATAGCATAGTGATGCAATTTCTCTATACCTTATGCTGTGCTCACCACAAGTGTAGCTGTCATCTGTCACCATACAATGCTATTACAATACCGTTGACTACATCTCCTGTGCTGTGCCTTTAAACATCCCGTAACGTATTCATTCTGTAACTGGAAGCATGTACCTCTGACTCCCTTTGACCCATTTTGCCCATCTCCGCCACCCTTTCCTGCTGGCATCCATCAGTTTGTTCCTATACTTATGGGTCTGTTTCTGCGTGTGTGTGTGTGTGTGTGTGTGTGTGTGTGTGTGTTTGTGTGTGTTTTAGATTCCACGTATAAGTGCAATCATATGGTATTTGCCTTTGTCTGTCTTATTTCACTTAGCATAATACCCTCTAGGTCCATCCATGTTGTCACAAATGGGGCAATCTTGTTCTTTTTTGTGCCTGCATAGTATTCCATGGTATATATATACAGTATTTTCCTTATCCAATTGTTTATTGATGGACACTTGGGCTGCTTCCGTATCTTAGCTATTGTGAATAATGCTGCAATAAGCATAGGGGTGCATGTATGTCCTTGAATTAATGTTTTCATTTTCTTTGGGTCAATACTCAGTAGTGAAATTACTGGATCATATAGTATTTCTATTTTTAACTTTTTGAGGAACCTCCATACTGTTTTTAACAGTAGCTACACCGATTTATGTTCCCACCAACACTGTATGAGGGTTCCCTTTTCTCCACATCTTCACCAACACTTGTTATTTGTCTTTTTGATTCTAACCATTCTGACAGGAATAAGGAGATATCTCATTGTAGTTTTGATTTGCATTTTCCTGATGATTAGTGTTGTTGGGCATCTTTTCATGTGTCTATTGGCCATCTTTATCAACATATACATTTTTATAGTGTTTTCATCTTGGTCCATGTGAATGCATCACCTATTTTTAAAATTTAAAGTTAAAAAATATTTCTCAAAGCTTATCTCTTTCCATAAAAGCTTTATATAACATGCCTAAGGCTAGGTTGAATGGACTGAAGTTGCATAAATGAATAAAAACAACAGGAAGCTGGAGCTCAACCTCTACCTCCCCCTTCCCCTGCTTATCATTTTGGATGAAGATCTCTAATAATTATCTAAGTGATTTCCTTCTGGCTGTCATTTTCCATGGCTTATATCAGATGAGTCTGTAGGTTCCTAGAACATTTTGAAAGATAAAAGACAAAATTCTACTTTGTGTAATTTTTCTTTTTGAAGACATTTTGGGTATTCACTACAGAATCACCTGTGTCGGGTAACAGAAGTCAACAAAACAACGAGGATCCTGGGAAGAAAAAGAGATTGTGTTGTGTGTGTGTATGCACACACACACGTGTACACACACACACACACACACACACACACACACACACTGATGTGCAGGGCAATGGGGAAGATGGCAGAGAGGGCCTGGAGGTATTTCCCAGTGTAAACATTAGAGGTTTAATTTTTGCAAAGCAGCTTTTCTGGTGAAATATTGCTGACTGTATTTGGAAGTTGATAATATAATTCAGTTCTCCTCTGGGCATTGTGGGTATACTATGATTTTCTTGGTTGAAATGCCTCCCTCCCCACCCCAGAATAGTAGAAAGAGTGAATAATTTCATATTGGACACTTTCCCTTTTGGGGAATAATTTAAGCACTACCATATGTCTTCTTATTTCGTCCTTCTACTGTCTCACGAACCGCTGGGCTCTGAAAATGCAAAAACAAAGCAAACACAGAGGAACACACTAATGTGTGTGTGTGTGTGTCTGTGTGCGCGCGCGCGCGCATGCATGCACGTGTCTGTGGGGGGGGGTTTAAAAGCACTCTTTGGTGATTGCCCAATCACTGGGCCATGGTAATTATCCAGGAAGGTGTTTGAAGATATGCTCCACTGAAGGGGACTGATAACAACCTTCAGAAACTGTTTAATCCCCAGGAACTAAAATCAGTCTGACGGTGGCTGCACAAGATGGGAAGGAATAATCATTGAAATTAGACCCAAGGAAGAATGCATGAAGTATGCCTGCTCTCAGCCGCCAGTGTCAGAACAGCTCAGATCCAAGGAGCATACGTTTGACCTCAGATGAATTCTGGAGTGTTTTCCTGTAGAAGAGCTTGCTCCAGGTCACTCCTGGTGAGTTGGTGTCTCTCTCCCAAATGTGTGGTGTGGTTGTCCCATGTCCACATTCACAGAAGCGGAGGCCTATTTCTGAAGCATCTAAATCAATCTAGAAATAATAGTCTGGTTGTTTGATTTTTCACAGTTCTTTGCCTTTTTCCTGCACTGAGGAGTTATATCGCTTACTTCATTCACATCAAACAGTGATGGAGGTTAAAGTGATCTCCGATTCGGAACCATATCATTTACTTGAAAAGTTCAGGGATTCTTTAAGTACGCTCAATTCTTGAGCACCCAGCCAACCAGATTATTCAGGAAGCCTCTTATCTCAGAAAGCTGATTACATTATAAAAATTATCAAGACATTTATTTCAAAGATACTCAGGAAAATCAGAGCATTCTTGTCAGGTGCCTGGGGCACTTTTAAAACTTGACCCCAACATTCTTGAACATCTTCTCCTCAAGAGCAGGAGCCCCTGTCCCTGCTCTTGATCAGGATGGGCTGGTGACTGCTCTGAGTGATAAAGTGTGGCAGAAGCGTTGCTAGGTGGCTTCTGAGGGTAGATTAGAAAAGGCCATGCCACTTCTACTTTTTCCTCCTGGGGTGCTGGCAGAAGCTGGCCACCATGGAAGGAGTCTCCCTCCCCTGAGAGAGTCTTGCTGGGTAAGCCTCTGGTCACAGCCTCACGGAGCTGCCAGCAGTGGCCAGCAGTGGCTGCCGGCCATGTGGACAGGCCATCTTGGACATGCGGCCCAGTTGAGCCTTCAGATGGTCGCCGTCCCTGCCAGTATCTGACTGCAGCCTCAGGAGAAATTCCATGTGACAAGAAAGCAGCTAGGCCCTTCCTGAATTTATAACCCACAAAATCCTTTTTTAAAAGTTGTTTTTAACACACTGGTTTGGGTTTACACCACTAAGTTTTGGGGTAATTTGTTATTCAGTGCCAAGGGGAAGGAAGTTTCTCTCCTTTGACACACCTTCTCATTGTTCCAGCTGCTTGCTTTCACTGCTGAGCATTTACCTGTGCTTATTTTAATCCATTTTTCCTCTTTTCCCCATCCTCCTCCTATACACACACACACGGCCACATGGCCACGGCTGCCCAAATACACACAAAATCGATCGCTTGGCCCAATTTTACTCCCCAGTTCACTTAGTTCAAACCTCATTTTTCAGCCGATAAAACATGAGTCTGCAGGGACTAAGTGTTAGTCCGAGGTCACAGGGCTCAGTAGTGGCCCAGCTGGAAGTAAACCCAGGTCTTTGGACACCCAGTCCAGTCCTTTTCCCATGAATTACTTTCACTTCCCACCCATCTCCTGAAATAAAATGGGTCAATCCTTTTCTAGTCCAGAGGCCATAAACTCTGAAAGTGCCAAACAGACCTCTGGGCACTGGGCCTCGTTTGGCCTTTGAGCGGTGACCAGTGGGCTCCTGGTAAGTGCTGCCTATAGTCCACCTCCTGGCAGGAGAAGAGAGGCAGTGAGTGAAGAAAGAGGCAAGTGCCAAGAGGGCCTGCTCTATGCCTGCCTTCTTCCTCATAGGCCTCTGTTCTGAATGCCTTACGCTAATTATGGTCAGAGTGCAGGCAGGGATTCCCAAATGTGTTGGAAACTGCCAGTTGCTCCTCCCTGCTCCCCAAGCTTCTATGTTAGACCCTTCTCACAAAAACAGAAGTGTTTTTAAATGGGATATTGTGTATTTCTGAGTCAGGCTTGAAAAGGATGAGCGATTGGGGGCAAAAGAGTGGGAAACTCTCTGTTATACAGGACTGGGGCTGGTTAAATGTGGGGAGCGTGTATCTGTGTGTTTTATCTGCCACTGAGAGGACCAGGCAGGCTGTCATTAATACACTCTCTGCTGCCCATGGCCCCAGCATTGCCCCAATTTTTCTAAGCCCTACAGCATTGTCATATCATTTGTCTGGCAAGGGAATTAAAGCCAGTGAATAAGAAGGCCACCTCCTGCACACCCCAGCGCCCACCCCGTAGTGGTCTGTTTCCCTTCCTTGAGCTATCTTGCCAACAACCAGATCTCCCTCCTCCACCCACCTCTCCACCATTCTCCTACACCAAA
The DNA here is from genome assembly GCF_017311325.1 of Ursus maritimus. Lineage (NCBI taxonomy): Eukaryota > Metazoa > Chordata > Mammalia > Carnivora > Ursidae > Ursus > Ursus maritimus. The sequence goes on along the minus strand of NW_024426663.1, from coordinate 41,628,021 downwards.
GAGTAAAGGATGATTAAAAGTCGTCTGCATGAGGTGTGGTTTCGTTCAATATGTACTGTTGGTTCTGCAAATATGCTGGCGGGACGTTGACCATGCATGTTATGGGCCATATGCCACTCTGTTGGCTGGCACGAAGTGGAAAGCCTGAAAAGCAAGGGAGGGGAAGTGGATATTTTTTCTGCTTTTGAAGCACAGGCTTTAATAAAACAAAAAACAAAAACCCAAGAGTTTTGAGAAAAAATATCACATAATTACAGTTTTGCTAATCCCTCATGGATTCCTTATGCTGTACACAACTTGCCTCTCAAAAAAAAAAAAACAAAAAACAGCAGCAAATTCATTCAACTGCCTAGGAATCGTAAAATCATGTTAAAATAAGTATATCTCATTTTCTGTGTTTGATATATCCTGGCAAAGTTATATGTAAATTGAATTTTTGCAAATTTGGCCTTATTTCAAATATTTTCAAGGTGTTTTCAATTTAAACTGGTACCATTTTGTAAAGCAAATAATAATTTGGTAATGCAAATAGTCACTCCCTAACTTATTTGTTTTGTAAGTTTGGGCTATTGTATTTACATTTTTTCTAGAAACAAGATACAGCAAGATAGATGATGGCAGACAGTAAGACACTAACAGGTAATACAAAGTAAACATTTTAAATACAAATATTTTTAGTTTTAGAAATGTAATCTTTTAGATTTTTTTTAAAACAACTTTTATCTGAAGTAAGAACTTGCGCCTATCCCAAAGTAGGGCAATATGGTAAAATATTAGCATAACAAAATACTGAATTTATTCTAAGGATATAAGAGGACAATGTGTAAAAATGCATGTACCAAAAAAAAAAAAATCAATTGCTGCATTGTTTATAACAACAAAAAGTTAAAGGGAACCCAAAATAGAGAGGTAAATAAGAGAAGTCATTTAAATAAAAACATTATTTCATTTTTGTGCAATGTTTAGTTACACTGCTGTCAAAAGAGTGAAAGTGAGATACCATTTTCACCTACCATGTAGGCAACAGCTTGAGAGTTTGATGACCTCCTGTCCGTGAGTGTAGGGTAAGGAGGGGGTCAGAAGTGGTGTGGGTAAGTCCGTAAAACACTTCCTCACTGGGTGGCTGTCTCTGGGAGTGGCGGTAGTTTTGGGTATGATCGAGTTTGCCAGTCCACAAATATTCCGGAGACTGGGACACTGTAATCAATGTGACATCAACTTGAATTATTTATTTTAAAAATACTCCACAGCCATTGTGTATATTTAAGAGATTTAAAAAGAGATTTGAAAGAATTACACTATTTAATGAGGAAGTGTTAAAGTTTAATTTTCCTAAGATGTTTTTACTAGAAACATCTCTTACTGTTCTTTAAGGAGAAAATATGTATCCAGCTCTTTCAAAACAAGTTGATAAGATCATCTTGTGTATTTGAAAGTTGGGTCGTGAATTCGCTACGTTTGGTAATACTCAGCATTACCTACTTCTTGGGTCTTTTTCAAGGAGAGGGTATACTTGCTCTCTAAAGTTGACTTGATTAAAATAAGTTAAGAATTAGTTGACAGTTCAGTTTATGGAAATGGGCTGTTATTTAAGTTGTGATCCTGAAGTTTTCCATTTGGTTACCAACTTCTTTCTTTCTTTCTTTCTTTCTTTCTTTCTTTCTTTCTTTCTTTCTTTCGTGTGCGTAGTGCAGAAAAACAGAGATAAAGAATACTCACCAGTAATCTCACCATCCTAACTTAACAAATTTTTTTGTCTATTTCCTTCCAGGAGTTTTTCTTAGAATTGTTATATTTTTTAAAATACAAAATACCACAAATATACAGAAAAATACAATAAATAATAGAATAGAACTCCTGTTTGCTTCAGTATAACAAATTAGATACCCTGAACATCCCTTGCTGAAAACAACTAAAAATGCTAAATAAAATATCAGAATTAAAAATTATTTTTAAGGGGCGCCTGGGTGGCTCAGTCGTTGAGCGTCTGCCTTTGGCTCAGGGCGTGATCCCGGAGTGTTGGGATCGAGCCCCACATCAGGCTCTTTCGCTGGGAGCCTGCTTCTTCCTCTCCCACTCCCCCTGCTTGTGTTCCCTCTCTCGCTAGCTGTCTCTCTCTCTGTCAAATAAATAAATAAATAAAATCTTTAAAAAAAAATTACTTTTAAATGCATCACTGAGCTGGTAGGAGACTATGAAATATTCAGAGGCAAATAAAGCAAGAGCAAGAACTCTGGGAGGGAACTGTGCTCTGAATTTAGCCTTCTCCGTGGAGGCATCTGAAGAGCCCTGCTGGCATTGACCTTAGGTTTTGATGATTAAGGCAAGAACCCCATCAAGGTGAAGTCTAATAGAAGACCCCCCCACCCCGACAAAGCTAGGACCCCAGAGGGCAACGCCTTCAATATACAGGTGAACTAGGTATAAATCCACCCCAAGATGGGAGTAGCAAGGAGACTTGCTTATCTTGACTATTGTGCTGGGGGGGGGGGGGGGGGTGGAATCTCCCTTGAAAATTTATAACTGCAAGCAAACCCACACAGGGATTTGTGGTCCAGAAGTTACATTATCTGCAGGGACCCAAAAAACCAAAATTTTATTTTCAAGTGGTTTCAGGTTTTAATTGCTTCCAGGCACATGGCAGAAATAAAAGAAATACTCTCTGGAGGAACCCACCTTCAAATCAGGCCTCAAAAAATTCCCACAATTAAACACAAGAGAATTGGCCCTGAATGTCAAAACTCACAAAACACACAAGCAATCAAGACACCATGCGGGAGATCCAAGAAACAAAATAGAAGAATCAGACACCAAATAACATTGAATATCAATCATATGTAAGATAAGTGTATTTTTAATTGGCAAAAATTAATAATAGAGGGGATTAAAATATACAAGGAAAAAAGACTAAAAGTAACGATTTTGTGAATTTGCAAAACACATAGAATTTCTAAAAATAAAAAAATTATAATTGAATAAAAATTCCAGTGTCTTGGTTAAACAGAAGATGAGCACATTAAAAAAATGTAAGAAATTATTCATAACGTCTGAATAATGGGACTGGGAGACAAAGAGATAAAAAATATGAAAAAGAAGTCAAGAGACTTAGAGAGTAGATAAGATATTACATAAATCTAACTGTAATTTCAGAGAACAGACTCAACTTCACTCAGGGAAATGGAAAGTGAAACAATGATATGCTATGTTACCTTTCTCCTCTTAGTAAAATTCATGATACCCACTTCTGGCAGGAATATTAGACAACCAAGAAGTATTTTAGTATCTAGGGGGGGTGTAAGTTGGAACAACCACTTTGGAAAGCAATTTGGCAGTTTTTGTTTTGTTTTGGTTTGGTTTGGTTGTTTTTTGCAAATTACTGCATACTCTACTCCCATTCTGCAAGAAAGGAACACATATGAGTCTAGCCATTACAAAGCCCAGGGACAAGTTGTATCTCGTTCAACTGCAAGGGCATCTGCAAAGAGAATGAAAGGTAGAACTGAGGCAGTTCTGGGGATCATCTTGCTCATTCCTTCATTCGTTCAACTAATAATTACTGAAGGCCTTTTCTGTAGCCCAATAGTTTGAAGGGCTAACCTCTCCCGGCTGGAGTCAGTTCTAACTTTTTGGGGTGTGATGATACTCTGTCTGTGAATCCTCGAATCTGCTCTTTCTCCCTATAGATCTCAGGGTTTGGCTGCTTTACTGCCCTTTACACTTCCCACTAGGGAGAGTCCAGAGTACATGAAAGAAGAGCACAGTTCATTCCTCCTGTTGCTGGTGGAAAGGTGGAAACACAGTTGCAATCCTTAACTCTCCATCCTGCAAAATTCCCCTCAGTTCTGATCTTTGCCTGACTACTCCAGCTAGTCTGTCTTATGCAGTTCCCAGGCCTCATTTTCCAAAGCAGTCGCTTGGTTATTAAAAATACACTTGCAAGGAAATTTCTTGTAGTGGGGTTTAACTTGAGAGGGGAGTTTCTCACTGCTTGATCATGATTTTTCATTGTTTGATGGCCAGAATGACTCTTTACATCTCATTGTATGTAGAATGTATGCAATATACTGTACACAAAGTTAATTATTAGTAAAGATTTCTTGAAAAAAAAATAAAAATATAAGACTTAGCAAAGATTGGAGAATTATTTTTAAATTTTATTTACCAGTGTGGTCCCTTGGCCTTGTGTGACAGATACCTTTAACTGGAAATCCAGAGAGGAATTGGCATTATGTACACCAAAATATATCATGCTACATATAGTCAAAACCTAGGCGGGGGTACTGGGAAGCACTTCGTCCTGTAGCTATAAATTTGGTATTTTATGATTTTATAAAATTGGCTGCATCTAGCAAAATAACAGTATCTCCTGAATTGATGTATCCATACACTTGAATGGACTCTCAAATAGGCCCATTCAAAGCATTTTAAACCTTAATTTTCCAATATCAGATCTCATTTTTAATTAAGGCTTAACTTCCACTCTCCCTTGCATCTCCATAGAAGGATTAGGCCAGACCACATCACATCTGGCTGGGTCTGTGATGTCTCGGGGATTTATGAATGACAAGCGATATTAGAACTGGGGTCGTGTGCAGTCATCCTGAAATCAAAAGCTGAATGCTCCCTTCCTAGCTGCGTAGGGCTGGGGTAAACAGGTCATCAAAGGCAGCATCCTCTCTGCGCTCTCCTTCTGTTTTCTGAATCTTGTCTCATAAAAATTCAGAACCAGAATCTTGTGGCATTCTCTAATGAGTAACCTGTAATCAAAAGCAAAGCTCTTTCTTTCTTAACATTGGTTATGAAGAGGGCAAGGGAAGAAAGAGGCTGGAATGGTTGTGAGGGAGAATCAGAAGGAGACGAGGGGGCACTGGGAGTTCACCATCAGGAGAGACTGCCTTTGCACCCACCCAGGGAGACTCATGGAAAGCCAAGGTCATGTGCCTTGTCTATCGGAGTTCCCACTAATAAGATGAAAAATATGCAAACCAGCGAGTTCACACAGAAGTTCAGACATTCTTGGGGCATTACGGAGAATTATTTTGAAAACATACAATAAGATTATTGAGGGGCTGGTTTGTCAGTAAGCAACAACGGAGGCTCTGGGAATGTGAGAGCCTTTCCTGAAACCGCATTGGGGACCGTAGGTCGTGGAGGGACACTTGTCTCCCTGTGAACAGGGCTGTCTGTGTCAGGCCCATGTGTAAGGTCCATGGGACTGGGCAGCTCAGAGCTGTCTTCATTTCCTTAGTGACCACTGCCACCGAGGCCATGTTCAGTAAGACTCCTGGGGTCATGCCCTGGCTCCTTGAAACCTTGGGCTTCTGCCTCTTCTACGGGGAAAGTGCTGGAAAACAGGAAGGAGAGGAGCAAATATCCCTAAAGATTTCACTGGGAGAGACAGAGACCTACACATAGACCCAAAATAGCATCATAAGATAATATATGTGAATGTATTTTGAAAAATTCCACGTGCTACATAAACAAAAGTTAATACTATTTCTATATAATAGCATGGCTTAGTGGATCCACAAACTATAAGCACTGAGCTGTGGATAAGCTGGTCCTTCAAAATAGAATCAGGAGTACCATCTTACCTAATCCATAATTCAACCTTGTGGAAATTCAGCTGGAGTTTGTGGTGCATGATGGCTGGTGACCTGCCAGTAGAGTCAGAGAGCTTTATTTCTTAACATTGGTTATAGGCAGATACGAAATGAGAAAAAAGACACTAGCGTCTAATAATTCAAGTTAATATGCATCACTTTCTAATTTTCAAGGCCCTCGCACTGTGTAGCCTCAGGACTGTGTGAAATAAGTGGGGATTACTATCTCCATTTTCCAGGCAAGGAAACTGAGGCTCAGAAAGGTGGCATGGCTTGCCTCCAGGTCACAGGGCTGATGGGCAGGTGCACATTGGCTATATCATCAGTGGCCTCTAGGAAGCAATGCAGAAACGTGGCAGGATATAATTCTAAACCCAGAAAGTCAAACATTTGAACTGTAGCACCCTAGAGGCCAAAGTCCTTTCCCTATTTGCAGCTCCCAGTGTGGCTGAAAAGTGTGCCTGGGGTGAGGATGTGTTTGACTTGTGTCCATTTATGTCTCATCTGTTGTACCTTCTCTTTCAGAGCCACATGCTCTTGAATAATCTGGACAAAGGAGAGCTCGCTCCAGTATTAGGGTAATTGCAACATGGTAATACTTAGCACACTCAGCACTTTCCACCTCGATGTTATCTCATTAACCTTCCCATGTCCCAGTGAGGCATGTGCTACATGCAATGTTGCTGTAGCCTCCATGGCTCTAGGAAAAGAGTCAGTCCTCTGAGCGCCAGGATGAGGTCCTTCGGATCTGCAGCTATTTTGCTGGGTGACCGAGGGCCTGAGACTGAGGTTTCCTTTTAAGGGGAATTACTGCAGGGCCAGTGGCAAATACTATCTATTGCTGTATTCTGAGTGCAGGTGTTTAGAAATCTCATTGCTATAAAAAGGGGTATATGCCTCTCTCTGACAACACTGAGTAACAGATAGGTGCTTTTTAAATGTCTGTTACTTAATCCTTACAACAATGTTGGAAGCAGGTATTATTATCCTCTCTATAGGAAACTGTTTATAGGAGACTCTGAGTTTAAAAACCTTGCCCAGAGACACACTGGTATTAGATGGCAGAACAGGATTTGTCCCCCGCTCCGGGTGACCTCAGAGCCTAGATGTAAGGTGCCCACATCCCGTGTAAAGGCTGGCTCTGTGCTTTGACCTCATGAGCCGAAGGCACCGAGCAAGGACCCGAACAGACCTTCTACTTGGCACCAGCTAAATGTGCAGGCGTCCCTCCATCCGGCACCAGGTGGCCGGGAGAGGGAGGCGTGAAGGGAGGGGATAAGACGGCAGCAGTCCACACGGAGCTCCTTGCAACTCCTGGGCCTCTCATCTGAAGTCAGGAAGATTTCAAAACCTGGACAGTATTTCTCGGGCTCCTGAGGCAGTTAGGGAGTGTGTGCCTCTGTGCAGCAGAGAAACAGGCAGGGGTGTGAAGGGCTTTTCAAAAGGAGAAGGGAGGAGAGAAGTTGGAGAGTCCATTTTGGGGGAGAGGAGGGAGTCCTGCCCGGTCTGTGCCAACTCCTGCTGTTCTAGTAAAAGCCTCAGAGGAGACATGCCTGGTGGGACCAGAAGAGTGTTTGTTGATTTGTGAAAAAATGGTTTTCAATACACAGAACCCGCATTTTAAGATTTGTCCTGCCAAATTTGTAAAGAAAAGAAATGCTCCAGTCGCAATGCCAGGGAAACGAAGGGCTGATGGGCACATACATAATCACATCAACAAGAAGGAACCTTTTGAAACGGATTTTGATGTGTCTTTACTGTATTTACATTAGCTTACAGAGTTGATGGGAGAGTCTCGCTAATAATAGCTTTTATATAAAATCGGCTTTAAGGAGAGAGGTAGTTGTGGTCTCAGGTTACTTAGGATCCATGCCGTAATTTCACAGCTAGCAACTCAACTTGCAATATCATTTGTTGAATAGGTCCTTGAACCCAGGCCTTGGACTCAGGAATGGGTGGGCCTGAGCGGGGCTGCTCCCCACTCGCTGCCTGGTGACTTGCATACTGGGTGTACTTTAAGAGTGTTGACATGATCAGAGAAACTGACCAAATCCAATACTCACTTTTACATTCTTGCCTGAAAAAGTGAATTCAGATTAGGATCAGCTTTACTAATAAACACTCGGGAAATAATCAGCCACCTTCCCCGAGGCTACATTTCTCATGCAGTGTCCTTGTTCTGGGCATATGACTAATCTCAAAGCTCTGATAAGTAGTGTATGTTGAACATAAATTATAAACTGGATGTCATGCTGACATTTTGGCCTTATAGTGATGAAACAGGTATTTTCAGCTCTGCCAGGTCAAACTTAGAGCCTAAAGAATACTTTTGGAGGTCTGTAGCTGATTCCGCACCCACTCGAATTTCAGTAACTTATCATCTCTAAGCTAGCATAAAATTACAAACTTCAGGTAGTCATTTGGTTATTCCCATTGCCTCAAGTAGGTGAATAATAAACTGCCCAGAGACTCATGTTTTCCACTCTTGTCTTTTTCCAAAGGGACAGACTCTCATCCTTAGGGGCCTATGTTGGGGTTTTATCATTCCTCCAGGCAGAGTCTCTTAAATCCAGGCGGAGTCTCTCCTGCTTTAATTCAGTTTCCGCTCCCCATTAGGTCTTCAGAAGTCATGGGGAATAACTGTTTGATGTCCCATCCTTGAAACCCTCCATGAATTTGAAAACAGCAACCAGGTTTATCCAGAGGCTTCTCTACCATGAGACAAAATCCTGATTTGTTTTAACTTTCAATTTTGACTCTGTTTCCTCCAATAGAGGCTCCTAAATCCCCTCTGGTGTCTTTCCATTTTTATTGTGTGGTAATGTATTTCGGATGCATTCAGGGGCTCATTCTCTTTCAGTGAAAGTGTGTAGGCAGGTGACTCCAACTCAAACACACCATGGAGAAGAATGTCTCTGCTGTCTTATGTCTTCCCTCATATTGCAAGATCTCTGCAACTGTTCTGGATATTGCATGCAATCCCCGGGGAGAGAGGGCGTCTCCTCCCATGAGTCTCTCTATACTATTAAGAAAAGCCTTTTCCTAAAACTCCCCAGGTAACTTACTCTCAGATCTCATAGGCTAGAATTGGGCCCCAGGCCAGGGGAAGAGGGCTGCCAGGATTGTGCAGACCAGTCACCACTCATGCCCCCCACTTCAGCCCCACAAGAGGAGTCATTTCCTGAGCACATAGCTTTGTGGAGAGCGAAACTTCAAACAAAATCAAGGTTCTACCAGCAAGGATAAGGGGGGAGGGGTAGTGGTCGCTGTTGGGTGTGTTTGCCATGAGTGAGCAAAAATGGGGAACAAAATGATTCTCCGCATAGTTCAAAATATTAACAGTAATGCAACAAAACAAGTAATAACTGAAAACCCATTAAGTGGGAGCTGGCAGGCAGGCAAAGATGAACACCACGGGGTCCTGGACATGAAAAGCCGGCAAGCAAACGGGGCATCCCATGTCATTTCAGAATTGTGTAGTAAGGGATTAGAGAAAGGCATGCAGTGTTCTGGAAGCAGGGAGAAGGATCCCTTAGCTCAACCGAGGGGTGTGATTTCTAGGGAGAGGCCACATGGACTGGCTGTGGGTGTTGAGAATGAGTGAGAATGCATTAGGCTAAGAAAACAATGCTGGGGAGTAATTCTGTGGTATGTGACTCTCGATTTTCTAATCATTGTATAATATTTTATGTTTTATTATTATGGCTCCTCTACAGTTAATGACATAGAAAATCCCCTTCGAGCCTAAGGGTGGTGTGCACTGCAAGGATCATTTCCCATGAGTTCAGTTTTTCATATTTTGTATCTGGATGAAATCCATTTTATGATCACTGAATTCCATATTTAAACAAGAAAGCCACTCATCCAGTAGGAAAATGTGTGAGGGAGTGAAAATGAATGCAATCCTAATCATTATGATGTCACTGGCTCTGTAAACAGGTTTGTTTTTCAGTATTATAGGACAACTTTAGTAATTTGGACTGAGGAGGAATCAGTCAGAATGAGTAGAAGTCTATCACATAGAATTGTTTTGTTACTTTTACTTATGTGGATAGAATAGCGGAGACTTGCTTATGAGGAACGTGTGTTAAATTGATAAGAATGATTTCCTTAGCATATTCACTACTTCCTTAAAAATGCTCTTCAGATGGCAGGGCACCTGAGTGGCTCAGTCAGCTAAGCCTCCAACTCTTGGTTTTGACTCAGGTCATGATCTCAGGGTCATCAGATTGAACCCCACTTTGGGCCCCACAGGGGGCATGGAGCCTGCTTGAGATTTTCTCCCTCTCCTTTGGCCCCTCCCCCCATGCTCTCTCTATCTCTTTCTCTCTCTCTCTCTAAAAAAAATGCTCTTCAGATGACAAGAAACACTGGAAAACAAACTCTTCTTTCCTCCTGCATTTTTTTTTTCTTTAACAGATGTAAACTTTAGCCTGGTTTGTGCTGAGTTTATTAGAGAATTATGAATATGTGAAGAATAATTGCTTTTTTAAACCTTTGTTAGATCCATCCTTGGAATTCAGTAGGCATGTTTTCATGAGAATATAGTCCTCCTCTTACAAACTAATGAAAGATAACTATACTAATAAACACCAAGCAAAGTTATAAGCAGGCAATTCAGGGTAACAAATCATATAAGACAGGGTTAGATTCCTTAACAATCAAAGAATGAAAACTAAAGCAAGATATCAATGGACAAATCAGCAAAAGATTTTATAAAAGTATAAATTATGCTCAGGGCTGGTGAGAGAGTGGAGACATGAGCACTAATGTTTTATTCTGTATACAGAGATGTATGTATGAGGATGTTTACTCTAGGACCATTTGTTTTAATACAAAATTTTAAAACAACTTAAATGTCCATTAACAGAACACTGTTAAATAATGGTATATTCACACAATGGAATATTAGACATCTGTCAAAAACAACAAGGTATCTCTGTATACACTGAGTCTTCAAAATTTCAAGACGTATTACATACAGCAAGCAAGGTACAGAACAGAGTAAGAGTTATCTATATGTACGTGTATGGAGAGTTAGTAATTACATTTTTACATTTCTTTTTTTTTTTTTTAAGATTTTATTTATTTATTCGATAGAGATAGAGACAGCCAGCGAGAGAGGGAACACAAGCAGGGGGAGTGGGAGAGGAAGAAGCAGGCTCATAGCAGAAGAGCCTGATGTGGGGCTCAATCCCATAATGCTGGGATCACGCCCTGAGCCGAAGGCAGATGCTTAACCGCTGTGCCCCCCAGGCGCCCCACATTTTTACATTTCTGAAAGAAAATATAGGAAACTGTTACAGTAGTTAAATAATGGTTACCTTCAGGGAAAAGGACTAGAGGTAAAGGATGGAAGACTTTTGCTTTTCACTTTATACTTTTATGTATGGTTTGAATCTGTGCCAGAATTGCTTTATTTTAAAAGATGAAATGTAGTTAAAAAAAAAAAAAGTTACATCTTCATGGTTTGACATGGGAAAATATCTGCACTATAGGAAGAGAAAGTATAGAAAAGTCAGAATATTATGACCCTGGTAGTGATCCTATTTATATCTAGATAAAGCTGTAGACCTACATAGTGTTTGTATTAAGCAGTCTGGACGAAAAGAACTTGAACCATCGTCAATGTGGCTGCCCCATAGCCAAGGTAGAGAAATACTGACATTGTAGAAACCTTCATTTTCTCTGTACTGTTTACTTTTGTACAGTGCTAGTGAATTATCAGAAAGAAAAACACAAATTTTTCCAAGTGAGGGGAAAACTTAAAAAAAAAGAAAGAAAGAAAGAAAGAAAGAAAGAAAGAAAGAAAGAAAGAAAGAAAGAAAGAAAGGAAATCCAGTCCTCCCACTCCCTTTTGCACAAAGTGCTCCCGTCTGCTCCATGCAAAAACAAGGGTTTGGCTGGCTCTCACCTGGCTCATCCAGCTTACTCTCACCTCCTTCCCTTTTAAATCCCACCTGCCAGGGAAGCCTTTGTAGTTGGACTGGGATCTCTCCTCTGATCCAACTTATCTACCAAAGGCTGACCCAACTAGAAAAACTGGAAAATAAAAATCAAAAACAGAACGTTCAAACGAGACGCTGAAAACTAGCCCAACCTGTATGTGAAATCAACGTGTCTTATCCGTGTACCACCAGTTTGCCCAGCCCGCTGGAAGGATGGGAGACCCAGGCCCCCGTGCGTCCCCCTGCAATTTGAACCCCGTCATTTTTCTCACCTACTCATCATATCTGTTTCCCTAATTTAGGAGGCTGATAAGAGAATCTGGTGAGGCAGGAGGAGTGCTGTGGAAAGAAAAGGTGATTAACCACGTCATTGTGTGAGCCCTGGAGGATAAGATTTGTATCGTGCGTTTGGTATGAATATTGCCTAGAAAATTAGGAGAACCCAAGATGTTCATTAACACAAATGTGCTCTGATTTTATGAAGAAAATGCAGTGATGATCCAATCCCGACAATTTCTCTTTTCGATTATTTTTCATTTCAGGATCTCAGCACTCTTAAATGTCACTTTCAGTCTTACATCACAGCTGTACCATAAGGAGTGTGAATTACTACTGGGCCACCAATAGTACTTGTGTTGACACATTTTCCAGCACTTCTCCCCCTCCCCATTAATAATGAGGAGAAGTTCCTTGTCACTGGTGAGAGCCACGGTAACAGCAAGGAAAAGCAGCCCCAATGTGTCCAGGCGCTGGGAGTTTAGGAAAGAAACCTCGGGTAAAAGTACAAATCAGATGACCACTTCTTTCAGGGAAACTGGAAGAGGGGACTGAGCAGCCCACATGAGGGGAAGGGGCCAAGCAGAGGTTTCTAAAACCAAGGCAACGATTTAACCTACCACGCAGCTCTTCTTTACCATTTTTGGATCTTGTTATTACTCTAGTTCCAGAATATTCCACCAAACAAGAGAGAGCAGTTTTCCTTGTAAGTTGAGACAATATTTAAAGGGCAAGGTTGTTTACTGGTACTGGCTGAATTGTGTCCCCCAAAATAGATACGCTGAAGTGCTAACCCCCTAAGGTCAGAATGTGACCTCATTTGGAAAAAGGGTCTTTACAGATTTAATCAATTGAAAACGAGACTGTTGACTGGTGTCCTTATAAAAAGGGGAAATTTGGACAGAGACAGTCGACCAGAGGGAAGAAGATGAAGACACAGGGAGAACACAGTGAGGGGACAGAGGAATGGAGTGCTGATGCCTCTGTAAGCCAGGAAATGCCTGAGGCTACCAGAAGCTGGGAGAGAGGCCTGGAACAGACCCTTCCCCAGAGTCTCCAGAGGGAGCATGGCCCTACCCACACCTTGATTTTGGACTCCAGGCCTTCAGAGCTGGGAGACAATAAGTTCCTATTTATTAAGTAGCTACCTGCCCACTTGATGATACTCTTATGGCAGCTGTAGGAGACTAATACATTCACTCAAGTCATGCATCCTTACCAATGGTCAGAAAAAAGGAAGGGAGAAACCTTAGCCCATTCCAGCATTGGATACTTGTGTGATAAAATAAGTTTCAGGAGTGGCTTTTCCACTATGGTGGTAGATTTTTCTGGAAACACTCAGCCTGGAGATAGTTCTCTTTCTGTGAAATGCAGAGAGCCAGTAAACAGGGCTCCCTGCTCAGAGAGTCTGCCTCTCCTTTTCCCTCTGCCCCTCCTCCACTTGCCCGCTCTCTCTCAAATAAATAAATAAAATCTTAAAAAAAAAAAAGCACAACATTTTACCAAATGGAGACAGAGAGAGTGATAGGGCTCACAAAGGGAATGAAAGTCCTAAGACCAGGCAGTGACCCATCTAATGCCAACCATGGAGACAGGAATTAGGGGCAAGAGGGTTCACAAGCAGAACAGACCTGAAAAATCTCAAGAATACCAGGAACTGGACCTTATCTGGCCAAGGACTTTTTCCTTTTGGTTTGTTTCTTCTTTTTTTTTACTTAAAAATTTTCTTGGGAAGAATCACTGTTAAATTGGAACGCCATTGCTTAATATTTGTATGTATATTTGTGGGAATATAATTTATTCCTGACTCTGTGTGTGTGTGTGTGTGTGTGTGTGTGTGATTCTGTTACATGGATTCAGTTCTCAGCTCATCCTTTTGTTATCTTTTTAAAAGAAGCCTGGAAACAAAACCAAAAATCCTCAAATGTTATTAGAGGTCCCCTTGTGAAGGCAGCCCTGAGCGGGCCGACCCCAGGCCTAAAGCCGCCTTACCAGGAAGGCTGGCTGCCCCAGGATGCGCTCTGCTCACACCAACCACATCTGTGCAAGGTTGGACAAAGGCCTCAGCCCTGAAGCTTTGTTTTCATTGTCCTAAGACCCAGCTCTTCTCTCTTTTGTCTTAAGAGTAGGCCAGGGTGGGAGGAGCAGAGAGACTGACATCAGAGAGGATCCTAGCAAACAATGTTACAAATTTAGGGTAATTTCCCCTATTTACCTCACCCTAAAAAGGAAAAAAAAAAAAAAAAAACCGACTTCTTTTGTCAAATTAAAAAACATGTGAAAAGTGCAGGTTTGTTGTTGTTTTGAAGATTTTGAACAGAGGAGGTGTTTTCCTTGGTACTCAGTTTCAAAATCAACACACTGACACCTGCCTGAAAAAGGAAAAACGAAGTCAGCGCTGTCATCATCCTTCCCCAGCAGCGCTCCAAAGCGAAATGAAAAGCGTCTCCTTGGCCCCTGCTGCCCCCGAGCTAATGACTGCACAATGCTCCAGCAGCCGCCCTGGCCACCCACGGCCACCCTCATCACCCCAAGTGTCGAGAGGGGAAGGAGGAAAGGTCACGTTGTTTGCACATTCGGTCTTCTTACCACTTCTACTGGGCTGGAGAAATTGTTTTTCTGAGAGTCGGTTGTTCATCTGGCTTTTAAAAACTTATTATGCTTCCTTTTTTTCGTCTTCTTCTTCTATTTCCTGAAGGATAAGAGAGAAGCAAACTTTCCACAGTGGTGACTGTCACGGATTTTTCCTCTGCTGTACAACTGAGTGGCAGCAAGGCAGTTCTAAAAGGCGTGATTTATTTATAAACGTATCTGGAAATATTTAAAAATAAAAAAATGCCAAAAGTGGAGCTGGGTCACAGCCAAGTCTTGAGAAGGAAGATGTGTATTCTGGAAGGGGGGCATTAACACCCTGCCAGAGGTGGTTTTGAAGTAATTTAGGATCAACTGGAAACATTGATTATACTTACCTGCAGTATCTGATCCTTGTGACCTTTGGTTTTAGGTGCTGGATAATCTAGGTTCTAGCTTGCTGGGAAGCTGATCTGAGTGCCTCTTCTCTTGAAACGTAGTCCTCTTTTGCAGAGTCTCAGATGAATGCTGACCCGGTGGTATTTAAGGAACAGCTTCGCTCCGTTTGTCGCTGCCCCAGGACTCACCTTTACTTCCTCCGGCTTCCTTCCCTTTGTGTTGGCTGGGTCCCTGGCTGCTACACTTGCAGATGGTGGAGGAGACTGCCCAGGGATCCTGGGAGGATGGGGAAGTCGTTAGCATGACTAAATGTGCCCTTCCCGGGTTCAGTCCGTCACCTTTCTATTCTCTTGCTATTCTGTTCTTTCTCTTCCAGTCTAGACGGAGCCCTTCTTCAGTGGCTTGAAGTCGGGGGTAGGGAAGGAATGTTTGGTCAAAGGGCATCGAGATGGGAACAGGAGAATCAAGGAGAGGAAACAAGGGGCCCAGAGATAAAGAAATCAGAGCTAGAAAAAGAGAAATAAATAGAAACAAAGGCGATGAATAATAATACCCGATAGAAAATAGGGAGCAACGTGATGAAGAAGTGAGACACAGAGATGGTCCTGCAGAAGGAGACAATTCAAAAATAGAAAAATGTGAGAAAGCTGAACACAAACAAACTTAGAAGCACATACAGGAAAGGAAAGAACCAAATGGAAGTAAGAAATAGAACCCCAAACAGGAAGGACGTCTGAATGAGAAATGTGATTGAGGGAAGGAACAGAGAAGCCTTTGTGGCGCGTTTGTAGACCAGAGGGAGAACGACAGAACAGAGGGAATCCAGGAGTGTTTATTCCTTGCACCTAGCAAACAAAAATTTCATTATTTTTTAATCATGGAAGAAATAGCTCTAAGAGCACCGGGCCTTTCATGCTATCGGTCTGTCTCTCACTCATCTTAATCCCTTAGGACTCCTTCAGAAGTGTAAGGAAACCCAGCATGAGGAAAACCACATTTCCACCCAGGTGACTTTTATATAAAGTTTATTTTAGATAAGTTCTCACAGTCCTTGAAGCTGAGTTCCCTGTCCCGGGTGGTAAACGATCTCGAGGTTTTTAGTGTCTATAAATCCCGGGGTAAATGACAAAAATATCTTGGTTCCTGGGGCACTTGGGTGGCTCAGTTGGTTAAGCTTCTGCCTTCGGCTCAGGTCATGATCCCAAGTCCTGGGATCCAGCCCCACATCGGGCTCCCTGCTCATCGAGGAGTCTGCTTCTCCCTCTGCCTCTGCCTGCCTCTCTGCCTGCTTGTGCTCTCTCTCTTGCTCTCTCTCAAATAAATAAATAAAATCTTAAAAAAAAAAAATCTTGGTTCCCAAAAATCTGGATAAAAAAATGAAATAATTATTTGCATGACTCCCATTTCAGAAGACTGCCTTACTGTTAATAAGTTAGACATTGTCTTCTAAGCTTAAATAATTTAACAAATGGAGTAATGAAAAAATGTAAGTAAAGCATAAACGGATAAACGCAACACAAACTCCGGAGAAGTGAAGATCAGTTATTGCATTATTGCAAATTGCTGTTACTAAACATTATGATAAATTACCAGAAAGATGCCTCTCCGCCCCCTCCTATAATTTCAGGTTATTAATTTTATTCATATATGAGTAATTCTTTCCTCGTGTGCCTCTCTTGCCCTGTTTCTTTAACGAGGAAACAGAAAAAAAAAAAAGGCAGTAGATAAAATACTCCTATTGGAACTGAAGCAAATGAAAAAAGATATCAGAAACAAATAACATTATCAGCTTTTAGCCCCATAATAAGCTCTTATTTATTTAGACCCTATTAATTTGGAATTTATAATAACTTGATTGGGATCCGGGCAGAAATTTTCCTTCATTTAGCAAACTCTGTCTTCCTAAGTAGTACAGAAGAGCGATGTAAATGAGCTTACAAGGGAAATGTTTGAAATACATCTTTGAGCACTTCAGGCAATCTCATATATGAATAATTAATATAAGAATACATATCATTCTTATCCAATAATTATCTGGTAATTCAGAAGGAATTTGTTAGGTCACCCTGCAGAGAAGGGAGCTGTGGGTTTATCACTGAATAGCTCTGTGACCATAGGCAAGGCACCTAACTTCTTTAGGGCCTTGTTTTTCTTACCTGTAACATTAGGCTCATAACGCCAAGTCTTCCTAGTTCAAAGGCTTCTTAGGAATGTGAAAGAAGGCAACGGGTGGGAATCCATTTTGAAATTCATATGGTATTATGAAAATCTGTCTTACTTAAAATAAATTTACAATTCATACTTTTCACTAATTCAATCTGACCTTCTGTCCAACTGTCTACAGCAGTGAGGTTTTTAAGCTTTATGCAGCTTCAGTGAAAGGAAATTCCCCAATGAAATGTTGTTTATGTGTGTGTGTACACACACACACACACACACACACACACACACACACGTATGGATATAAACATTTATCCTCTTTCTACTCCTCCTACCCCCAAAAATCTTTGGAGTCATTTTTGGTATTCTGAGTACACTGAATGTACTTAACACATTACAATTGAAGAAGCTTGTGTGTTCTTGAAAGAGCCTAAGTGTTGGAGTTGGACAGGCTTGGATTCAAATTCAGGATCTTCCATCTAGATGAGTTAGCTTCAACAACGATCTCCTTCAGCCCCCTTTTCTTTGTCTATAAATGATAATACTAACTGTACAGAACTTTTATTAAGACTAGGGGAGATGAGGTACATAGTGCCTTAGCACAGAGTAGGCACTCCAAAGAGATGATGATTATCAATATGAAAGATGAGTTGCCTTGAGTAATATTTGCATTGGAGAAAATACTCAGGACTTGTCACTTTGAATCTCCTGCTCCTAGTACAACTTAGCTCCCAAAATATGAAGCTGAGTACAGTCCTAATCACAGTGCCTGGTACAGTTTTGTTTTTGTTTTTTAAAGCACATAGACAACTTATATTGCTTTTGGTGAAATGTATGTTGCAAAGTATCAAAATCATGTTTCTTCCATTTTCAGACACTTGCTCTTGAATGTTTTGGCTTTGAATGTTTGGAAATCAGAATGAGCTTTAGAATCATTGTCAAAATAAACTTGTCAACTGCTAGGTATAGGAGTCGCTAAGAGGAATTGTCATTTGCCTGTGATGCGTGAATTCAGACAGATCTTTCAGAATAAAGAATGTTGAGAGCCAGGAAGTATTGGTGTTTCTGCTTCACTCAGTTGCAAAACATCTGTCTGTCAAGCTTTTCGAGAGAAGCTGTTGAACTTCCTGCAAGATGTAATCAATTAAAGAAAAAAACTTTTTAAGATTCTAAGTTAGGTGCTACAGAGGTCAAACTCACAGGCACTTTTATGAAAGTGTCGCCTCTGCTTGGCAATGCCAGTGTTCTAGTGAATCCAAGGAATGTGTAGAATATAAGTGAGGAAGGTGGGTAATTATGTGAATAAAATGTGTGCTGTTTCTTGGTAAAAAAAAAAAAATTGTGTATGTTCAGTGTTGCATTTCTGGTTTTCTCTTTCTGATTAAAACTGTCATTTTAATTAGATAAAGTACTTTCTTCTAATTGACAGACTCAGCAGAGAAAGGTTCTTGCTTTTAAAGTCATGGGTTAATATATAATTAAATGTATACTTGAGATGTCTGCACTTTTACTGTATGTATGTTATACTTCAATACAACATTGAAGAAGTACGGATAGATGTTCCTGTGTATTTAGCTTGAATAACTGAAGATGTATCAAAATAGACCAGTTATAGCTTTCGAACTAGGAAGTATAATTTTTTTTAAGTTTATTTATTTTTTTTAGTAATCTCTACACCTAACATGGGGCTCGAACCCTTGACCCCGAGATCAAGAGTTGCATGCTCTTCTGAGTGAGCCAGCCAGGTGCCCCTGAACTCATAAGTATAATCAATCATGTATAAAACACACCTTCTTGGCTAAATCCTCGGCACTTTACACATGTTATTTAATAATAATAACTGCTAATATTTATTTTTTTTTTTTTTAAAGATTTTATTTATTTATTTGACAGAGATAGAGACAGCCAGCGAGAGGGAACACAAGCAGGGGGAGTGGGAGAGGAAGAAGCAGGCTCATAGCGGAGGAGCCTGATGTGGGGCTCGATCCCGGAACGCCGGGATCACACCCTGAGCCGAAGGCAGACGCTTAACCGCTGTGCCACCCAGGCGCCCCACTGCTAATATTTATTAAGCATTTTACTCTGTGCCAGATACTTACTTGCAAGGGGTGTATCAACATCTTGTTTAGTCTTTAAAAGACCTTACGATGTGGGTACTATTATCTTTACAAACGAGGAAATGTTTATATAAGGCACATATAAGTTAGTTACTTATATGAAGTCACACAGCGGGAATAGGGTCAGGGAAAAATGAGAATCTGGGCAGTGTGACTCCAAAGGCTTGCATCTATGTACTTTTTCACAGTCGCACTCAAAAATAAACACAGTAGGTTCCATTGTCCTTACTTCACAGATGAGCATTCTAACACTCAGAGAGGTTATGTACTTTGACTGCATCACACAGCCTGTAACTGGGACAGCTGGGATTTGTACCTGGTCCTGTCTCCAAAGACACTGTTGGCGCCTCTGTGACATACAATGTAATGCCTTTCCCGGGGAGGATGTGTTCTTCAGACATAGCTTTCTTTACATCATATCACAGTGTAGCCTAAGAGTGAAGATGGGCTGGAGACAGAGGGGGAGGGCAGAGAACCGAAGGAATAGCTGTTAGAACTTCAGAGGAGTTGCCATTGACCTCTGTAATCCTGGCACTCCACAAATTGGAATTTTCCTCTGGAAGTGACCTTCTTTGGGTACTGTTGCCAATTAAATTTAGTTCATATCCATTGGAATATGATGTCATCAAGTTTCTCTAACTTGGCAATGTATTTTCCTTTCTGCCCCTTCCCTTCCTCATTTGCCCCTGTACACCTACCCCCCTTAAAAGAGAAAACAAAACCAGAAAGTAATAAAGGACTTTAAGAAGTGTAGTCCTCAAGCTTAAAAACCCCACATGGGCAGTCACTGTTGCCTTGCTCAGAGGGACCCACGGGGGGATGCCAAGCTGTGCTCCTTGATACCCACCAGGAAGGTGAGGCCTGTTTGAGCTTCCTCTATGACTTACCATTTGTAAATTCGTTCTAAGCCTTTGAGATTCCAACTATACCAATTTTTAAAATGCTAGTTTCAACAACAATTTATTTTGGGCCATTTCAGTTGGCTGCACTTTTCTTTATTAGTAACCAAAAATTATGATTGGAGTCACCTCCACTGCCTGTGGAAAAAAAGCTTCATTTCTCCCCACCCCGAGGACATTTACAATAGTGACTTGGGAACTTGCAGTGGAGAGAGAGCATTGAAAATCGAAGTACTACTTTGGCATTTTTAGCATTTCAGAAGGCATGTACTACTTGTAACTTAGGAAATTTTGAAGGAATTTTCTAAATATTGGGTTCTTGAGACAAAGGGGAAGCAGATACTGGAACAATTTTATAAAATTTAGAATCTTTTGGAGGAGTTAACCAACTATAATAATTTACTGGTAGGAGCATCTTCTCATTTCCATGTGGTTTAGTCTTCATAAATGTCCCTTACCATAGTGCAAATTATGAAGAAAGGTGATCCTTTCAGGTCGGCATCAACCTAAACAATAAAAGTTAAAAGTTTTAAAAAAATTTTTCAGTGAGGCCTCTCATTAACATTTATGAAGTAAAATGTTTTTTAAAAAATTCCATGGTTCTCATGTTTTGAATGTTCGTCCTTTTAAACAGTCAGTTAAGGGGTGTGTCTTTTTTTTCTTTGCACTCAATTTCCTTCTCAGCTGCTACATGGTGACATGGTTAACACCTTCAGCCATCAAGAGGGTTGAAAAAGAAAATAATGTGTCCATCTCGATTCTAGTTATGAGTCTGCACCCCAGCACCTGTTAGCTCAAAGTCAAAGCTCCATGGATGCCAGGATTCCAAGCTTAAAACTCCACTCACAAGCAAAAGGGTTAGATAGGAGGTAGAGACAAGAAATTATTTTTAATTAAAGAAATGGGATCTAAAAGCAATAGTTATGAAAGTTTAGCTGAAAAATGCTAGCCTTTCCAATGCATTTGAATATTAGGAGCTGTGATGTGAATGTCCCTTTTCATAATTACTGCAGTGGGTGGATCCATCATCCACCCAGGGTCCTTTATCTGGTCACCAGACAAGAGAGGCTCAGGTGGACTCAGGGAAAGTGTCTGTTTAATAAGGTGGGTCTGTTTTTGAAAATTGTGAAGGGTCTGAGTGTCCTGGGGCTGAACTCTTAGGCAGGGCTCTTTCATAGGAAAAGAGGAATCTGTAGATTACTGAGCAATGTGAAGTATTCTCCAGTCTGTCAGGGCCTCCCTGGGCACAGCCGCACTAACGGGGGGTCAGCAGGATGCACGATGCCCTAGCCTAATGCTGGGCTTACGGGTTTCCACACTAGCGCTAAGTGTAAATGCCTGCTTTGCCACTTACTTGCCCTGTGATTTAGGGAGAGTTACTTAGCAGCCCTAAGCCTCACTTTTGTCATCTGTAAAATGGGGATAGTAATGGTCACTATCTTATACGGTTGTTCAAGGGCCAATGTATGTCCAGCCTTTTAGCACAGCACCTGGCACATTCCATGTGCTAGTGAATGATTTTTAACTGTGTGATTTGAATGTTGTGATGACAGTTTACAGAACAATTCACACCACTCTGAGATTTCTTGAGTAGCTGAAAGCTTCAAGTTCTGCCCTGGGAAAGGGTACGTATGTGCTTGGCTTTCCATTTCCTTTTCCATAACTTGGCCTCTTGTACCCTCCAGGCTCTGAACTCCATCTGTGGGACTCTGGAAAATGCAAAAGGGCAGGAGGGGGACAGCTACCTGCTGAGGAAACCGGGTCCCACCCTGCCTGCCTCCTCAGCCTCCTCAGCCCTCTGCTGTCTGGCCCTCGGGCCTAGGTCTGTGTGTGGACAGAGAGCAGCTGTCACTGTGTGTGTGAAGGCACCCAGCTGCAGGCAGGCAGCATCAAGAGCTGCATCCAGAAGGACAGTGTCCAGCAGAGCTAACGTGGGTTGGTTTCCTTGGGGTCTGGAAAGGCCACACCCTTTAGATCAAGTAGGGGAAACAGGTGCCCAGAGTAAACACCAAGACCCAGCAAGGAGGCCCCCAAGTCCATTCCTGGAGCTGATTCAGGGATTTAGGCACTTCTCCCTCCCTCCCTCCCACCCACCCACAGGCCGACAATGGGAACTCAAAGAATAGGGCCTTCCTTCCTTCCTACTCTGACTGCAGGCCTGTTGGTCAGCAATGGCCTCAGGGAATTGTAAACCTTTAGGAGAAAGAAATCACAGGCCAGGGCTGCAAAGAGACGGTTCAGTGAAAATCTGTTCAGTCTGAGGAGGCCTGTGGAGCTCTGTACTTAGCTCCGAATGCGGTCCGGGAGGAGCCTGGCGGCTGCCCTGTACCCAACCCTCTTCAGCTCCGTTTGCTCTTCCATGAAGCCTACCTCAAACCTTCTCCCTTCTTAAGAATCAATAGGGAAAAGAACAACTACCTAGTAGAAAAATGGTTAAGGACATTATATTAGAGTTCTCCAGAGAAACAGAATAATAGGATATATATAGACACATAGATTTATTATGAGGAATTGGTTACATGATTATGGAGACTGAGAAGTCTCCAGATATGCTGTCTAAGCTGGAGACGCAGGAAATCCAGTGTCTGAAGTCCTGAAAACCAGGGGGGCTGATGGTGTAAATCTCGAGTCCCAGGACAGGAGAAGATGACACATTGCAGCTCAAGCGGTGAGGCAAGAAAAAGGAGCGAGTTCCTCCTTCCTCTGCCTTTTGTTCTATTTAGGTCCTTACTGGATTAGGTGATGACCACCCATCCTGGGGAGGACAATCTACATTACTGAGCCTAGCAATTCCAATGCTAATCTCATCTGGAAACACCCTCGCAGACACACCCAGAAGTAATGCTTAGTCTAGGCCGCTGTGGCGGTTCAACTTGATCAGTAAAATGAACCATCGTGGATGTGAACAGAGTGCAAGTTCATAGCTACACATTTTCCCTAGTAAACACTCTCACATGTGCGTAAAGAATAGATTAAAGAAAGTATCCTTCATGGGGGTTGATTTAGTGAATATTTTTATTTTAGCCATTCTGATAGGTAAAAAAATGAAACCTTGTTTTACTCTCGATTTTTTTAACTGTGAGGAAAAGAGTAAGTTCATTCTTAACAGATTTTATTGCCTTGCGCTAATAGAGAAATAGAAACCTCAGTGAGAATATTTTCAACCTGTCCCCACATCCGAGCCTATGCTCTTTCCTCTCCCACACTCGTCTTTCCACTTTCTGTACCTTCCCCACTCCCTGGATGCCACCCCCAGCTTCCCCTAGGACTTTGCCTCTCTTTGCTGAACTCTCAACCCCTCCTACCCTCCTGAATTTTTATCATTGATATTTAAATTCACCAGAGTCTCCCAGATCTAAAACCACCACCCAGTAGCTGCCCCAGACCCTCTTTTCCTCTTTTTCATTCAACTTCTTGAAAGAGGTGTCTACACTGCCTATTAACTGCTCCTCTCCCTGTGCTCGCTCTACAACCTGCCTTCTGTCTCTACCACCCTCCTTGAACTTGCCCCTCAAAAATCACGAGTTACTTCCATGTTGGTAAAATCACTAGACACCTCTTCTTGAACATTCTCATCTGCTCCTTCAGCTAGCTTCAGTTACCATGTGTCTATCTTTAGTCTAGATCCCTCAATAACTAACTAGCTAATTAAGTACCTAACTTGCTGGTAGTGGTCATCTACTTTGGGTGTCCCATAGACACCTCAGCCTCAGCCTGCGAAAACTGTGTGACCACCCCCACCCTCCACCCAGGCCATGCCCCATGTCTCCCCCCCCTCCCTCAGTGGATGGCTCTGTCGTCCATCCAGTTGGCCAAGCCAGAGACTTGGGAGTTGTCCTGTCACCTTGCCCCTCCCCTGCTCTCCTATGGCCAACCTTCCAGTTATTCTTTGAATCTTCCCCTCAGCTACTATCTTTGTTCAGGCTACCATTTTCTCTGGGTCATTACAACCGCTTCTCCTCATTTGATTCTCCACACTCCCTGCTATAACCCTTTTTTTTAAATAAAGATTTTATTTATTTATTTGACAGAGAGACAGCTAGCAAGAGAGGGAACACAAGCAGGGGGAGTGGGAGAGGAAGAAGCAGGCTCCCAGTGGAGGAGCCTTATGCGGGGCTCGATCCCAGAATGCTGGGATCATGCCCTGAGCCGAAGGCAGACGCTTAACGACTGCGCCACCCAGGCTCCCCTGCTATAACCCTTTCAAGGGCTTCCCCCTACCCTCAGAATAAATTCCAGATTCCTTAATATGGTTACAGATCCTTTGGGACCTGGTCTCATTCACCAACCCCCCTCTTGCATTCTAAGACCTAGTTTTACTGGACTTCAGACAGTTTTTTAATGCCCACCATTCTTGCTCACTTCTGAATCTTTGAATAGGTCATTTCCTCTGCCTCTTCTTTTTCCTTCTTCTCTTCTCCGGGATAACTTCTACTCATCCTTCAGGTCTTGGCTTACAGCTCTCTTCCTCCAGGAACTCCAAATTTGATTGCTCCTTTAGTCTGATTCTCCCAATATGATTGAAATTTAAGATGGAGCTTCTGCCCCTCCTAGCACATCACTATGTCCCCTACCACAGTCTCTGGCACTAGTAAGCGCCCAGTAACCCTTGCAGGAACTGATGAATGAGCGGATCTACCCCCACTTCCCGATGTGTTTTAACAAAGAAGGCTAAATGGAGTCTTGATGCTTTTGTGGAATCATTAGGGGAGGGTAGGGGAGGGTAGCCAGAGGTACCCTACAGAGTTAGAATTATAATTCTAATTTGTTAGAACTGTCCGTCTGGTGATCGATTTTAGAATTTACAGAAATTTTGCATTACTACATCCCCTCATCTTCCTTTTTAAAACTGTGTGTGTGTGTGCGTGTGTATGTGTATAAATGCACATGTGTATCAGAGAACAGCTCTGCCAAGTTGGTTTGTGTAGTCCAGCAGTTTGAACTAAAAATCTGGAAGAAGATTGTTTTTTAGCAAGTTTTCCAAAAATAATCTTGAGGCAAGAGAGTAGGAACTGTGTATTTAAAAATGTATTTTAGTGGCAGCTGTACATAAGAACAGATCGTATTGCTTAAATTTTAACACATAGATACCTGAAGTGCACCGTTGAGATAAAACAATGTATACGTTCTGAGGCTCAAAGCTGACCAGCGTCAGAATTAGAAACGCCAATCTTTGGCAGAAGACAAAGTGTTTGGAAGCTAGAAAACATGGCTATTTGCTCAGATTAATAATTCTGAGAAGGGGAGACGGAATCCATAAGCATGTGAATCCAAGCAAAATTCAGACAGAATTTCTAGGAATGCAGTCAGAGCAAAAGCAAACATTTTAGCAACTAAAAGAATTTAAACACTAAGTTGAATAAATGAAATAGGAAAGAAATGGTGTAGGCCTAACTTTTAAAAGAAGAGAACTAAAGTAGTTCGGTCTTAGTGGACCACACGGAATTCCCAGTAAGAGGTAAAGAAGGCAAGAAAATATGAGTGCTCACACTGGGTTTCCAAAGCTGTCTTCTTTTCCTTAGGTCCAGAACTGTAAAGAATCCACCCAAGCTCCCCACCTCCAATCGGGCCCTTTTGTAGCCCCCTCTGCTGCAACCCCTCCCACCTTCTTACCCACACAGAAACCTGGAATTCTCTTCACTCCAACCCCCGGCCTGCCTGCGTCTTTTCAGTTCCCACCACTTAATAGCTGTAGGGTCTGTCTGACCACAGCCATTAGCCGGGGACATGCCCCCTGCTACTTCCTCGGCTCCTGCCTGGCCTGAGGGCAGGAAGGAGCATCTTTGCTGTCTGGACTGAGCGCCGCTGAGCATGGGATCTGGAGATGGACCACTGGGTCACAGCCTGGTTCCAGCATTTTCTAGCTAACCAATGCTGGCTCAATTTTCCTGTGTCTCAATCTCCTCTTTTGTGAAAAGTGGGGGATAGTAGCATCTGGCCCATAAGGCTGTGTGAGGATTAAATGAGCTGTGTATAAAGTTCATAGACCAATACTTGGTCCGTAGTAAAACTTATTCCATAAACATTAGCTACCATGATTCCTTATTTCCTTATTCCCTGGCTTCCTTCCTTGACTCATTTGAACCTATCTCCCTGGAGCAATCATCTTCAAATAAACTCTGATCCTTCAACTGACTGCTGAAAACACTTGGAAAAATTCCCTGTGGCTTTTAGGGAAACCCTAAATGCTTAAAGAGGCCTACAGGTCCTATGTCCTTCTCCAGCCCCATCCTGTACCCCATCCCCCTGTTCTCAGAGCTCCAGACACTCTGACCTTCTTTCAGTTCTTCAAACCCTCGGAGCTTCCTCTCACCTCAGGGCTTCTGCACAAGCTGCTTCCTCTGCCCGGAATGCCGACTCATCCTTCCCGTCTCCGCAGGAGCCTCCCCACTTCCTCAGGGAGACCTTGCCCTGCCTCCCTAACTAGGTCAGACCTCACTGTGGCACCACGTATTTCTCCTCCATGGTGTTTCTCAGGGTCCCCCTCTGACACGTTTTCCTGTGGTGATTAGATTTACTTCTCTCTCATCCCGATGGCGGGAGCTCTGTGAAGGCAGAGACCATGTCTGTTTTTCATCTACTCCAACCTTCAGAGCCTAGCACAGTTCCTGAATGTAACATGGTTGGTGCTCCATTAATATCTTTGAGATATGGAAGGGAGGGAGGGCAGGAGGAAAGGAAGAGGCATGCCCAAGTGACCTTGCCTGTTCTGGAGGCCACCATGTCCTGAGGGTTTATTGTGGTGGCGAGGAACCATCTCCTAGCCCAAGCCCGCGCGCTCTTCCTCCCTACCTCCCTCCGCTGCCTTTGACTCATTCCTGTTTTTCATTCTCAATGAAATTCCAGTGTTTGTTCTTAGGAAAAATAGTCCTCTCATTGACATTATAATGTGACCTTTGAATGCAGTGTGTAGCCTATTTTCTTCTCATATAGACATTTTGTAGCTCCAAGAAAAGACAAGGTCATAGGTGTGATCCAAACGGTATTCCTTGACCACCCCGACAGTTTGCTCCCTGGTATTTCTGTCCTGCATTGAAAATGGAACCACCTCAGGAGGTTGGCTCCAGCACAAGCAAAAAGGTAATGGAAAGAAGAGGGGAGAGAAAGGTCTTCCAGGTTCACCATTCCCACCACCTAGGGAAAGCACTGGAGAATGAAAGTAAGCCTAAGCAAAAAGCCTCAGTTCTCTGAATGAAAAGCAGAAGAGAAGGGGACACTGCTTTTGCTGCGTGTGGGCGAACATAGATGAACTGCAGAGGAATCAGAGAAGGAGGAATGTCCAAGCGGAAAGGGATGTTTTGCCCTCAGTTCAACCCCATTCTTACACGCAGGAGCCAGCTGAGGGCCAGAGAAGTGAAGGGCCTTGACTGAGCTTATGGAGGCCTGGACTCCCTGGGCAGGGGACTGGAGAGGGAACTGAGGTTCTTAGTGGCTGGCGCTTTGAGCTCTTATCCATAGCTTAGGGACTCCACCCTGTTAAATCCTCCCATAACCGTATGAAGTCGTTTCATTACCCCCATTTTACAGATAAAAACACTGAGGCTCAGGAAGGCCTGGCACAAGGACGAAAACTGTTCAGTGGAAACATGCTGAGGTTAACACTGCCAAGTATCCTTGGCCTTGTCTCTGCACCTGAGCAGCCTTAGCTGCAGGGGGACCACGTGCTCTGGTTCATCTGGGTCAGTCCTGGTTTACACCTGTTGTCCCACTGTCAGTAGTAACAGCACTTTTGCCCTCTAAAAGTACCCCCGTTGGAATAATACATTTATTGTGTAGATACTCTACTGTCTACAAAATGGGGATATTTGTATGACCTGCTCACGGAGTGGGTTGCAAGGAATCGCTGGGATTTTGCAGGGAAAATGCATGGAATCTGGCACATAGTGAGCAGTAAATAGATGCTAGCTGTTGTTACTATTATTATTCCTATTAGGAAGGCATCTGAAGAGGGGACAGCAAGGAGTGAAGCCACACTTCCCGCTTGGCACGCCCATCACGGTCCCTGCGAATTATGCAGCACCCACTTCAAACTGACCCTAGGGGGATGGCACCTCCCACTCTAGACTAGAGGTCATATGGAGGCACTGAGCTTGCTTCTTCCACCTCTAGGTCAGTCACATCCACTGCCTGGGTCTCCTTGGGTCCAGAAGTTGAAACTGCATTTTTTTTTCTTTTACTCTAAAGTCTAGAGCCCAGATTCTGAGGAAGAGTCACAGGGAGAATCCGGCAGAGGATCCCCTCCCCCAACCCCAGCCTGTGCTTAATTAAGTGAGTGGCTTAAGGGACTTGCCTCCTCTTCAAGATTAAGAGGTGGGTGTGAATATTTTCCTCTGGCCCCCTTAAATGTTCTTGATTACAGTAATAAAAATGCTAAGCTCTATTGCCTCTCATTGGAGTAAAGGCGGCTGAAAACTCCTCGTTCCCTGAAGAACCTAATTGTTGATTCTAGTGCATCTAAACAGGTGTTCTTTAGATTGCTTTTTCTAATGCCTTTTCACTGGAAAGATCAATTTAAATGTTGCTTTGAGCTAATCAGTGATGGCTTCTGTATTCATCCAAATTTATATCTTTGCTTCTATGTGCTAGATGAGACATTACTTTCAAAGTCTATAAACTTAAATAAGGTAGGTGATTTTTAATTTAGCTCTTTGTCCTCTTCCGTCTTCCATATTTTATGCAAAATATGCCTGTATTTCTTTTATTATTTAAAATCCTAGTTTAAACCTATATTTGAACTTCCTGAGTCATCTTTGGATGTCTTGGAGCGCCAAGGGAGGTATGTCCTACACAGTGGGTAGTCAATAAATATTTGCAGAAAAGATACGTTAATACAGTAACCTGGATTGTGAACAAATTGGATTTGTTGTCTCTAGGTTTTTGAGGTCGGGAATTCTTTAAATATTGTCTGAACTTCCTTGTGTCTGCATCTGTGTTTATTCTGTTCTCTCTGCCTAGAATTCCCTCAGTTTCACATCCCTTGGAAATCTCACGTTCACGAAAGGTTCTCATCATATGCCAGGTGCTCCATGAAACCAGCTTGCAGTCTCCAGCCAGCTCTCATGGAGTCAGTCTTCGAACAGAGGGACTGGAAAGGGTCACATCTGTGATTTGCCAAACCCCACAGTCCTCTGCGCCTCTCTCATCTCCTCCTGTGGGTATCTGTGCCCTGCCTTTATTCATTCACCCATTGTAAGCATGTGAACTTCTTAAGGTGAGACAGAGGGTGTGCTCTGCTGAACCACATGCGTAGACTGAAAAATAGTCATTGCTTCATGAATTGTGGGTTTCTTGTTTTAAAGAATAACATTTTAAAAGTAGAGTCTACCCGAACGGAGACATGATGAATGTGGCTCTTCAACCAAATCCTGAGAACATGGAGCTTGAGAACTTAGAAGCCATCAACTGGCACTCTTTCACATGCGAAGAACCTCTGGTTCAGAGCGTCCTGGGTCTCAGTTCGGGTCAGCTGCTGGGAAAGACCAGAGTTCGGCCAGCAGATCTTCGGAGTGCTCTTGCAGATGTATCTTTGGACATAATTTAACACGTGTCAGTTTATCCTTGATTGTAAAGTGCACTTCATGATTGGATATGGTAACTGGCTAACTATTCATAGTTCCCCACTCCCTCCCGTTTACTGCTTGTTTCTAAGCAGCAAAGTTGTGGTTCAGTGACTTCTGTCTGGATAATATGAAAACAGGGCACCCAGCCAATTTTGATGAGCTAACTATTTCCCTAAATTATCATGCCTAAGCAAAGGGCCCCAAACCTGCTGTTCAACACTTATCATCGGATCTGGGGGATGGGCTATGCTCAGGCATATCATCAAATAGCTGAAATTTTACATTTAAGATTGTCACGCAGTGAAAATTGGCATCCTTAGAAATGACTGACAGTTCCCCTGCCTCATTTCTGTTACACTGAGTTAGGTAAGGAAAAAAAATCACCTTCATTCTTTTTACAGATTTCTTGCTGAAGACCTATGTGACAGGACTATAAATTTTCACCAGAAATTGATGGGAGAACAGACACTTCAAAGTGCCTGAAAGACTTTGCAAAAGGTCCCAATTAACAGAATGCAGCTAACACCTCAAAAAATAAAACAGAATAAATGTTGCAGTGGGAATGAATCTTGCTCAGAGTGCTGTGTTGTTGGCCGATTGCCTGGTGAGAGTGGTGGCCAGGACTTGCCAGCTGGCTGAGCCACACGCCTATAAAGGAGCGGTCAGCTTACACCTTGGCAAACTATGATTTTGATGGAAATCGTAGAGGTCGGCAGGCGTTCTCCTTAGTAAAATACCTGGGATCGGGTCATGGCTTTTGTTTGAGTGAAGAAAATATCTTGATGGCCAGGATTAGTAGGACCAAGTCGCACTCTGCTCCAAGGGAGAATTCATTACTGGATCAAAATAGATATATACCCTGAAGGAGACACAGGGTGTAATTGAAGGTGGCACATTCATCTACAAAATCCCCAAGTTAAACCAGTCATGCCACTAGTTCCTCTCAACCACCAGTTTGTCAGACTCTCCACTCCAAAGCTACTGCTATGCTATCCTCTCTTGTTTATTCATAGTTGACTGTGAAGAGTTGTGTTGCTTGTCTGTTCTGCATAGATCTGAAGACAGGGATCAGGTATAAACATTCTAGTAGCCCCCACAATGGCTAGCTTAGGACTTGTCACATGGAGGCAGGCACTCAATGAATGACAGAAGGACCAAAGGAGCTTCCATTGTCCAGAGTAAATACCAAACATTTAAAAACTGTTTTCAAAAATGGGTGAAATCTCTATCAGTCTCCCAAATGGATTTCCTTGTTGAAATGTATTAAAAACTGATTTTAATATTTACTTTTTAAAGTGATATAGCCAGAAATAGCCAGAAAATAGCCAGAAAACACACAAAAATAGCCAGAGAAAAGTCCTGGGAACAAATTTAAAAGCCAAATACGGACTGGGAAAAGCATTTGCAAGACTGAAGATGTAAATAACAAGGGTCAGTATCCTTACTATATAAGAGTGGACAAAGAATGTGATCTGGGAATTACAAAATGAGTAATGACTATTCAACATATGAAAGCATTTTCAACCTTACTGGTAACCAAAGAATACAAATGGAACCAGATACCTCTTTTCATCTATCCAGTAAAGAAAAACCTGAGTTGTACTGGATGGGTTATTTGACACTTTCATATTGCTACCCATGGCAATGCAAAATAAAACCACCTTTCAGGAGGGCAAATTGTCAATATATATTTAAAGGTTTAACTCTATGACCTGCAGAAATTCATCCCAATTGAATGAGTAGATCCCAGATAAATATGTAAAAATCTGTGTACAAGCAAACCAGAAGAACCTAAATGTTGAACAACAGAAGATTAATCAAATGATTAATGATGGTACATCCATACCATCACGTAGCCGTTAAATGGTAAAATTGATATATATTAATTGGAATAGAAAGATATTTACAATATACTGAGAAAAAAAGCAGGCCACAAAAAGTATGATTGAGTTTTTGAAAAACATATTTATACATATACACATCTGTTTATATTTACACACACACATACACACAGATAGGTTTACTCTCAAGATAGCTGTGATTTATGCCTTCCTCAGAGTCGTTTTTATATGAAAAGATTGAGCTTAGCTCTGTGATAATAAATATGAGGGTTTTGTTCAAACATACTTGAAGGTTTTATTTATTTATTATTATTTTATTTATTTCTAAACCAAATATTTAAAGTATTTAATATTAAAAATATTAAAGTATTAAATATTTAAACCAAATATTTAAAACCCAAAGATTTAGTTCAGCCGACAGAGGTTTGGACATACCCAAGAGTCTACCAGCGAAGAACTTCTACAGATGCTTGCTGGATTAATGATGAATGTACTAGTGTGTGGGTGTGTGTGTTTTTCCTTGCCAGAGATCAGACCAGGTTGGGTTTTTAGACTTAAATATTAGTCAGTGTGAAATGTGGATATATGCATGGAGGAACAGGGAGGTTGGATTAAATGAAACCTATCAAGTGTTCCATGTTTTAGATTTGCTCCATTATAAGCATATGCAGGCAACCCTTGACTTATGCCGGATTGGATATTGGAGGATTATTTCAAGTCTGAGTTTGATTGTACCATTTCAAATATATGGAGGAGGAGAAATTATTGGGGAAGTGAAGGATCGTAACGAAGCAGGGGAGGAAGACTATAAAAGGGTAGGAGAAGAAAAGAATCTTTGTTTTAGTGCCTTAGAAAATTAGTTGGTGGGGAATAGTTGAAAATTACTAAAGTCGACTATAGTAAATCAAATTAGCATTAGTATTTGTGAGTATGTGATTGTGAAAAGATGGGCTAAATAACTAGCTAACAGTCTTTTCAAGACCATTGGTAATAGAATCAATTATGGTTCATTATTAACTATATTAACAGAAAATTAGCCTTTACTAGCGCCTAAAAATATGAGGTTGTTATAATAGACTGTGGTCCCTTACCAGCATATGTAAAACTTGAAGGTTTATAAAGCAGCTCCCTTCCCAGGACTACACTAGATTAGATGATCAATTAATGGCTAAAACGTTATTGTATCTCTTTTTAATATTTTCTGTCAAAAACTTAAATATTCCTGATTCAACTTGTGTTTCTATTTGAGTAATATAATTTGGTCATAATTGGTTTCATTTCGATTGTCTTTACATTTTGGGTACTTATTATCTTTTCTCTCACCCACTGGGAATGCCAAGTACCAATTTTTGCTATTTAGCAAGTCAGTAAGGAGCTTCCCACTGAGTTCCTTAATTATTGTTAATTGAATATTGTAAATGGTTTTCCAGGATCACCGTTTTAGCAATCTATGTGACATCTTTCTCAGTTAGCAAGAGTTAAAGCGCCAAGAATCCCTTCTACCCCTTTCCAGGCAATCATCATATCAAATAACTGGTTCCTATAAAAACTAGTCTCCTCTTTTCAAATGTCAAGTCACATACCTGCTTCTGTGGCACTTAGAACATGGTCACTGCTCAACGAGTATTGAACAACAGCTGTCCTTTAAAATAGAATGACTCCCAGGTCCGGCCTGTGAGGGAACATTCCCTTTTACTTACCAGAACTCCCACAGTGCCTCTCACCCCGCATGTCAGGCCTGGTACTCTACGGCAGAGCTTGTCCATTTTCATGCACCAGGACCAAGCTTTCTAGTGCTT
Organism: Ursus maritimus; assembly: GCF_017311325.1. Classification (NCBI taxonomy): domain Eukaryota; kingdom Metazoa; phylum Chordata; class Mammalia; order Carnivora; family Ursidae; genus Ursus; species Ursus maritimus. Next base: position 41,594,848 of record NW_024426663.1, on the reverse strand, counting down.
TTTGCTGCTCTATAATCAAAAGAAAGTTAAAAAAAAAAAAAGTAAATAAAGAGCCTCAGAAGATCTGAGAATGTCAGAAATGCTACAGGCAAAAAACTGGAGAGCAGAAAAAATCACTGAGCCAGCCTTCCTGTGCACTTCTTGCCTTACAATGAACAATAAAAAAGAAGTGAGAAATTTATGACGTGCCTTTTGAACTTTGAAACTATGTCTCCATTTTTGGAGGAGGCAAGGGGTAAGGCTTCAATGTACCGAAGTTGTGTTGGAGGTTGTTTTTAGCTACATAAAATCTTGCCTTCTTAGTGATTTGTTTTCTTGCTCGGTCAAGAAATCTCAACCATCCTTAAGAGATCAGGACTAGAAGAAGACTTGAGACCTAATCCAGAGTCTCCTCTCCCATCATGGTGGCCCAGAAATTATTAGAAAGAGAGAGACAGAGAGTGAGAGAGAGAGAGTGATTGTCTCTTTGGAAGGGTAGGCTTCCACAGGCTTGGCTAGTAACCTATTTGAATGTAAAAGACATTTTCTGCCAGGACTTTTGCCTTGATCTAGCCAATTGTTATTAAGTTTAGCAGGTTTCAGGTTTAGAGACAAATTCAAAGCCTATCTCTGGTAATTTCCAATGTTGAGTTTTATGTACTATGTGGTGATAATTTTGTCCCTGGCTTTTTATTTTTCTATTCTTAGAAACATAAGGATTTGCCTACATTTCTCAACTATTTGATCCTTGTTTATTGTATATAGATTTGTAAGCCACCTCAAATCTTTAATGATTAAAGATGAGTCAGAATGAATAAATGATTGAATGAATAAAATAGTAAAAATGTCCTCAAGCTCAAGTTTAAGAGCACATTTGTTAGTCCTGAGGAAGAGCTGCTTATCATTACTTTTTAATAGAGACTGCAATCAGAGCCTGCTTACACCATAGCCGTTTCTAATGAGAAATGTCCTGAACACACCCTTTAACTTCCCACCACTCATTTTCTCCTAGGAATTGGACTAGAAGCAGACACCTGACCTGAAGCTAACCATTGCATTGGCTGGAGACGGCGTGTCACCTAACCTGGAACCAACAGGTGAATGGGGTCGGGCAGATTCAGTCTTTTGAGAATTGAAAGTTCAGCGAGAATGTGCTCATTAGTAGCAGGGAGCTCAAACAGAAGGGTCTCAATTAGAGAGGGGTCTGAGAGCTCTAATGCCATGTGCACGCAGAGTGAGGGAGCAGAAACTACAAGGAAGCCATGAAGGTAGTCGGGGGAGAGGGGAGGCCAAATCGCGTGGGCCTACGGGACAGAGAGGGGAGAGCAGCAGGCCCCTGACCTGGTAGCTCAGCATCTGCTTCCCCACCATGTGCATTCTCCTGGTAAGCCTCCCGTTTCTCCCAGGAAACCTAACAGAACCTTTGTTGTTCGCAGCCAAGAGTCTCAATATGTATCAAAGCATTTTCTATTCTTCCTGTTTTTACTCAGTTGTAAAGTTTTCACTTGATCCCTTTGGGCTTTTCTGCTTTTCCAGTAATATTAAAAATTTTTGTCTCCTTGAAAGATGTTTGGGAGCAGAAGTTTAAAAGAAACCAACCGAAAGGGCTAATTATTCCCATTTCCTTGTCTCTAAATAAATACTGTATTAAAAATTCCTTGGGGCGCCTGGGTGGCACAGCGGTTAAAGCGTCTGCCTTCAGCTCAGGGCGTGATCCTGGCGTTATGGGATCGAGCCCCACGTCAGGCTCTTCCGCTATGAGCCTGCTTCTTCCTCTCCCACTCCCCCTGCTTGTGTTCCCTCTCTGGCTAGCTGTCTCTATCTCTGTCGAATAAATAAATAAAATCTTTAAAAAAAATTCCTTAATATTTATGAAAGGAGATTCCCTAACTTCCTCCAACGGCTTGCTTGCTTTTCTTACAAATAGTGGAACTCATTTGCTGTGAGGCCCCACTGTCTGATATTTGCATATACTGAGGCTTTCTCCACTTTTTCAAGTTGCCTTGGATAGAATATCTGGCTTTTTGGCTTGACTTCTGCCTGAGACATGGCCGCTGTCTCCACACAACGCTTCCTTCTTTAGGGCTCAGTTCCCCACACCAGAGGCCGATTTGTCTGGGTGGAATGGGAGGAGCATGACAGCCTGTTTCTATATATGAAGCTGAACTTTTTTAAACCTGAAACATGGTCAAACTGACATACTTGGCTATAGGGAGATCCACAACCTTTGGACACTCCACCTCCTGCAAAGGGAAGACTGGCGGTTAGCTCGATGGAAACGTAGATCCCGGGGGGTTCTCTTAAGTCACCGTGTTAGCCGCTGTCCCTCAGTTCTCAGAGCCACCTCAGGCTTTCAGAAATAAGCAGCCCTTTAAACCCCTAATGCTTCCATTTTCATTACTTCTGTATTCTTTGGGCCTAGAATACCTGCCACAAAGAGTCCAGAATTTTAAATAATTCATACATTTGTCAATGTGTGGTTTCTTTTGGGGGTCATCTTAATGACAACATGGATGACATTGCAAATCAGGTCAGTTGTGCAAAATCCAGTCTGCTCATCAGCTGAAACTATCAGAGGAACTTTTCAGTCTGACTCTGTGTGGATGCTGGATGTTCTAAGAAGTAGGTTCCGAGTCACAGTCTGCTACGTGTTAACTATGGCTGAGTCCCACTCTGTGGTGGCCGGATTTGCCACATTGTCTTTTATGACAGGGTCCTCCTATTCCTAACCTTATGAGCTGTTCACTCCTCCTCTCTTGAGAAGCTTATTCAGTAAACCTCTTGCTTACTCTCTATGGGAGAACCCTAGCTGCTTAAAGGTACTTATGCATCAACACTCCCCCTCACCTCCTGCCCTCCCCCCCCCCCCCCCCCGCCTGGGCGTTCATGCCACCCTGTGGCCCATAATGTTCTCATTCTACTCAGCTGGAATGTCCTCCTTTTCCTGTCCAGCTGTCAGAGCCCAGCTTAAGTCTCCCCTTCTTTCCAGATTCTTCTCTCACTTTTCCAGTTCTTCTGAACTCTCACAGCCTTTGTCATCCATACCAGTCTCATTCATTATTGTAAACTGCAATGGATTGTTTCCTGCTCTTTGTCAGATCAGACCTGCAGCCAGATCACAAGCTCAGAAATGGACCTGGGACTATGGCCTTTACTATGACTTGATGCTCCACACCTCTTGCATGAGCACATTTATCCAGATACAAAAAGAAAGAAAGAAAGAAAGAAAGAAAGAAAGAAAGAAAGAAAGAAAGAAAGAAAGAAAGAAAGAAAAGGAAGAAAAAAAATTGGTTGATTTACTGCAACTGCATTTTCTTTGCACGTGGGAAAGCAATACTAAACTCAGTCACCGTAATTTCCTCTGTGGGAAAAACTAGAGGGGACACAAATCCCCCTGCAGATTTGAATCCTTCTGGTAAAGGACCCTTTATTCCCCCAGGAGCTGCCATTGCAGGAGGGCAGCTTTCCAGTCCTCCATCAACTTGCTTCATCAAGTTGTAAGGGAATGCTCAGATGCTCCATGGCCCACAGTCAAGCAGAAGTATGAAAGCCTACCCGAAAATGAAACCTAAATGGTTCTTAAAACCGTTCTTCTGGGGGTGTCTGGGTGGCTCAGTCAGTTAAGTGTCTGCCTTCAGCTCAGGTCATGATCCTGAGGTCGCAGGATCAAGTCTCCCATCAGGCTCCCTGCTCAGCAGGGAGTCTGCTTTTCCCTCTGTCCCTCCCCCCTTCTCATGCTCTCTCTCTCTCTCTCACTCTCTCTCTCAAATAAATAAATAAGATCTTTAAAAGAAAAAAAAATTCTTCTGAGAGCGGACAGTGCAGCCTGACCTCAGTAGAACCAGCCGTTGTCAATACTGCTTCCTTCCTTGCCAGCCCACAGGAGGCCAGAGCAGTTGCAATTGACAAGTGGTCTCCACACTGGGTGTTGTGTGTCAGTGATGAACCACTGAATTCTCCTCCTGAAATCAATATTGTACTGTATGTTAGCTAATTCGAATTTAAATAAAAAGTTGAAAAAGAAGGAAAGTGGTCTCCAAATATTTGAGTTGAAATGTTACTAGAAGACTTTCTTTTTCTCATTTTTTCCATACATTGGATGTCAAAGATGCAAATTTATTTTTATCGTGCAGTTCTGTGGCTCTATGCTTTCTGACAATGAAGGTTATTGTGGCATTTGCTCACAGCCAGTGGGTTTAAGCTTGTAAGGCAAGCCCTATAAAGCCAGGCTAATTTCCCCTAAGCCCCAGGACTGGAAATTAGGTTGCTGCCACTAGGGTTTTCACATGACTCAACCCTTCTCCAAGCTCCCTCTGCTGAGGCAAAGCATTTAGCACACCATCCGGCCAGTGCCTTCAGATGAGATCATAATTGGGAACAGGCTTTGTCAGTGTCCCCTTCAGTGTGGGAGCTTAGGTCTGATAGCAGTGACCAGAGAATAGCACAGGTAGCTGTCCCCGAGCCAGGCCACAGGACTCCAAGGCCTTCGTGTCTCACTCTGTGGTAAAGCGAGGCAGCACTTTCTTTATTACACATAGTGGCCCTAGAGAACAAAAGACCCAGACAAGTCACCCAAACCAGCTGCAGGATAAGCAGAGCTGGAAGTGGTGGGGGGCACGCAGGGAGGGCCAAGCCCGTAGCCACATCCAAGTGGGGCACACCACAAATGCTGAAGTCCCAGAGAAGGTTCGTGCTGAGGGCAGGTATCAGGCTCAGGAAACACACAGAGTCTGGACGGGGTTGGCCATTGCAGCTCTGCTCTGGGGAAATCTCTTTTGAAGGCTTGTGGCACCCTGGCTCTGAGGCACATATGCTATTGTTAAGAGACCACAATTCAGAACTGAGCACCTCACACCAAACCCCGGAAACAGAAAAATAGTATGAATTGAAGAAATGGAGTCAGAAATCTTGGATTCACGTTCCGTGCAGTGGAGTATTGGAGCTGGCTCCCTAGAGCCAATGCATCTCCCCCCAACCCCACACCCCGTAATGTCAGGTTGATGCTTTGAAGTTGGCCATTGTTGGAATATTCACACTGCAGAAATTGGCAAACCAATTCAGTGTGGTGGGGGGTCTTTCCCCTGCCAAAAGTCACCCCTGCATATATGCCACGTGAGCCATGTGAACCTTGGGTGATACTCATTTCACAAGGGTGTTAGTGTAAATAAGACAATTAACTTGGAAGTCCTCTGTAAACAGTAAAAGTTCTGTAAGTGTTCATTTTTATTATTTGAAGTAAAATATTAAATATAAAGTTCTAACATTTATTAAGATTAAAGCATATAATTATTACCTTTAATCACAAGCTTCAAATATGCAATAGGACAAGATTTCAGAAAGCAAAACTGTTAGGAAGCAGCATATTTGTGTCAGTTAAAACTATTACGTGCAAGTTACAAAACTCCTAACTCCACTTGGCTTCAACAATGAAGTGAGTTCATTGTCACCTAAACTAAAAATGGCCAAAGAGAGTGCCAGCTTAATTCAGCTAGCTTAATCCAGAGGCCAGGCTAAATCCAGCAGGTCAGATGATGCCGTCATAGAGCCGGGTGACCATATGCTCCTGTTTGCCCAGAATCGTCCTATTTATGCATCCGATCTGGTTTGGCGTATGTCTTGCCCTGTTTCGTTCTCGAAGTTGTCCTAGTTTAGAAGATAAATGATATGTTTACTTAACCAAGGTTTGCTCTCTCTGCTCAGTTTTTTTTGTGTTGCAGGATTCACCCTCGGGCATCACATGGTGCCCTCCCCGCTCACTCTCTGCAGCTGCAGCCTCTTACACGGAGGGAGGAGATCTATAGCCACAGCAGACCTCGCAGCCTTACACGTCCCAGTGTAGCGGGACAGAACATCTCTTCCAGGAGCACCTGTGTAAGTCCTGGGATTCACTGTCTCTCTCCCTGGTCTGATTTAGGTCCCATGGCCATGCCTGAAGCATCCATTTGAGAAAATGGATTCACCGATGGACTTGGTCCATCAGGCTCACACCCAGAGTAGGCCTGAGATAATTCCAAGCAAATCACACAACTCAGAAGGAGGGGACTTCTCCCAAGGAACGGTTGGCAGCAGAAGAGGTGAGTGGATGCTGTAGAGGTAACAAGAATGATCCGTGGCCATTGCAGAGCAAAGTGCAGGAATTGGAATGGGCTGGCCCAGCTTCCAGCTTTTCCACTAACTAGGGTTGGTGTGATGGTGAGCCCTTGCATGCCTTAGCCCTCAGTTTCTTGTTAGGAAAAGTGGAAAGGTAGGACTAGAAGATTTCGAAGGTTCTAGTTCACTCAAAGTGTTTAATGTACGGCTGCATCCTCTCGTTAGTCTTCAGGGTTATCAATTCCAGGTTTATTTTGTTACCGGATTTTTCTCACTGGGCCTAAATAGAACTCACCTTGGCTTTATTCCTAATGCTAGAAAACTTCCAACTCTGGTGGAGTTATGAAATGTTCCATTGCTCCTATTAAGTAAATCATATTCTTTAACTAGCTAACTTTCCCCACAGTTTACAACTTGTGTCAGACCCTGGGAAGATTTGCTTTTAGTTTTTTCCCTGTGAACCAAACAAGTCATAAAAACAGATTTATATCATGGTTTCCTTACAGCTGCATTTTATCCTAGGTTTCTTAAATCAAGAAATTGACTAACATAATGGCTGAATGAATAAAACACGGCAGCAATGAGTGACTGCCTTTAGCAAACTGAGAGGGAGTCTTATTATTTAAATGTTCCTGGTTATATTAAGTGGAGCAAAAGGCTTGGAATCGAAAGTGAGAGAAATAGGCAGCCAAGTCAAAAACGCCACCAAGCTGTAAATAAAATATGAAACTGGCTTGGAAAGGGAGCTTTCCTTCGAAGTCAAACGCTGATATATAGTCCCTAATTGTGGGACGTTTGTAAAAGGTGACATGACACCTGTCAGTTATCCACAGCAGCCAGGAAATGTAGATTACATGAATAATTCACCAATCCAGTGCCCTTTGTTGCTAAGCCGGCTAAGCCCAGTCCATAAAATAACTGCTGATAGGAAAGAAGAAAAAATATGTTTAAATTGCAAGAGCCGTATGTTACACGCGGAAATGTTTTCAAGGCAGTTTCATTATACAGCTATGTTCCTTCCAGTGAGCCCGCGTGGCTAAATAATTAACATGTGAGCCTTTATCAGGTGTAACAAAGGAGGGGTCTTGGGCTCTGGAAACTTTATATGTCCCCTTGGGGAGGTTGCAGAAGAGTCTGCAGTAACAGAAACCTCTCATCACATATCATCATGTCTCGCCCTCCCAAGTTGCATGCAATCCTTTAAAAAGGTTAAGTCTGAACTTTGGTTTTGGAATCATGGAGTCATAGAATAATAAATTCAGGTCACTCAGAGAGAGCCTACTCTATAGTTTTCAGAAGCAAGAGAAACCTTTTCTCAAAGAAAATCTTCTGTGTGTACGCCATCTAAGATCCAAGTGGGATTGTGTTCGTTGACTCGGGGTGGTGGCGTGGGGGATGATAGAGGATGCCTGCCGTCTGCCTCCTCACAGCCCCCTCCCCTGCACCGCACTCCCCACCCCTGCCTGAGCACCTCCAGGGATCCTGCTGTCCCATTTCACAGATGAGGAAACTGAGGCTCCCGAGGCGAAGTGGTTCCTAGAAATCAAAAAGCAAGTCGATGGCAGGCCTGGGACCAAAAGCCAGGCTGCCGGCTCCCATGCACCACACATACACATGTATGACTGTAAGTACAGCTTGTCTACACAGCCATACCAGCTGCCAGGATTTGGAGAAATACCAGTTGTGCAGCTCCCAGGACCTCACAAGTGAGCATGAGGAATGGAAACAAGTGACTCTTTCATTTGTGGCCCGGGCCCAGGCAGCCTGATACCTACACTCCCCTTACCTCCCCCACTTTCGTGTTGGCCACAGGGCCAGGGTCGAAGGTCATGGGTCAGGTGGAAGGTGGGGCCTTGGAATGCCCAGGGGACTGGGCAGGCCTCCATAGGTCACCTGAGCCAGCCATCCAATCCATCTGCTTCTCTGGGCTGCTGCAAGAACAAGCCTCCCTGGAGAGAGCTGGGGGGGGGGGGGGGGGCTTATTCCAGGAGCAAATCCAGCAACACTGCAGAGATTTTCTCACCTCCACAAGATGGTTCATTCCTTGTAACTTCCTTCCTAGCAAAGATCCTAGCCGACTAAGAGGAATAAGAAAGAGGTTCCACTTCCTAGAGTGTATGTAGAAAAGAACACCTTTCTCCTCATTTTAGGCTTATTTGCTACCCAGGTTTGGCTTTGTTTTTGAAAGTTTGCAAGGAGCTTTCATTCCTGTGTAAACCCAGTGGGTACAAGTGATTTGGCACGGATTTTCTCTAATGTTGTTATTTTTCTCTAATCGTTCCAGCTGATAATATATGAATATAT
>NW_024426663.1:41579807-41586461 GCF_017311325.1 Ursus maritimus | reverse complement strand
TAGCTTGTTAGGAGGCTACCTGGAAGGGAACCGAATTTCTGATGTAGGTTAAAGGCAAGTATAAATTCAAGGCTTGCTGAAATTCTCTCTTTGCAGTCAGTCCTCACTTTTAGAATGAACACATTATATTTAGCGATACAAAGAAATAATAATGTGCTGCTGGTTTGTTGTGAAGAGCTGAGGTTGAAAACTTCGTGTTTTCAGTTTGATCATTCCAACTAGCATGAAGCAGAAGGAATTGGGCATCTTGATGTTATGGCTGCTTGATGTTATGGCTACTGAGACTGATTCTCTTGGTGCATATGTTACTTCATCCCTTTGTGCAAGGCCAAGGGAGTTTCTTTCAACAAGTGGAGTTCATTATTAAATGAGTCAGTGGTTGTCTAGGGGTGCCTGGGGGGCTCAGTCAGTTAAGCGTCCACCTTTGGCTCAGGTCATGATGCCAGGGTCCTGGGATCAAGCCCCACATTGGGCTCCCTGCTCAGCGGGGAGTCTGCTTCTCCCTCTGCCCCTCCCCCTTCTCGTACTTTCTCTCTCTCTCTCTCAAATAAATAAATAAAATCTTTTAAAAAAATACATGAGTCAATGATTGTCTAAATGAATTCATGCTCATTCTAATAATGCTTCAATGTCTCTCACAAATAGTCTGGAGAACTTTTCTCTTATAAGAGACAGGAGCAGCTGAGTGTGAATCCTGGCAAATGGATGGGACTTCCTGAGCCTCAGTTTCCTTATTTGAAATGTGGGTGCCATGATGATGACAACAATGCCTGTCTCACAGGGTGGCTACCTTGTCACCTGGCAAAATCGTTGCTCAGGTGGGTTGTAGTCTGGGTTCCCAGAAAGCTGGGCCTGAGACAAAGGCTTACATGCAAGCTCTTGAGTGTGCATGTGATCCCAGGGGCCCGGTTGGGAGACGGAGGGACTGTGTAGGGAAGAAAGCAGGGCCTGTGGGCTGTGTGAGCACACACGTCAAGTGAGCCACTGCTCGGGGTTGTCACATTTAGCCAATAAAAATACTAAGCACCCACTTAACTTTGCGTTCTGGAGAAACAACAAAGAACTATTTGCAATAAGTGTGTGCCATGCAATATTAGGGACATAACTTAGAGCAAAAAATTATCTGTCTCTTACCTGAAATTCAGTTAACTGGGCATCCTCTATTTTATTTGCACCCCCGCCACTGCTCTTAGTGATGATTGCTTGTTCTGTGGCACCGTCTGAGAAGTTGTATGAAATCTGTTCTGGGATTGAGCCATTTGTCCCCATTCCCTCTTTGTCAACGTCAGTGTTCCCCATGGGTTGTAACATCTCAAAGGCCTTCTGTGTTGCTCCTGTGGGGTGAGCGGGCTCCCATTGCACTCCACAGTGTCAGGTGAGGGGCCTTCAGTGGGGCGCTGTCAAGTTGCTTCTCGAGGAGGCGGATCCAGTACCAGCAGCCACATACGACACAGTGGACAAGGTGCAAGAGGCGTCCATACAGGCCCGCAAGCGGAGTGACGGACAGCGCAGATCTTGGAGCCAGAAGGCCTGCATTCAAATCGCAGCTCTGCCAGTTACTGAGGCAGCTTACCAAATCTCCATGTCTCAGTCTCCTCATTTTTAAAATGGGGATGATAATAATACTCACTTAGTAGGATTGTTATGAAGATTAAAAACAAATGTAAGCCTCTCAGAATGGTCCTTGGGACATTCTAAGCATCTGCTATTATTATCCTGACAGTAGTAGATTTCAACACTGTAGCTTGGCAGCTGGTGTATCTTGAACACTTAGCAACTAACTGTCAAATTTGATTTGACAAAATTTGCCAGATTTGATTGATGTCTAAAGTATAGTTTTTTTCATAAATGAGGCTAAATGTTATCACCTTGGTTTTGGTGTGGTTTTTTTTCCCCCAGCACTGAGAAGAACTTTTTTCAGCCCTGACTGCAGTCTTTTATATAATCAGGAAGGAAAGGTTTTTCACCCCCCACTGAGCATGTGGCCTCTCCCTGGAACCAGCTAGATGCCCTGAGCCTCCTGTCCTCACTCTCGGGGTCCTCCTGCACCCGACGCCACAGGACCCACTCAGCTTGACTGTCGGCTGACATGGAGGTAATGGTACGCACCTGCAGTTGGAGCAAAATTAAATCTTGAGTATTGATCAGACTATAAAATCATGTTCTATTGCCATGTACTGAGATTAATAGCAGGTTTCTACAGTTCTGTGAAACTTGCTTCTTCGGCCCAGTGTTTACTTCTCAGTTCCTCAAGTGGCCTGCCAGAAATTCTAAAATTTGAAACTGGGCCTCCAACACAAATTGCTGGAAAATGCTGTCTTACAGAGCCATTTCAAGCGATGTTTCCTCCACAGAGCCATCCTCCCAGCCCTTGGAGAGTTAGGAACTGGCCCCTGCATGTTTTGGGGGACCTGCTGACAGCCGCACTGGTGGCCGTGATGGCAGGGCATCATACTGGCTTGTTTGTAGGTCTACTTGGCCGAGACTGCTCAGCATTGAGGACAGGAGCCACATGTGCTCGTCTCTGCATCTCTGACCCCCAGCCCACCCCTGGCACAGGCTGAGGAACAGAGCTCGTTTATCCGGTAAAGCACTGTAGGCTCAGGGTGCACAGTAGTTTTTAGGGTACTGTGAAAATGTTTAATTTTTCTTCAAATCAGAGGAAGAAGACAAAACTGTTAGAATAGAACTTGTTTTCATTTTTTTCTTCACATCAGAAAAATGAAGGATTTGTTAGGGCCACAGAAATTTATTAAATAATTTTAGTGTTTTTTTTAATGGGAAAGGATCTAAAAAGGCAGAAGTGCAGCGGGCCCACAGAAGTCATCACGTGGTCCTGGTGTTGAAAAAAATAAGTAAACCAATGAGTAAATATTATAATGACCGTTAAAAATGTTTTACAAATGACAAAGTGCCATGAAAATGCAGCTTGTTATTAAAAGCTGACAATTTCATTGCTGTTGTTGAAGTTCTCTTGCCTATTAGGACATTATACTCTAAGGAGTTTCAATTATTTCTCCAAATTGCCAGGTTTTCTTAGTCATATTCATATTCTTTCTTCCTGTGAAGTGAAAGCTTTAAGTGGCTTTATCTGAGGAATATTTTGGTGTGCGTGAGGAGGGGGCAGGAGAGCACAGAACAACAGAAAGCCTCCACTCATCAGAAGAGCTGTCCCGGTAGATATACCACACTTCAAGTGAACCCCCTATATTGAAAAGCTGAGTTCCCACAGAAGGCACACCAAGGTAGCTATTGTTTTTACAAAAAAAAAAGGATCCGTGAGCTTTAACCTTCATACATGTGTTATCACTATCTCACAATCTTGGCTCACCTCTGAGGAAAGTGAACTCACGTACTTCTGGGGTGACCTGATGGTATACTCTTTCCTTTGAGTTGGCTGATGACAAATGAATCCTACAGTTTCTCTCTTGGAAAATATAAAGGGAAGGGACACTGATGTCCAAAATATCTTCCAAGTGATGCTGAGAATGTTCTGACCTAAAGATCACTTGAGGAGATGATACTCAATGTGAGATTCCTCACATTACCAACCAGCCACATCCTTATCTTGCAATCTTGGAGAGCCTAACTCGTACCAGAAAGAAACTTCACTTTCTGAGATGATTCTCAGTAGAATTCTCTTAAAATGAGAGTTCTCATAGTGCATTAAAATTTGAGAGCACAAAATGACCATAGGTAGTTAGTTTAGGAAAATTTCCTCCCTCTTTCCTATCTTTTCTGAGTTTTCTAGAATGTGGTTAGATTAGACTTACAAGAATACAACAAATAAGAGTTACAATTTATAGAGTCCCAAGCCCTGCTCCAAGTTCTTTATCTACATTTTGTCACTTAAGGAGAGAAATTAAGTATGCCGTAATTTGCAAAAGGTGTTTTATGAAACTATTGAGGAAGACATGTTCCACCTATAAAATGGGCACAAAAGAGAGGAAACTAATAGAAAACCTGCCATATCATTCCCTTCTTCTTTCGGTTCTTCCACTGTGTGTTTATAGGCTGGGCTTCTCTATGGCTTGGTTTTTACTTGGTGCAGAAGGCAGAGAAAAGCTCTTATGAAAGCAGACTCTAAGCAGAATGGTCATGCTCAGGCTTCACATGAGAGTGGCAGCTGAAGAGCCGGGAGTGAGAGGAACAAAACTTCCTAGCAAATGAGTAACTGCCACCTCTTGAGTGTCTTGGGCTATTTCAGACAGCCATTCTAGGCATCCTACATCCGTGAATCAGCGTCACAACGGACAACTTTGGGGGAAGGCTGCTGTGGTCCAGGCACTCTTCCAGGTGTTTTTATGTTTATTAACCAATCTTCCCAATGTACCAAGGGGTTAGGTCCTATTCTTAGTGCTCTTGTGTTATAAGCAAGGACACTGAGGCAGAGAGAAGCTTGGTATCTTGGCCAAGATCGCTCGCCTAGGAAGGCATATTGGTCTGGAAACCAAACCCCGGAGCTAGGCAACCTAACATGGGGCTTGCAACACTCCTGAGAAGCAGGCATTTTCCTTATCCCGTTTGACTTGCAGAGAACTGGAGATTTAGAGATGCGAGATGGCTTCCTGGAGTTTACCTAGTTAGTAAACAGCAGTGCCCAGTTCACCCAAGCAGCCGGGCCCCTGGGGACCACCTGCTGAATCGTCTCAACACACCAAGTCTCCCTGTTCACGATGGCACCAGCCTGCTTGTTGAGAGTGGCTATAATGGTGACAAAGAGAGTCTGGGGACAGAGAAAAGAGGTGACCTGATGTGGGGGGTTGGGGTGGGGGCACAGAAGAGGCTCTGGGGAGTATGGAAGAAAGAGAAAGGGGCTGGCGGGGTGCTCTGTGGAACAGTAGTGAGCTCGTGCGGCTTTCCAGGACATGAGAAGACAAAAGAAATCAGAGAAGAGATCAGGCAGAGAGATTTAACAGAAGCATGAGGGGCAGAGGAAGGGGGACCCTAAAAGTGGAAAGAAAGAGAAAAAGGTGAGTGAATTATAACGAAGGCTGCGGTGTCACTGTCCAGCGAAGTCCTGAACCACCAGCTGACAGAGGGTCTGCTCACTGCAAGCCCCGGGCCTCCCCTGCTGCAGACCAGCACATGCTACGACATCAGGCAGGCCCCTCTCCGCAGGGGTGACACACACGTGAGGATTGTAAGATGAGGCCCTTGGGGCTCTGCTTACAATAAAAACATTGTCCGGGCCTTGCACACATGACTCAGTGTGTATTGTGTGTCTGACAGAGAAAGAGATCGGCTTTACCTGCAAGTGCAAACGTGCTGGCAGAGTTGAACCCAGCGCACACTTACATAAGAGACAAAAACACCTGGGAGCCAGCGGTTGACCACCTTCTAGGGGACATGCCGAGTCCCTAGAGGAAAAGTGCCAGGGGACTCCTGTGCCAACCGTGAGAATAGCTGTGGTTGGACTGGGTGTTTTGTGTTGTTTGGTTTTGAGCCCAGTGTTTGGCTCAGAGTCCTGAGCACTGAGTGGGGCCCCTGAACCCTGCCTGACACCAGATTGCGTTGTTGAATGTCGTTCCTGTTTTCCTTTGTTTGAGAAGGACTGGAAAGCAGCAAAGGGGGTAGGGAAAGAGTCATTCAAATTTGTTTCATGCGAGGACTTGAAGTGCTAAGCCTGCAAAAACCCGTGTGATGTTTGAAAGTGGGGGGTCTGGGGCTGGACATGCGGTCAAGCTTGGCTCCACCACATCTTAGCTGTGGCACCCTTGACAAGTGAGACTCAGTCTCACTGGGTCTTCATTTTTTCATCTGTAAAATGGCATACCTACCAGAGAATTCATGTGAGAACCGTATGAGATCTTGCAGGCAGATAGCTTAGCTTAGAACCGGGCACCTGGTGCCTAGCAAGTGTCCCCTAGTATTATCTGTAAAATGAGAGAGATAGCCTCCCCAGTTCCCTCAAGGGACGCTACAGCTGCAACAAAAGTTTAGTGAGATGAGAGCTGTTTGAAAAGCACTTACTAATATCTGTTTTTTTTTTTTTAAGATTTTATTTATTCATTCGACAGAGATAGAGACAGCCAGCGAGAGAGGGAACACAAGCAGGGGGAGTGGGAGAGGAAGAACCAGGCTCCCAGCAGAGGAGCCCGATGCAGGGCTCGATCCCATAACGCTAGGATCACGCCCTGAGCCGAAGGCAGACGCTTAACCGCTGTGCCACCCAGGCGCCCCTAATATCTGCTTTCTACTTAGCAGTGTGACGTAGTAAAAACACGCAGTATTGGCAAGCAGTGAAAATGCTTCGATTCTGGTTTCTCTGGACCTTAGTCTCTCATCACTCAGTAGGTGGATTAAATTAAGTCCCCTTCCACATCCCTGTCCGCTCTGACAGCCAGTGCCCGTTCACCCTGCTGCCAAGAGGCAGACACCCTCACTCTGGTGGGCCTATGGCTGTAGGCCCCATTCCCTCTGGCCCGCCACGGCCCCAGGTCATCGACTCAAAAACAGAAAAAAAGAAAGAAAATGAAAAAAGAGAAAAGAAAGAAACACACACCTGGGAAGATGTCCCAGATATTTTAACTGAAAAAAGGCAAATTGAAGCACTGTAAGTAATTCTATTGAATAAACTTTCTAGAATAATTGTAGAGATACAGATTTGTATATGTAGGGATTATCTCGTGGGCAGGGTTAAGAGAAATTTTA
>NW_024426663.1:41397942-41579797 GCF_017311325.1 Ursus maritimus | reverse complement strand
AGAACTGGAGATTTAGAGATGCGAGATGGCTTCCTGGAGTTTACCTAGTTAGTAAACAGCAGTGCCCAGTTCACCCAAGCAGCCGGGCCCCTGGGGACCACCTGCTGAATCGTCTCAACACACCAAGTCTCCCTGTTCACGATGGCACCAGCCTGCTTGTTGAGAGTGGCTATAATGGTGACAAAGAGAGTCTGGGGACAGAGAAAAGAGGTGACCTGATGTGGGGGGTTGGGGTGGGGGCACAGAAGAGGCTCTGGGGAGTATGGAAGAAAGAGAAAGGGGCTGGCGGGGTGCTCTGTGGAACAGTAGTGAGCTCGTGCGGCTTTCCAGGACATGAGAAGACAAAAGAAATCAGAGAAGAGATCAGGCAGAGAGATTTAACAGAAGCATGAGGGGCAGAGGAAGGGGGACCCTAAAAGTGGAAAGAAAGAGAAAAAGGTGAGTGAATTATAACGAAGGCTGCGGTGTCACTGTCCAGCGAAGTCCTGAACCACCAGCTGACAGAGGGTCTGCTCACTGCAAGCCCCGGGCCTCCCCTGCTGCAGACCAGCACATGCTACGACATCAGGCAGGCCCCTCTCCGCAGGGGTGACACACACGTGAGGATTGTAAGATGAGGCCCTTGGGGCTCTGCTTACAATAAAAACATTGTCCGGGCCTTGCACACATGACTCAGTGTGTATTGTGTGTCTGACAGAGAAAGAGATCGGCTTTACCTGCAAGTGCAAACGTGCTGGCAGAGTTGAACCCAGCGCACACTTACATAAGAGACAAAAACACCTGGGAGCCAGCGGTTGACCACCTTCTAGGGGACATGCCGAGTCCCTAGAGGAAAAGTGCCAGGGGACTCCTGTGCCAACCGTGAGAATAGCTGTGGTTGGACTGGGTGTTTTGTGTTGTTTGGTTTTGAGCCCAGTGTTTGGCTCAGAGTCCTGAGCACTGAGTGGGGCCCCTGAACCCTGCCTGACACCAGATTGCGTTGTTGAATGTCGTTCCTGTTTTCCTTTGTTTGAGAAGGACTGGAAAGCAGCAAAGGGGGTAGGGAAAGAGTCATTCAAATTTGTTTCATGCGAGGACTTGAAGTGCTAAGCCTGCAAAAACCCGTGTGATGTTTGAAAGTGGGGGGTCTGGGGCTGGACATGCGGTCAAGCTTGGCTCCACCACATCTTAGCTGTGGCACCCTTGACAAGTGAGACTCAGTCTCACTGGGTCTTCATTTTTTCATCTGTAAAATGGCATACCTACCAGAGAATTCATGTGAGAACCGTATGAGATCTTGCAGGCAGATAGCTTAGCTTAGAACCGGGCACCTGGTGCCTAGCAAGTGTCCCCTAGTATTATCTGTAAAATGAGAGAGATAGCCTCCCCAGTTCCCTCAAGGGACGCTACAGCTGCAACAAAAGTTTAGTGAGATGAGAGCTGTTTGAAAAGCACTTACTAATATCTGTTTTTTTTTTTTTAAGATTTTATTTATTCATTCGACAGAGATAGAGACAGCCAGCGAGAGAGGGAACACAAGCAGGGGGAGTGGGAGAGGAAGAACCAGGCTCCCAGCAGAGGAGCCCGATGCAGGGCTCGATCCCATAACGCTAGGATCACGCCCTGAGCCGAAGGCAGACGCTTAACCGCTGTGCCACCCAGGCGCCCCTAATATCTGCTTTCTACTTAGCAGTGTGACGTAGTAAAAACACGCAGTATTGGCAAGCAGTGAAAATGCTTCGATTCTGGTTTCTCTGGACCTTAGTCTCTCATCACTCAGTAGGTGGATTAAATTAAGTCCCCTTCCACATCCCTGTCCGCTCTGACAGCCAGTGCCCGTTCACCCTGCTGCCAAGAGGCAGACACCCTCACTCTGGTGGGCCTATGGCTGTAGGCCCCATTCCCTCTGGCCCGCCACGGCCCCAGGTCATCGACTCAAAAACAGAAAAAAAGAAAGAAAATGAAAAAAGAGAAAAGAAAGAAACACACACCTGGGAAGATGTCCCAGATATTTTAACTGAAAAAAGGCAAATTGAAGCACTGTAAGTAATTCTATTGAATAAACTTTCTAGAATAATTGTAGAGATACAGATTTGTATATGTAGGGATTATCTCGTGGGCAGGGTTAAGAGAAATTTTACTTCATACTTTACACATCTCTGCGTTGTTTGAACCTTATACTGTAAGCATGTTTTATTTGATAATCAAAATAATAATACTAAAGATGTAAACAAAACTAAAACATGTTTGTTGTAGAGCGTTTGGTGGAAAAAGAAAAATCACTTACAACCCACCCCAACATAGAAATATTGCAATTGACATTTTAATTTATATCCTTTCAGTCTTTTTTCTGTATGTGTGTATCACATAGAAATATACATACGTATTTACAAAACGTAATCACATTTGTCCATGCTGTCACAGAATTAGCGTCACTTAACAGTTATCTTGTTTATATGTTTCCATGTCATTAACGTTTCTTCTGCAATCTACAGCACCATTTTAATGACTGCTACTTTTTCCATATTGCATGTGGCCAACTTTGTATTGCTGCACATTTTGGCTGTTCTCAGTTTTCCCCCATTGTAAGTATTGACAGGCTTTTGGAGAATAATGAAACACTGAAATGCTTGGCTTTGTTTCTCTCTTTGGATAGAGCCGGCTGCTCTCTTTTCTTCTTCCTCTTTGTATCCTTTAGCTTTTGGGTGGAGGCCCAGAGAGCTCCACAAGGGGTAGTGTGTGTTTAAGAAACTCAGCTAAAGAAACAAACTGATCGCAAAGAGCTCTGAACCTACAGTGTTGGGAAAATGCTGAGCATTGTAATTGGCCTAATGTTGCTCCCGTGAGAGATGCCATCTCCCTAGGCCTCCAAAGTTCTGGCCAGGATTTTAACTTTTCTCATCCAGCTGATGACAGACAAATATTCCTCACTTCAACAGTTATGTGCAACCCCCAGAATGTTTCCTCAAGTCTGTCAAACACTCATTGGAAGAGCCTACCAGCTCATCCTTGAAGATGGAACAGCAGGCAAGGTTGTGTCAGCAAATCTGGACCGGGGGCTTTAAGTTTCATTGAAAAGCTAGCCTCTTGGACAGCACTGGTCCCTGGCCCCTGCTCCCTAAGCCAGGCTGGGTGTCCAGTGGTGACTCAGGAAGGAATGCCGCTGATGAGCCCTGGGCATGCCAGGGAATTACTCAGCACATGCCAACAAGTAACCTCATACGATAATCAAACACGAGCCAATCTGCGAACACTTTGCGTAACAGCATATTTGGATTTGGGGCTTAGCTTTCAAAGCTTGAGTTTCACGTTTGCCTGAGCATATTCCCAGCCTCTCAGGGCCCCTCCTGTGTGCCCTGCCTCTGCTTGCAAGTGGAGAGAGCAGTTCTTCCAAGAGCCAGAGCTTGGCTCTCCCCTCGGCAGAACTCTGCCAGGGATCAGCGGTCTCTCCTCCATCTATAGTCCTCGTTCCGGCCAGCGCTGCTTCTCCATATGCCCCATTTCTTACCAACAGGCCAGCAATATGGTTGCTGAGACACTTAATAGCCATTCCTAGTATTGTCATGGTCTTCAATGCACCTTACCAAAAAGAGGGAGGTTTGTTGACTGACAACTGCTGATATAACAATATTCTATCCACTCCTGGCTGTAGGAATTGGCAAAGCATTACTGCATCAACGGGTACTTGAGCTGTCCAAGAGCCTCAGGAAGGACAAAGACGCTTGAAGCTTTCAAGACTCCTTACTCCTGGCTCTGGGCCTTCTCCCGCAGATATCCTGACAGCCAAAAGTTTGAGGGATTTAATTTAGGATCCATAATATGGCGATACCCTCTCTGCTTTCCTGTGCAGATCTGCTGTGGAATGAAGCCACACCCTGAGGTCCCGGGGAGCAGGGGAAATTACCTGGCTGGCCCACCCACCTTATCAGTGCTGTATGTCAGAGTTTCCTCAAGGCCTCGGGTGTTGGTGTACTCGAGGTGATACTGAACACGAAGTATTCAAACAGCAACATGTCGGGTGGGAGACAAAGACTAGTCAATGATCTTACTCATAATTCTTCCAGGGAAGAAGTTGTTCTCACGAGACAGGGCTTTTATAGTGCTCCTTCCCTTGCCACGGTGCTCTCAGAGACCTCTGACCTCCTCGGTAGAGTGTGGGTGTGAACAGAGTGCCCAGGTGAGAGATCTCAAGAGTTCAGCTACAGCAGAGACACACAGCCTTCCCCAGGAATAAGCTGATAAGGACATTGTACCTACACACAGTACCTCAAAAGAGAAGTAAATCAGTAATTCAAGATCCTAAAGGCAGAAACTGATGTTCCCACACAGACCTAATCATAAGACCTCGTAGGATGTTCAAAAATTCTCCAGAGTAGGTGTGAACAATTGGACTTCCCTTGCCCTATCAGGTGGGCTGGGTAGAATCCTCCCTGTGTCTTTCTAATTTTAGGCACGGATGACAGAGCGCAAGGGATGCCGGACCTCAGCAGGTATCAGTACTTTTAGTAGCACTGCATATACCTGCCAGCCAAGCTTCTTAGGAAAGAGAAGTTCCTTTCAAAGTAAAAAATACGCTAGTTACCTTTTACAAGGGCAAGAGTAAACTCACAGTGATTATCAATGCTTTATTGGCAGTCGTAGGCCTCCACAAATCTCACCAAGTGGAACCTATGCACAAGAACAGAAAAAGGGGCCTTAGGTGATAATAATGAAAGAATCAATTTGGGCAACTCGCTGCATAGGTCATCATAGAAAGTAATCAATCCAAAGTCTCTAGATCATAAGGACAATTTTTGAAGGTTTAAGAGGTGTGCTTCAAAGAGCTAGTTCTTTAATGCGAACTATGTGAAGATCATTAAAATGTTTTTACCCAATCCCATACCCTTCTGTTTGGTAAAACCCTATGACCATGAACAAGGCATGGTGCCGTCCACCTCTCACTCTGCTGTGTGTCTGCTTTTTTCTTTCACGTGGTCTCCTTCCAGTTCTTGAGCAGTCATATCTGATTCCAGGGAGCCAAAGCTCACTTTCCTCTTCTAATCTAAAGATGAATAAGAAGTCTACCTTCTCTAGTCCGATGCACACGGTGAACTTTCTCAACTTATTCTCCTCGAGGAAAAGAAGGCACTGGAAAAGTTCTGTGTATGTTTAAGTCTACATGCGTTATGAACAGCATATACATACACAGATGTGGCATCTCCTCTCTCAGGAAGACTAGACTCCATTTCTGTGGGGCAAATGATATAAAGATTGCCATGGTTATCTTCTCTGTTTCACTGATGGTGTGGGGGGGAAGCACCCCAAATGGGCATATTGCAATTTAGAGGAATCCCTGGCTATTTTTAAAACTGGATCACAATGTACATTTTTTTTACAGTCGTCAATGACAGCACATTGGTTGCCATTTCTTGGAGACACTTCTTTGTAGAAAGGTTCGTATGTACCCATTAGGATTATTGAAGGTAAGCCTTTTGACAAGGTTGGGGGAGGAGGTGAATGTGGGAAAGGGATGAGGAAAAGAGCTTAATCATTTAAAAGTGTCAATAATTTTTACTCTTGGGTCCATCACCTTCTGTCTATACAATGTTGGGACTCTCTATGCCTCAGTTTTCCTCATGTGCAAAACTGGGATCATAATAGGGCCAAGCTCGGAGAGGTGTAGGGTACCATGGGTGACTATTCTGTGTTTTGTCCCTGCCAGTGTCTGGCACATAGTAAGTGCTCTTTTTGTCCCCCACGCTTATTCATATTCTAATCAATAAATAAGGAGTGGGAGGGGCTGGGCAGTTGGAAGAAGAATAATTCTTCATGTCAACACCACCATCACGCATTATTGAGATTCTAGTGTGAATGGGGCCAGCTGACACTCCAACTTCCCATCCCACCTTTCCCGTGTGATCTCTCCTTTCCCCAGTCTCAGTATCTTTCCTTCATCTACTGTAAACCACAGATAACTTGCCATCTCACGGCCTCGGGGGAATTCGTATTTTCTCATAAGATTCAGAACCTTAATGGGAAAAGGCGTCACTCGGTGGAATTTCAGAAGGCGAGAGGTGTAAGGGTATTTCTAAAACCTCCTGGATCACACCTCAGGTGTGGGTGCTTCGTTCAGGTACCAGTGAGGCTGAGCCTGGCAGGAAGTCACTTGCACTTTTTACTAATTGAGGTCCTGCCCTCCTGAATCTTGCAATCTAAAGGAGAGAACTTTGATCCAGGGTGATAATACAACAAGTAAGGAAAGCCCAGAGATGCAGATTGAGTAACTGCTCTGTCCCAGGTGTTGACATGGAAGCGCGGCGCGCATGGAGGTGAAAGAAGACTTGTTTGGCTCCCAGAACTTCACGGTCTATTGGAAGGGACAAAATACATCCGATGGTGATAAGGAAATGCATGTGAGTAAAAGGAAAAGAGGTGTGTGTTGACAGAAGACAGCCGGAGGAGTTTCGGAAACAGGAACATTTCTCAAGAACTTGAAAGCGTTGGAGGTCTTTCGAAATGGTTAGTTGTACACTGCCTGGAGGCGAAGGTAGGAACTAGAAAGGGACTTAGCCCAGCCCTCGCTAGCTGGATGGTGAGCTGTGCGCTCCAGCGCGGGGATCTTCGCTGCAGAGAAAGGGGAGCCCGAGGATCGATGACTCATTCCCATCTACTTGACATCATCTTCAGATTTTTGCTTAACTTTTCCCTTCCACATCAGACACCCCTAATTCTTGGGTGGTCTGCCATGCCGTTTCCTGCCAAGTCCCAGCAACTTTATTCCGGGTGGAGGTCTGGGGGTACTGGATCTTATTTCAAAAGGAGAGGGGAAATTGAAACCAGAAAGGCATCGTGACAGCCTTTAAGAGATTCTTTTTTTTCTCCAGCACAGGTTTCCCAAGGCTGGTATCTCTAGCATAGACTTTGTTTTTTGTTTATTTGGTTGGTTGTTTGGTTGGTTCGGTTTGGTTTGTTGAGAGTTAACCATTCAGAATGGAAGCCCTTTTATAATTTGATCTAGTTATGTGAACATAGCCCATTGATGTTAACAGAGACCAGATGCAAATCACCCACTGGAGCGGAACATGGAATAACCAGCAGGAGCTAAAGGAAACTCTCTCTCCCCACCACCCTATTACCTCATAAGAATTCCTTCCATTTGGAAATGAGCATGAGGAGAATTAAAAAAAAAAATAAGACATTTAGGATATTTCAAACGGTCTTAAAATGACAGCAGTGGTGGAGATGCTTGGATCACACGAGATTGCCGTATAAACAACTGACGTACTTCGGGAGTTATGTGGAATCAGGCATGCATCCCTAAGAGAGGTTCAGGGCATCTCGTGAAGGATAAATTAAATACAACGGGAAAGCAGATTGCAAACGGAGGTCACCGAGTCAGTGACTCATACCCAGGTGCACACGACAAGATTTGGTTCTCTGTAGTGCGTTGAGCAGAGCAGGGCCTCCCCGGTATAATGAAATTTTATGCCATTCCCTGTGCCACTGGGTGTTTTAACCATCCTGCATAGACAGCCAGGCAGTTGCTGGGTGAGGCCTAGGGCAGGGAATCCTAGAATGGAAATGGTGCTGCCATTTTCTGTAGCAAAGAAAGTTTTTGTTGAGTAAAAGGAGTTCGGTAATTTAAACAAACTCACAGCCAGTCACCAAACGTCCGAGCCAGGTACCACTGCCGCCTGCGTTTCTCAAAATGCCGTTGCCTTTTGAGTGGCGATTTGATCAAGAGGGCCAAGACTTGACTAGTGTAGTGGCTCATATTTTCTACTTTTAGAAGAATTTCTAATTTTAAAAGCTTTTTGCTTTGTTTTTTGTCTTTCGTGGGTTTTTTGTGGGTGGGGGGAGGCAGTCTCCAGGACTCGGAGCTCTGTGAACCTTCCTAAGTGGCTGAGAATAAGATGAAAAGTTTGGAGGGGGGTGTCGAGATAGCAATACTTTGTGAGGAAAACCAAAATCCAGAAAAGCTTTTGGGTGAAATCTTCCTGATTTAGCTCTGGAACAGAATTAGACACCAACCAGGAAATCCCCAGAAGATACTCAGTAATGTCAGTAGGATGAACGTTAACCAAAGCCCTCAAGCTCCTCCTGTGAGATCCTCCAATGCTTCAGTGGAGTCAACAGAAATTCTTCCTAAAGTCAACCCTAACTCCCTTCTCCAGCAACCTTAGCTCCTTTCTCTCTCCCGTTCTGAGGAGAAATAGGGAAGATGCTGATCTAACTCTTCTTACACCTCTACTAAATGTGTACATATTAAACCCGCCCCTCAATCTTCCATTTTGTGGACTAAATGACCCCAATTTTGCAAACCTTTCTTTCAAAAAGGTAATTTCACAAACATTTCCACGTGCCAATCTTAAGAATCACACATGTGTAGAAATAACTTCCATGTCACCGCACAGACACAGGCACACTGAAATGAATAATGTGCTTCATTCCTGAAGGTGCTGCTTCCTGTCGAAATCCCCGCGTCCTGGGCAGTGGGTGGCAGCGCTGTAGGTTCCTGGCTTCTCTCTCCTGAGCCTGGAAGGAGGTGATAGCTGATGAGCTAGACTAATAAGATGCAGCCTCACACTGATTAAACGTCCATTTTCTTGGGGGAAATGGCTGACAGGAGCAGGATAAAGCTGTCAGGAAGCTTGTAGCAATTTCCCAAATCTACCACTACCAGTGAGCTTTATTTGTGTGCTTAGAGCTATTATTAGCAAAACAATGGCTGGAAAATGTACCAAGGCGAAAATTAAGAAATGACAGACTTGTTTTAAAAAAGAAAGAGAAAAGTTTCTTTTGTTAAATTTTGTTTAGGTTTTTTTTTTCTTTTTTTTCCAGCAGAAAGTTTCACTTAGCAGAATACATCATCTGACCATGGCGCCTGGATAAGGACGATGACCTGGCAGAGTGAGCTCCGGTTACGTGTGTGCAGGCTGTGATCCCAGCGCCGCTGCCCAGGTGGGAGCACGAGCTCAGGGCTCTCTCCAAGGGAGGAGAAGGGGGAATTGAGCAGCACAATGTAGACTTTGCCTTGAAAGCCTAAAGCTACCTAAACAATGGTATAGGTGGTGATGGGGTGGAGGGGATGTGCAGGAGTGTAGAGGTGAACAGAAAGAGATTTTTTTTTAAAGATTTTATTTATTTATTTGATAGAGAGCACGAGTTGGGGCGGGGAGAGAGGAGAGGCAGAGGGAAAGCAGACTCCCCACTGAGCAGGGAGCCCATAGGGCTCAATTCCAGGACCCTGGGACCATGTCATGACCTGAGTCGAAGGCAGATGCTTAACCGACTGAGCCACCCAGGCACCCCGAGAGCTGTTGTTTTTAAAGAGTAACAGAGAAGTCTCTGGCTACGGTTGTGCTGTCCAATACTGTAGCCACTAGCCACATGTGGCTCTTGGGCTCTTGCAGTGTGGCTGGTCTGACTGAAATGTGCTGTTAAGTGTAAAACACACGCTCAAGTTCAAGGAGTTTATATAAGACAAAGGATGCTCAAAACAACATTCATTGTTCTTAAGATCGACTACATGATGAAATGGTATTTTTGGATAGATTCAGATACAATATATTAGATAGATACAATATATTATTACAATGAATACTTCAGCATGGATGGACCTTGAAAACATTATGCTGAGTGAAAGAAGCCAGACACAAAAAACCCACACATGGAATGATTCCACTTACATGAAGTGGCCAACAGACAAATCCATGCAGAAAGATACCTGAGTGGCAGCTTAGGGCTGGAGGGGGCGGAGTGGAGGGAAACAGGAAGTGAGTGCTAGTGGGTATGGGCTTTTTTTTAAGGAGTGATGAAAATGTTCTAAAATTGATTGTGACAGTATTGCACAGCTCAGTGAATATACTCAGGTGTACATTTTATTTATTTTTTTACTTATTTATTTTAATTTTTAATTTTTTAATTCAGTTGTACATTGTATTTTCTTTTTAAAAAATTTTTTATATTTTTAAGTAAGCTCTCCACTCAACGTGGGGCTTGAACGCACGATTCTGAGGTCAAGAGTCACATGCTCCACCAGCTGACCCAGACAGGCACCCCTCTGTTGTACATTTTAAATGGGTCAATTGTATGGTATGTGAATTATATTTCAATAAAGCCATTTAAAATAAATTAAAAATTTTGGACGCAAAAAAACTAATTTTACTTGTTTATTCTAAACTTTTCACAATGTGGCTCCCAGGAAATTTAGAATTACTTAAGTGGCTGGCGTTATATTCTGTTGAACCCTCTGGGCTAAGGGAACCAAGACTGAAGAGGCTGGGGAAACCTAGGGCTCGTGCTACTCAAAGTGAAAGTCATAAACACAGGACGGAGGACCCGCCAGAAATGCTTGCCTTTGGTGCAGGGCAAGAATGAATGAGGGGTGAGGGAGACCCTGACCAGGAAGGTTCGGGGGTTTTGAGGATAAGGGTACAACTCCAGCACTGGGACAGGCCTCTGCACCCAGTGCCAGCACAGGAGACTGAGGAGCGGACCAGAATTTCTGGTCCTAGGCAAACAGGGGGCGCTGTCTTTAGTCACCTCCCCGGAAGACTCTTATCAACCCTGCCACAGGCAAAGCTGAGTTATCTTTCCCAAGTGGTGGCCCCAGCTGCCTTGGGCTCTGTTCTGCAGTCTCTGGGGCTGAGAGGAGCAACGGCTTGACTCTTTTGCATACTAGGACCCAGCCTCTGTGAGATGCAGACAGCCTACAGTGAGCTCTGGCCTTATCCTGGGGGATGGAGGCTTCTTTAAGGAGGACGAGTCAAGGGAGTTTGTCTGGTCTAGGAAAGGTGATAAACAAACTCTGGTGTTAGAGGTTTTGCAGATTGCAGCATAAAGGGAAGCCTTGGGTGCCTTCTTGGTGTCCTCTCCTTAACCGAGGTTCTTTCTGATTCAGTTGCCCTCCCACTCCCAAAAAAGCGTAACAGTACATCAAAGGACATGGCTCAGTGGATGTTGGATACGGAAGCTAGCTACACTTCGGGCCTCCCCAGAGAAGGGATCCCATGACTCGTCTCTGGAGACCAGAGAGATAATGGGACTGAAGGTACACGGGGGGAGGGGGGGTTGGGGATGGGGGGAATTAGCCAGATGAGTGTTATCCCCAAAGGCCCAGTTCTGGAGGAGGGGTCGGTAGCCTAGAAAGGGGAGAGAATATCAAGTACACTGTACTCAGTACAAACTAAGTATTTGGCATGATTCTGTGTCTTGTCCGAAATACATCCTGACATCTGCTACCACTGCCATAAACTTTGCTTTTTGTCACCACTGAGAAAAAGTTTCCGTGGACAGGATGGGTGGCAAACAAAGAAAATGGGTAGGCAAAGTTCATGAACGTAGGGGTGCTGTCTGGGCAAAGTAAGATCTCCTGCTTTCTTGCCCTGATGAAGTAACAGCAGAAAATTAAATGTGTTCTATGAAGGCAGAGGAGACCCAGAGGAGACCATCTTCTCTGTGACCATAAGCTCCCGAAGGGGAAGGATTAGAAATTATTTACGTCTCATCTCCATAGTAGGGCCTGGTGCGTGGTGAAGGCTCAAGGAATATTTGTAGCATGAATGGATGAAGGGAGGGTGAGTGGGAGGGGTGGGACACAGTAGATGATTGATTAACATTTGTATTGCGTAATGATGTTTTGGGTGGTGGGTGATGACAAGGAACGGCTTGAGAAAGACTTCATTTATGTTACAGGGAAATAAATTGTGAACGTGTTACATTAAAACGAATACAATAGCATATTGCATATTTGGTTTTGTCATCTTTCTAGCTATTTTTTGAACAGTGCTTAGATAATGTTGAATAGGAGTGAGGGTGGCAGGGGAAAAGATGCCTAGAATTACAGCTCATGGGCCTCTCTGGCTCTGAATCTTGTAAAATGCAAACCACTTAGGAGTGGACAAATGACTTAATGATGATGTTGTCAGGGCCCTCTGAATAAATATTTCCTTTTCCATTCCCACTGCTGGTACTACACAGTGCAGCTGACATACCGTCAAAAGGTTGAGATCTCTTCATTCTTATCTTCTGAGTCAGGCAGCACAAGATGGTGAAAAACTTGCTCGAAAAGCATTTCATACCACTCATCCCTGTCCCTTCAAGCTGAGGCAATCCTTTCTGACCAAGGATCCTGTTCTAGAAGTGAGTTGGCTTTTTGCAGCTGGCAGTTAGAATCTACATTTTCAGTCAAGGTATTTAAAAGTCTGAATACAGGGGCACTTGGCTGGCTCAATCCGTGGAGCATGAGACTCTTGATCTTGTTGTGAGGTTAAGCCCCACGTCGTGGGTAGAGATTACTTAAATAAATAAACCTTTAGGGAAGGAAAAAGTCAGAATACAGCAGTTGGTTGTTTTTGTTTTTGTTTTTTTAAGATTTATTTACTTATTTCAGAGAGAGAGAGAATGCGCAAGTGGGTGGGGGGGAAGGGGGCTCCCCCCATGAGCACGGAGCCCAACACAGGGCTTGATCCCACAGCCCTGAGATCATGACCTGAACTGAAACCAAGAGTCTGACACACTCAACTGACTGAGCCACCCAGGCACCCCCAGAAGGTTTCTATTTCCAGATAATTCTATCATGAGGTTCAGTTTTGTCTGGAATATTAGAGGGCAGTGAACTTCAAGGAAACCGAAACCATGTGTTTTTTTCAGAATGAACTTAGATCTCTAAGAATTCTGTGAAACTCTCTTCTGTGGGTCCATGGCATGCTAGTGATCGAGGTGGACGTGACCGTGGCAGGGTGAGCTGAGAAAGCTGGGTTCTTTTAAGGAAATCACTTTCTGTGATATCATGGCCAGGCTGTGCAGGTGCAGCTGGGTGGGAGCCCTTGGCACCAGGGCTCCCTGTCATGGGTCCAAATCTCTGGTGCCCATGCTCTCCTGCTCAAGTCACTTCTGCTCATGGACCTGTACTATGACTCACAGGCAGCCAGCAGCAGCTGAGAGGAAATGATGTGGCAACTGTGTCCAAAGGGGATGGCTAAACGTTGAAAATAGAAAAGAAAATCCATTAAAAAATATGCCGTCGTATTTTACAAAGGCTGTGCAAGATTTAAGAAGCATGTTCAGCATTCCAAGTATTTTCCCTTTTGTGTCTTTAGAGACTAGCTCTGAGAGTGATTTTTTGTTTATTTAACATTTAATCAAAAGAGATACGGACCCCACCAGCTTTTGAACAACAGCTTCAGCAGCTCTGCCTCTTTGCATTTAGTGCGAGGAGAGAAACTTCAACCATACGGCGAATTTGATGTCTGTAATATGCACTAAAAGATCAGCTGGTCTAACTTTACAGGGCTAATAAAAGGGAAGAATTTTCCCGTGCTCAGGTCTTTTATGAATTATAAATAACCATTCACTTTGGAAGATAGCACATCATAAAATTTTTTTCACAAATATGCACAAATCCATTTTAAGATCCAAGGAAAAAGATGTTCAGAAGTCTCAGATGTACTCAGTTTTGATTTCGTGGGGAAACGTGTTCTTTTACCATATGGATGCTTTTAAGGGGGCCTTCAGCTGGGGCTCAATAATGGTACCCCAGTGGCTAAATAAGGGATTTCTTTCCTTCTAACATTATTTCTCTGTTATTAAAGGTGGAAAAACCTTCCACAAATAGCATACTATTAGACTGCTTTAGGGGGTGTCCTGGGAATCAAGGTTATGTGTCTGCTCCAGAAATACTGTCTGTAATTATCATTCCTCAGTGGTTCTGAGGATGCAGTCCGGGTGTTTTCATTAATTTCTTGATTCTACAAGTCTGGAGTGCGTGCCTGCTCTTGATATTCAATATTTTGCAGTAGGAGTTTTTTTGTCTTTTTTAGGATCACAGGCCTCTCCCCCTCCCTTCCTCTCATAATAACCATTTCCTGGCTTCTTTTGTCTGCTAAAATAAAAAGGTACGAAAGACTAGATTTGAAAAGGAAGAGAATTCAGATGTGAGATTCTTCCAAATCCAAGCCTTTATCTTCCCTATTTGTAATGTAATATGGATATTAAGAGACAGAGCATTCAGTTCTAACAAACAACTGAAGAGAATCGGCAGATCAGACTAGCACATCGATTCCCCGCCCCTGGCCAGCTCTTTATTATGATTATTTCCAAATACAAAGTTGAAAGAATTTTACAGTGAACACCCATATGCCCACCATCTAGTTGTAGATTCTACCATCAACATTTAACAGTTCTTGCTTTATCACATATCTACACATCCTTCCTCCATTAATCCATCTTATCTGAGTCATGCCTTTAAAACTAAATTGTAGGCATCAACCAGTTTCCCCCTAAAAACTTCAGTATTTCCTTTTTCCTTCTGATGTAAAGTTTATGCACAATGAAACATAAAGTCTTAACTGTACACTTTCTGAGTTTGGACCAATGTACACCTGTGTACCCAAACTTCTATAAAGTTTGACTTCATCATTCCAGAAAGTTCCCTTGTGCCACTTCCTGTCAATCCTCACCCCTACTTCCCTTCTCAGAGGCAACCAGTGTTTTGAATTTTGTCACTACACATGAGTTTTGCCTATTCTAGAATTTCATGTAAGTGGAATCAAATAGAATGAGCTTTTTAATGTAAGGTTTCTTTTACTTGGCATACCGTTTATGAGACTTGGTCATGTTATTGTGTGACACTAGTTCATTCATTCCATTGCATTGCTGAGTATATGCCATTAGAAAACCATACCACGGTTTATATCGCTATTCACCTGTTCATGGATACGTGGGCTGTGCTCAGTTTTTGGTTATTGTGCCTAAAGCTGTTGGGAACATTTTTATACAAGTCTTGGTATCGACTTATGGTTCCATTTCCCTTGGGAAGAGATCAATTCATATTGATTGCTAAATTGCAGGATAGATGTGTGTTTAGTTTTAAAGAAACTGCCATTCCTCTTTCTAAAGTGTGTTGCACCAGTTTATATTCCCACCAACAATGTATGAGAGTTCCAGTTGCTTCACATATTTGCTGACATGTAATGTTGTCAGTCTATTTATTTTAAACCATTTTGGTGAGTATGTAGTAATGTCTCATTGTGGCTTTGTGTTTTAAGGGCATAGAGTAAGGGCATTGAACACATTGTCACGTGCTTATTTGCCATTCATACTTCTTTTGTGAAGTGTCTGTTCAAATCTTCTGTTCATTCAAAATTTTCTTTGTCTTTATTGTTAAGTGGGAGCTCTTTATACATTCTGGACTGATGTCCTCTGTTGAGTTTATGTTTCACAAATATTTTCTTCCAGTCCATGGCTTGCCTATTCATTTTCTTAATGGTCTCTATTGATGGGAAGTTTTTTATTTTGACGAACTCTGATCTAAACAAAGCACATTGATTTTAATAAATGGTGTACCCAGTATCTATCGTAGGCTCAAAAAACCTCAAAGCTTCCCTGGCTTACTTGTAATAGATGTGTTTGCCTGAGAAAACAGCTGTTTACGTGCATATTGGGAACAACTGAGGAAAACCTGGTGATCTTTAAACACTCGTTTTCAGAGAGCATCCCAGAGAGTGAAGCAAGTTCTAGATCTTCCTTGCTACTTTGCAATAATGCAAATGATGAGACTTCTGTGGGGTTTTTCGTTTGTTTTTAAGTTTTTATTTTTTTATTTTTAAATTATCTCTCCACCCAACGTGGGGCTTGAACTCACAATCCCAACATCAAGAGTCGCATGCTCCACCAACTGAGCTAGCCAGGTGCCCCAAGACTTCTGTTTTATTGGTGGAAAGACTCACCACCTGGTCATGGTCATGTTATGGTATCAAGTCAGTCCTTTGGCTTATGAGGATCATAAATTTTTTTTTCATATGTTATTGAGAAATCATATCATAAGGAGTCTGAATGTGTGGCATGAATGGATGAAGTCTTCCCCAGGAAGGCTTTAAAGAAGTGAACTGAAAGAAATCTACAGAGAGACCCAGGTGTCAGCATTGGTGTTGGGCAAAATTAAGAGCAGATTAAAAAGGGGAATGGTCGGCAATGAGAAAAGCAGACCTTGGAATAATAGAGACCAGCTGAAGGGATGTAGTGCTTCTTTCAACCTGTTCTTTGGCTGCTCATTGAAACTTGTACCCCAGACTCTTTGCCAACTGTTGTGTTGTCCCTGAAGCTGTTTGATTGCTCCCTTTGTTTCTTGTTTGGACCTAAGGGACATTCAATACAGACATGACATTTTGAAAACTAAACTCACATCTTTTTCACCCTATATTCATTGTTTTCCTGGCCTGCTTTCTCTTAGATGCTTTCTTGAGGGTGCGGGCTGACTGTGGTCTTTGGAACTTTCACGTGAACTCCCTTGCGTGTCTCTCCCTGTCTGATTCCATCTTTTTCTGTGATCATTAATGTTCTGAAGCGGCTGATTTTGTTGTGGCTTACCCCGGGCCTTCTGTGTCTTCTGTCCTCTATTGAAATGGTTTCCTTCTTTATTGGAGGCTGATTCAGGAAAGAAAAGGGCTGGGACTTCAGTGCATGATCTTTGCTGTTTGACTGCAAGTTGTCACAGGCAGTGGGATTTTTGTTTTTCATTGATCCAGTAGGTTTTTATAACCAGCTATTTTGGTTACTGACTGTATGATTCTCATTGGAAGTTATCTTGAAATATGAACTAGGGAGAGAGAACACCCATTTGCAAGGCTCTGGGCGGTTCTAACCCTGGAGAATAGTCACCAATGACTATGTGGGTGTGCCTGCCAGGCTGAGAGAGCATCTAGGCGAAAGATGAGTTTCCTAACTCACCAGTCCTCATCCAATTGCTCGAGTATGAAGATTAGATGTGGGTGGTAAGATTTCCTGGCCTCCTGGATCTGTTCCTGAAGAGAGCAGGTAAGGTCAGGATGAGAAAAGGCTAGGTTCTGAGTTAGAAAAATCAAGTAGGATTTCAGGGCCTCTGAAATAAAGATAGGCCCTAAGTAATGCATACACAAACATGATGAAAGTAAATAGAAGGGAGAAATGAATGGGGTTAAAGTCACAGGGCCACATGATAAATTATGCCTGGCTATGCAAGTGGGTTAAATCACTTCCTAAGACGTTGCCAACAGCACAAATATCTGCATTTAGCAACACATGCAACCAAAAAGTGAACCAAAAATACTCTCCGAGTTTCTTCCCCTTTGGAATAGTGATTCCTGCTATTTTACTGTCTCTACTGAGGCATTCAGGGATCTTGGGTAAAGTGAGTGAGGTGGGTCCCCCTGGCCTGAAGTTTGGGTAAACCTCAGTGGGTCCTCTAATGGGAAGCTATACTTTCTGTGCAGTTCTTCACACCATCCTATCGCCAACCCTCCTCAAGACCATTTTCTACTCATACATATTCTTCTTCAGACTAGTGGAAGTGGGAGGTGAAATTGTCCAAAACTCAGTCTTGGAATCTTTTTTCTTTTCTTTTTTTCATTTGAGCTACTCCAAAATGTATATACAGTAAAATGCAGAACTCCGAAACCCTGTGTCAGCCTGAAACTAAGTTCAGTTGGCTTGGCTCGGCTGTGGGGTCCTCCCTGAGCAGAAGAGCCTGGGTTGGATAAGAGAAATGGATCATGTGGGATGGGACCCATGGGAAACGTACTTTGATTCTTTCTTCCTTCTCTTGCTTCCTTCCTTCTTTCTTTCCTCCCTCTCTTGCTGCCCCTCTCTCCTATTCCTTCTGCCTTGTCTGCCTTTCCTCTCCTCCTTTCTTTATTCTTGGTTGGCAGCTCCATCTTCTAAGAAATAGGTCTGAGAGCAAAGGGAGAGGCATGGTAACGAAGAAGACTAAAGAAACTTTTCTTGTGACTGAATAAAAACTGACAGTAAAAATGCCCAAGTTTGATGATCACGTTGATAACTGAGTGGGGAATCAGCACTGTACAGAAGCGTCACTTATTTTTTAGGCAAGATAATTCTGTTTGCTTTTGATATATTACCTGAGTTCTGCAGGAACATCTGGCTGACTGGCAGTTATGTTTTCTGAAGGGCGGGTGCAGCCATTGCTACCGTCAAGTACACTCTCACTTTCCTTAGTACCAGAAGGTTTATCTGAAGCTCAGAATATCTATGATCTTCCCAGATCCAAATTTCCCTTCAAGCTGATGTTTGTCTTTCATGTGTTTCCTAATTAGCATTCAGGTTCCAGCCCAAGAGCACGCCGCCCGAGGCAGAACCTCTCCCTTGGTGGTGACCCTCCTTGTCATCCTTCTAAAGTGAATGCATAGGTCTGTTCTGTGATTTTCAACTTTGCTCTGTGGTATGAGGTCTGTGAATGTTTAGTTGACAATACGTGTGTGCGCCTCTCTCATTTCCTGTTTTTAAGGGCTGCACTTAATTTATTTGAAAGGGTGGAATATTTTAAATTACAATTCAGCAGTTTTGCTAAGGAAGGCTGTAAAACACAATGAGCAAGGAGTTTTACTTCCTCCTCACAATTGCTACTCCCCGGTTTTGAAATCTTGATATCCTCCAATCAGTGGGAATGACTCTAACTTAGGCTTTAACAGTTTGAACAGCAACCAAGCCATGGCTGGAGCTGTAGAGGGGCCAGGGATTCCTGCACACTATAATTCCATTTTTCCAGACGCCTTATTAGTACCCGGAATGTGTCTGCCTGTGCTTGATACTGTTCTATCATGTTGAGTCCCCCTCCCCCAGGCACGGCATTTGGATTGGTTACAGAATACGGTTGCTCAGCCAATCCAGCGAAACCTTTCTCCTGCAACCCTAGCAACACCTGACAATGGTCATTGACAAATGTTAAGAGAAAAATCCCTGACAAATCCAACCAGCCATGAAAGTGGTTTCTGTCGAGGGCAAACAGCTAGTCCTGCCCACAGAGCACTTTGCGTGGCCAGAGGACATAGTGGTCTGTGCCAGACCTGCGAAAACAGAACCCGTTTGTGGATGCCTACCTCAGTCTGCTGCCACTTAGGAGAAGCTGACTGTGGATGGTCAAAGCCATTGGTGGAGCTGGGATCTGGATCTGTTGTGCGTGTGTGCGTGCGTGTGTGTGTGTGTGTGTGTGTGTGTCTGTGTGTGTATTGCGGGAGGGGGCGGGGGAGGGAGGGCAGGGGGTGTTTGGTCTTGTCTTCTCCCACACCAATCAAACTGCCATATCCACCTCCATATCCACCAGAATGTTTTCAGTGGTTGGAGAAAGAGTTCACATATAATGTTGGCTCCAGGGTCACACTTCTGTCTCTGATGGTAATTTGTTCCTTAGGGCAGGGCAAGAGGAGCATTTTCTGAGGGCGGCAAGATACCTGGCTGTGTCCCCAGTGGCACGTTTCCAAGCCTTCTGGCTACACATCTTTCACCTCCCAGCCAGACTCTGAACCCTGTTGGGGTGCAGTTGGCCTGTCTGCCTCACCTGCGGGCACTCTGGGACACTCCTCTCAGGAGGCTGCTAGACCTAAACGAGCTCTCACCGCTCTCTGGGAGGCTTCCTGACTGAGGGATCTGTAGGCAGACCTGGCAGAGGCTGGAGTGGAGGAGGGGCAGGGAATGGAGAATAAGAGAGGGGACCTGCCAAAAACATGCACAGACAATTCATACGCAAACGCATGTTCCCACAAAGACATAATAGCTGTGTGTACATGATAACCTCCTGAAGTCCCCTTACATGATCATTCCAGTTAGTCTAGCCACCTTGGAGGCATATTTCAAACCCTGGTTGAGTAATCCATTGTGTGGTGATTAGCTGTTAATGAAGCTGAAAATACCTAAATCATCCAACAAGTAATCTGAATTAATTTTTTTTTTTTTTTTTTGGTTACACTGCTAGACAAGTCAGTGTCAAGACAAAGACCTGGGGATAAATACAGCCATTTGCACACACAGAAATAACGCACACACAGAGATAAAGCGAGGTAAGAGGAACAAAGGTGGAATAAGGTGGGGAAGAGAAGGGAAAAGGAAACTTCGGGGACAGACATGAACCGAAGAATGTGCTGCCACATTCTTGCAACGCAAGATGTTCATTCAGTGCTTCCCACCCACATCCCAGAGACGCTCTCCTTATTAGCACCACCCCGAAGTGCCTGTCCAGAATTTCATTTTCCCTGGGGGTTAGGGGAGGGGTTGGCGGTCAGTTTAATTCCGTAGAGTTATAAATTGATAAAGGCCACAAGTCTTAGCCTTCCAGGGGATACTGAAGCTTTTCAAAGGGGGGGCTCATGAAGGTCCAAAAGATCCAAATCTAGAAGAGTTGAATTGTACATCGAGCGGAATATCTTCAGTCTGGAGACAGAGCCTCGCTCAAACACATTTTTAAGGGAGATGCCTCTGGAAACTCCTAAAGCCAGAATTACGGGTCAGAAAAAGTAGATGGAGTAGGGAAGGTAGGGAAGTGCAGGGCCGAGCCAGCCCTCAGCTGCAGCAGGCTGGACGTCCATGCAGAAACGAACCAGGAGTAGGTGTTAAAATCTGACTTACCTGCCTTTCAGGGAAACTTTCTGGTGACATAAGATATGGAAAATTACAATAAAGAGTATTACACAATGTGTTCAAAACCAAGCCTTATATAGTCATATACGTGCACGTAGTTCTCAGATTCTGAAAGACATTAAGCTATTCTGAGAGGAGGTAAAATTGTGGACATTTGCTGATTGAGGAAACAAAACAATTTTCTTCCTTTCCCAGATTTTTCAAGTTTGTCAATTATTACTGGTCAAGAGTTCTGTGGGTATGAGCAACTATCAACTACCAAGGCTACAGACAACAACAATAAAAAGCAACATCCAATGTTTATTTATTGCTCTGGAAGTTAAGAAATTAAAAAAAAAAAATTATGTACCTGTGAAACAGAGAAAGAAAAATATAAAATTGACCATGTATATAGTATGATTCTTTGTACCCCAATGTGCCAGTGTGTCAGAAAAGGCCAGAGCTGTGTGCAGGAGCTGAAGCTTTCTGAAGGGGCACAGAGGAAGGAGGTGAAGGTTCTCATTTAGAGTGGATAGCTCATGCGCCACAGTTTGAACTTGACTTAGGGATAAACCAAGAGCCTGCATCTGGGAAATGGCATGTTTATCTCTAAAGTAGCAGTTTGGAGGCGGAGGGATTCCTGGCCAAGAACAATGTCTGGCCCATTCTAGGCACAAAAATAAGTATTTGTTGATGACACAGAAGCCCTGCCTCCAAATCAACATTCTCACAACTCACCAATACGATCAAAGGAGGAAAACTCTAGAACTCCAAGAGAAACCCATTCCCCCCCTCTTAATCTCCAAGAGATTATTGTTTTCTATTTCCATGGTAACTAGAAGACCCCAAATTGCCCAAATTTGAGAGAGACTTCACATGAAAGCCAGAAAATAAAAATTAACAAGAGACAAATGTTATGGACAGCATTTTTGACAGTGCACAAGGTTTCTGAAATTTGGGAAGGCTTGGGATCACACAACGATGTCCAGAATATAGCGGTGCCACTTCCTCCCATGCTGCTAAACGTTCATCGAGTAGATTTTACTCTTTTCTTCAAAGGAAAGGAGACAGCCATGGGCCTTGACAGCAATTTAGTGAAGGTAAGCTGTTAGAAATTGCTCTCCTGGCAAGCTCGGATGTTAGCCACAATGTGGAGGCCAGGCTGGCCGAGGTGCCCCTGCTCCCTGCCTTCCGTGGACTGAACACGTATTTATTGAGCCTCTCTTATTTTCTCGGTAATCTATTCTACACACCACTGAACGAAAACTTACAACTCCGATAAGAGCTCCTAGGAGAAGTACAAGTCACTGCTAGAGTGTGTAAGAAGTGGAGCGGCCAGGCCGTCCTAAGGAAGTGTGATTAAGCTGATTAGGAGGAAACTGGGCAGTGGTTTCGGGGCCTGGGGAGGGAGAACATTCCAGGCAGTGGGAACTCTTGGGCAGAGCCCCTCTGGAGGAAGTGAGCCTTGAGTGTTCAAGGAACTGAAAGCAGGCCTGAGCAGCCTGTGTTGGCAGAACCCCAGAGAGTGAGGGGAATGAACTTGGGGCCAGGCCTGTTGGAGATGTGAGCAGGAGCCAGGTCATTCTCAGTGCATAGCCTCGAGTCCGGCAGGGTGGGTTCATGAAGGATTCTCGTGTCTATCTCTCCTCATTCCAGGGTGAACTCAAGCTGGAGCAGGAATGCATGACAGGCCCTTCTTTGTGTGTGATCTGGGAATGGCAGCTTCTGGTTCATCTGAAATCCATCAGAATACTGCCGTGAATTCCAGATCTGAACCACCAAGTTTCAAAGGATTATAATTTTATGAAATACTTTAAACCAAAGTCATAGTGAAGATATATTATTTTATGTATGAAGATTCAGTAGGCACCTTAGAGCCATCATCATGAATTTCATTTATAGCCATATGTCAACCCCTCAGAAGCCGGAGTTTGACCATCTAATAACTTCCTCTATCTCTGTAAACCACTTGGAATCTGAGAAGTTTGCAAGAAGCCAAAAAAAAAAAAAAAAAAAAAAAAGTAACCCATTTTCAATACATATTTTAACCAGAGGGGAGGTCCTCATTAAGAACTTAGTTGAGTTTCATTTTAGACACAATTTTAGCAAGTGGGTTTTCTGGGTTCCAAGCCCACAGCAGATAGAGGGCAATAATGCAGAAAGGGAGAAGGGGCGGGGTGGTATATACCAATAAGTAAAAGTAACAGGGGGCAGCACAACTGTAGAGAAGGAGATCAAATAAAACAAAACAAAACAAACCCGAGACAAAAAACAGAACAACAAAGCAAACCCAAAGCCAAAAACCATAAGATCTAAAAACTAAATAAAAAATGAAGGAAAACAGAGAAAGAAAGAATAAAAGCAATCTGGGGCTTTAATTATGGACAAATCTTGCATGCCTTAAGATCTTGAGGGCATCGTCGTGTTTGTAATAAAACTCTATGCTTAAGAAGTCAGTCGTGATTTAGAAAGATTTCTAGCCCACAGAATCAAGCTTTTTAAAAGGGCTTTGGTACTTAAGAAGTAGACCTTCAGTCATCTGGGAAGCTATTGAGGATGGGTCTTACCAAGGTTCTGCGTCACCACGGGTTTACTATTGTCTGGCTCTGTGGACGTGTTAATACAGATTTTGGGCTGAGAGAATATGGCACGTACCAACTTTGGCTGAGAGTGCTTCTTTTTTACAAGTTATCCAATTCTGGGTTTGAACAAAGTCATTGGCAGTGACACTTTTCATATGTGAATTGTCACGATGCTATTCTCGACAACGAATGAGTTCTTGAATATTTAAAAATATTGTAGGTGATAAAATGTCCTCAGTAAATACATTTGAAAGTTTGCCTTTCACATTTTTAACTTTAATTTTCATGATATCTCTTAAATGCAAATAATCTTTCTCCAGGCATAAGGTGCCCCCTAAAGTTATGTGGTTGTCTGAATTGTATGTCTTTACTTTCTCCAGATGGGAACGAGAATGAACAAAATACAGTTCAATCACTTTGGAGAATGCTCATTCTATGTGTTTGTGAAATGATTTGGGGGATGACATTATTCTCTGCAAATATATCCTCCATAAGTCTCCGAGCATCTCTTGTCTCCCCAGAGAATATGTTCATACTGTAGGACTTGATGTTGTCATTGTGTTTTTCTTGTGCTATCTCACTTATCAGACATATCTGCAAAATGAGGATGCCATTTTGAGCAAATCATTAATTTTCTAAATGATGATTCTTCTATAGTGCTACTTTTCCCATGTTTAAAAGCAGGAGGGTTTTTTCCCTCCCAGTTGACATAGGTAAATAAATACAGAAGTAAATATTTTCACATTATCCAATTAAATGGTGTTCTTGTGTCTATCTTGTGACAAGCTTAACAAAATACTTAGTAAAAAGTAACAGCTATTAAGAAGGGGAAAGAGTAAATGCTATGATTAAATGTGGCATTTCCTATTTCTTTGGGCTATCACTAGGTTCTAAGCCTGGTTGGAGGCCAGTAAAATATTCCGGTTCTGAGATGGCTTTTGTTTGATGAGACTCACCACTGCACTTCGGATTGGAAGGAATAGCAGAATGATAACAGTCTGGTCAGTTTTCACAATACTGAAATTGTACACAGGCTGTATTTACACTAAAATATTTTTTGCTGAAAGTTAATATAAATAAAAATAATAGAGTAGATTATCTAATATTTAATAAAGGAAAATGCTTTTTACCCTTCGAGGGAGGAATTGTCCAAATTATAAAATCTATTCTTTAAAAATTTTTAAAAATTTTCTAAGTCATCTCTACAGCCAATGTAGGTCTTGAACTCACAACCCAGAAACTGAGAGTCCCACATTCTACTAACTGAGCTAGCCCGGCACCCTTCCAAATTATAAAATTTAAAACAAATTTATTTGTAATCACGTTGCTAACCTGATCACTTTGTATATGTTAAGATGTAATGATTTATTTTTCAAAATTCTAGATTGTAACTTTAAAGGCTTTTATCTTAACAGAAACACTGTTGGTAGAAGAAGGATGGAAAAGATTTGTTGGTTGATCAATGGTTGAAAACACTTTGTTAGAGCTACAGCAAATTTTAGAAGGGTACATCTTAAGGAATGAAACAGTGTGGGTTAGAAAGTGATAATGTGGCATCAAATTATTATGTTTTCCAATTTTGCCCACTTGGAAGAATTATCCAGGGCATCAGTTAAAAAGATTCCAAGCCCCCCACCGCGGCCCTACCCAGGGGAGACGTAATGGAAATCTACATTCTTAACCAGTACTCAGGGCAATTCTGATCTGGCAAGGTTGGGAAATATTGGATAATAGAGAAAGTTCTGACTTTCTCCTCACAAGGACTAAATTTGAGTCCCTGCTTGGCCCGATTAGAACTGAAAAACCTTTGGCCAATTTCTCAGACTCTCAATTTCTTCATTTATTTCTCGAGCAGGGGAAAAGCAAATGAGTTACTGTTTGTAAAGAACCTAGCCCTGTGTCTGCGCCCACTCTCTAAAAAATATTAACAGTGAAATATTAGTGGTTTGATTCTTGGAAATTTAACAAAGCTGAAACTTTTTTTTTTTTTTTAAGATTTTTTAAAGTAATCTCTACACCCAACATGGGGCTTGAACTCACAACCTTGTGATCAAGAGTTGCATGTTCTACTGACTGAGCAAGCCAGGTGCCCCAACAAAGTTGAAATTAATCAAAATTTTCCCCTCTTCAAGGATGGAGCAGTTGTTTTAATTCTTTCAGTTCTGGGTCAATCATTCCCTGCCCACCTCTTATTTTGCCCAAGAATCTATTTGGTGGAAATGATTAACCAGGAAGATTCTTTGGGCACTTTTCCCTATTATTGGATGTTTTGCTTTGATGAAGTGTCATCTCTAATATCTCACTCTTCACTCTTTTTTAGCCACGTAGAAGAGAATTCTGTCATTCTACAGGAGGGGCAAATAATGTCTGGTTCACAGGCTAACCATGTTGTTTCAGGCTTTTCTTCCGCTCTTAAACAATTTAATTATTTTCCAGGGAACATAATTGGCTTTGGTTATAATATAAAAAGTATATCCCAGTATTGGGAAGTGCATGGGCATAACTTTGTGTCCATCATCAAATGACTTGAGGTTCCTTCGAGCTAATCTAATCTAATCTAATCTAATCTAATCTAATCTAATTCCAAGTCTTGGAATCTTCCTACTAAAGGCAAATTATTCCTTTAATTAGCTGAGATGACTAGCAATAATGATGAGGCAACATCATTTTTTCTTTCTGGAGTCTTCCTCCTAAGCAATGGGACTGTGTGAAGTTCTTGCTACCAAAGTGTAGTTTTCAAACTTGAGAGTAAAAAAGCCTTATATGGGGAGCGAGCGATTGTCAATTTCTGGTTCCTAGCTCCGAAATTGTGTGCATTATGCTCAGGGGCACGCTAAGGGTCTCTCTTTGAAAACCACTGCTCCTGTAATTTGGTAAATCTCTATTGAATTTAATTGAAATTATTCATTTTTAAATTAAAGGCAGGTACAGGAGCCATGCTAGGTCTCTGGATAGGACTCCACTGCCCCTTTCAAATACATTCCTTTGCCATACACACATGCATGTATCCAACTGCACAGACCAGGTGCTAGGTATGGTGCTCCGGGCGGGGTGTCTCTTCCTTGAGGCTATCCATTTAGCTACTGGGATTCCAGTTAATGAAGTTTGCCTGTCAGCCTAGCTCCTGACCACACTGGCCGATGTGGTGTGGTGTGATGTGATATGATGAGTCACTGCATTTGGGAAGCTGTAGACTTTCTGTACTCTGATTTCCTACCATTGCCTAATGGTAAACATTGGAACATAACCAGGGGCCTCCAGCCCTGATCTGGTCCCTGGAGTAGGGCCCTGTTTGAAAAGGGCAATTATAAGTAATTTAGTAATGATTTTGATGAACACCAGAAAAACACTGTAAATACCCCCCAAACGAGAGCTGGGACTAGTACCAGCCAATGATGACATACTGTGACTTACTTCTTCCTTGGCTCATGGGTGTAGCTAACCTCTGGGGAGTCAGAAGCCTTGCAGTACAGTGCTGGGCACTTGGGACTATAGAAATGGCTGAGGCACAATCCCAACCCTCAGAGAATTTCTAACCAGGGAAGGGAGAGAAGGCAAATGGCTCAGCCAAGTGTAAACATTACTGTGATGCCAGGCAGAATGGTATAAATGCTATAAGGAAGATCCAAAGTGTTAGAAGGGCTGGAGGAGAGAGATCACACATTTAGGTGGGTTTTCCCAGAGGAAGCGGCATTTGAGCAAGTCCTTGAAAGAAGGGTAGGAATGTGACAAGTTGTAAGGGAAGAGAGAATCTTTATAGGCGGTAGACTGTCTTGAGCAAATGCGGCGAGTGGGAAAATGGGGATGACTTCTGCGGAACTGGGGGAAGCCCTCCTGGAACACAAGAAAAATCCTGTTGGGGGAACTGGACGTTCTGTTGCGTTTCAGGGGAGATGAGGCTAGAAAGCTGGGTTTGGTCAAGATCATATCTGGGTTTGGTCTTTTGCCAGTAGGCAGCAGGGAGCCATTTAAAAGGACTTGAGCAGGAGGGTGACACCATCAGAATTGTACTTGAGGAAGCACAACAGCTGGGTGGAGGAGGATTTGGAGGAGGAAAGGTTATACAGACATACCAGTGAGGAGGCCCTGCAGAGTGAAGAGGCGGAATAATTTACTGAGCAAGAGGGGCTGGGATAGACAACACAGCAAATAAACCTAAATGGGAGTTGCAGGCAAAGGCAACGAGGAATAAAGCTTGGGAGCCTGTAACAGGCAACAACAGTAATAACAGTCTAGGGGAAGGAAGAGAGCCTGTTTTCCAGGGAAAGGTGGTATTGTGGGTTTGAGGTGGCCCTGGGGGCACCCTCGGGGCAACAGAAAAGGGAGCCAGCCACCAGAAGAAATAAGTGAACCGAAGCAGAACCCATCGTTAGAGTGGGAATGGTGGAAACTCTCCAAGGGGCAGGTCACCAAAAACAGAGAAGAGGACCATGACAGGCTCTAAGGAAGGGTGTGCATTAAAGGGTTTGGAGAAAGACCCAAAGACAAGGCAGAGAAAGATGAGTTGGAGATGATGGAGCGGCAGGAATGGGTCAGGAAAATCCCAGGGGGGAGAACAGTTCAAGATGGAGAGAGTGCTTTCAGTTTAAGTGACTGCCGAGAGGGGAGATTGAGCTGAGGTGGTGACTCTGGGTTCTTCTTTGAGTTAGAGTTAAACCCAACATGCTAGCTAAACTGTAGGTTGATGCCTTAAATCTAGTCTCTTTGGTTCATTACAAGATGGAAGTCTCTAAAGGTAGGTACCTCCAAAGGTGTCTATTTTTCTGTTCAATATGAATTAATTTCTTCTACTAACACATCCTATGACCCTGAATGAATCATTTAGGCTGTCTGGGGGGCACCTGTTTTGTCATCTTTAACTTTCCAGATAAGCGACTCTGTGTGTTTATGTATGAAAATGCTTGCTAATCTACACACTATTATAGAAGCCTGAGACTTAAAATGACTGTATTTGAGAACAGGCTAGAGCTGAACTGTATTTTACTTTTCCATTTACTTTCTTCTCCTGTCACCTATGTTCTTCAAAAGTTTAAAAATTTTTATTTTTTAAAAGATCCAGAAGGGGGACAACTAGAGGAAAGAGCCTTCCCTTCCCATTCGCCTATAAAGATATTCTTCCAGTGTTTTGCCCAGGCCTTTCCCTAAGCACTGTGAGGTGCGCCCCCCAAAACCAGATGAATATACAGAAACATAATGTCATCAAAATTTTCCTAACAAGTAAGGCAGCAATGGAAAGTCTGCAAACATCCCGTCCCCCAGGGACCTGCAGCTTGCGGCTTCATAAGGCCTGACCAGAGTTACGAGCCAAGACCTACAGTTTGAGGTCTCCCGAAGGCCTTGGCCTTCGGTGGGCGATTTTCTTTAAAACTCAGAAGCGCTCTATTCCCTTTAATTTCAATCCAGACAACGAGGCAGGCAGGTGGGCACCACCAGCCAATAACCTGAAAAGACGGGAACGTGTCAAAGGAGATATGGTTTATCTTTCACAACAGCGACCGTATCAGTAACACCGCTTACAGTAGAAACAAGGTGGGGCGAAGAGTAAGGAAGGTTGTTTCTAATGTAGTAATTAAGTCCGTGGCTTGGACCCAGATTTGACCGAGCTCTGTAGCCTGTGAACAACGTTCGCAGGGTTCCCGGTTCAGCCCGGGACTCGCCTCTTAGCCTTCGCCTGCGCCCTCGCACCAGCAAGCTGCGCTCTTCGCTCGCCCGCCCCCCACGCTGCCTCTACCCGAGAGAAAGGGCCGCTCGGGAGCCACCAGCGCGGCGGAGAGCACAGCGCGTGTCCCGAGCGCCTGGGCTCCCCGCAGCCGGGCGTCCGGGGCCGTGGCGGGCCAGACCCAAGTGCGCCCCGAGCGCGTTCTCCGCCTCCGTCCGCCGCCGAGCGCGCCGTCTGCAGCCGGCTGGGCTGTGAGCGCGCGCCCGTGGGGTGTGTGTGCGCGCGCCCGCGGCGTGTGTACTCACAAAGGTGTGTTTGCTAAATCCACTGCCCGGGTGCACCCTCCACCTCGAACAGGAGCACCCGGGCCTGGAGCGGGGTCTCGGCGGCGCGGCTGCGGGGCGACCAGAGCCGGTTCAAGTTCCCTGCTCCGCGCCGGCGGGTGGACCAGCTTCCTCGCCCGCCGGGCTGAGGGTGCGCTAGGGCGGGGAGGCCGCGGGGAGCGCGTCGCACAGCTGCGGGGCAGGTTCCGAGAGCTCTGCGCCTTTTGGGACACTTTGGCCGGCTCCGCGCCAGACAGGCCGCCGGGACAGAGCGGACCCAGGCATCGGGGCTTGGTGCACTGCAGCCACGCGGGGCAGCGGAACGGGCGCTCCCCTTCCCTACCCGGGTCTGCAAAAGTGAACTGGAAAACAGCCGCCGAGCGCAGCCTCCTCCCTCTTCCCCAGCGCCGCAGTCCCGGCTGGGGTGGGGGTGGGGGGAGTTCCCCTGGGCTGACTTTAGGGGAAGCGGGCAGCCGGGCTGCCTCGGCCGCACCTCCTCCGCCTTCCTCTCCACCCCCGTCCCCCAGGTTCCACGCCGCATTTCTTTGTTTTGAAAGCGCCTCCTCCGCCCAGAGGCTTTTCCCCGGGCGGCCAGGCTCTGACGGGGGGGTGGGGCATTGGCTCGCGGGCCCCGCCCCCCATTTAGCCCGGACCCTTCCCCGAGTTCATCCCCCCATCTTCCCTTCTCTCCGCGTTTCGACCCAAGAGACGCGTCCTCACTTGCCGGACATCAAAGGGAAACACGGAATTGGAGGGGGAAGTTGAGTTGGCAGGGGGCACAGAGACCCACCCACCTTAGGCCCGGCCCGGCGGTCCGTCCCCTCCCGCGGGAACCCCGCCTGAACCCCGCCCCCCGCGTCACAGCAGCCTGACATTCTCACAACCCATCGGGCACCCAACCTCGCCACCCCCGCTACCCCTGTGTCCGCGGAGTGCTCTATTTATGTTTCAGCTCAGCGATTTGCATAGTCCCCGCCCCTGGCCCTAGGTCCCCCTATCG
The DNA here is from genome assembly GCF_017311325.1 of Ursus maritimus. Lineage (NCBI taxonomy): Eukaryota > Metazoa > Chordata > Mammalia > Carnivora > Ursidae > Ursus > Ursus maritimus. The sequence continues at coordinate 41,549,887 of NW_024426663.1, read as the reverse complement.
GTGCCCCGCCTCAACTCCGACGTCATGGAGGAAGCCCCGCCTCTTGTGCCCGTACAAGGAGCGGCTGGCCCTAGATGGCAGCGTGGCGTCGCCGCGGCGTGTGCGTGTCGCGCTTCCTTGTGCCGTTTATAGGGTCCCGGCACTTCCGCTGTCGGGTTAGAAGCGGCGCGGTCATGGCGGAGCGCGGACAGCAGCCTCCTCCCGCGAAACGGCTCTGCTGCCGGCCGGGCGGCGGCGGTGGCGGCGGGGGCAGTAGTGGCGGTGGAGGAGCGGGTGGCGGCTACAGCTCTGCCTGTCGGCCGGGCCAGCGGGCGGGCAGCGCGGCTGCGGCGGCGTGTGGGGGCGGCGCGGCGCTGGGGTTGCTGCCGCCGGGCAAGACCCAGAGCCCGGAGTCATTGCTGGACATCGCGGCGCGCAAGGTGGCGGAGAAGTGGCCGTTCCAGCGCGTGGAGGAGCGCTTCGAGCGCATCCCGGAGCCGGTGCAGCGCCGCATCGTTTACTGGTCCTTTCCCCGCAGCGAGCGGGAGATCTGCATGTACTCGTCCTTCAACACCGGCGGCGGCGCCGCGGGCGGCCCCGGCGACGACAGCGGCGGCCCCAGCAGCGCGGGCGGCGGCGCGGGCGCGGGCGGCGGGGCGGCGGCGGCTCGTCCTCGCCGCCGCCACGCTGGCCGCGCCGTGCCGCCGCCGCCGCCGCCGCCGGGGCCGGGGCCCCGTCGGTGGGGGCCGCTGGGGCGGCAGACGGCGGCGACGAGACACGGCTGCCCTTCCGCCGGGGCATCGCGCTGCTGGAGAGCGGCTGCGTCGACAACGTCCTGCAAGTCGGTGAGTCACGGGGCAGCCGTGGAGCCGTCTGTCCGTCCGTCCGTCCGTCAGTCCCTCGGGGGGGCGCCCGCCCCCTCTCCTCCGGGCAGCCCCTCAGCCTGCCGTGCGTCCGCACCCCCGCTTGGTGCCCTCACCGCCCCGGACCGTCCTCCGGAGCGGAGCGCCCATTTCCTCCTCGCCCCTCCCCGCCTCCGTCTCCCCGGACGGGCCAGCGCGAGTGGGAAATGAATCAGCAGGACTCGCCCCGCGGCGGGGTTGCTGGGGTGGGTTGTCGGGTGCCCCCGGCCCGCTCAGCACCCCGCCCTCCTCCCGGGGAGCACGTCCCGGAGGGCTGCTCGCCCTTTTGGGGGGTGGTTGTGGACAAAGGCGCAGGCGGACGGCCGGGCTCTGGCGGAGGGTGTGTGTGGCGGGGCCGTGCGGGGCGGGGGAGGGGGCGCGGGCCGCACAGACAATGCCGGCCGGGGCCGAGCCGGCGGCCCGGCCGCACTCTGCGCTCTCCCTGCCCTCTCCCCTTGTCTGCCGCTCGCTCCTCTTTCTTCTCCTCTCTCCCCCTCCCCGCCCCCTCTATTGGAGGGGTGGGGACTACATTTTAATGCCACTCGGCTGCCGCTCCTCTCGGGGCTCCGACGGGCTGGCGGCCGCGGCGCTCTCCGGAGTCGTTGCGGCGTCTGGTCTGGCCCGGGCGAGCTCCGCCGGCGGCCCCGGGATTTAAATGTCTGTTTAATTCCCCGCGCCTCCCCTGCCTAGGAGCAGCGCGGGAGGGAGGGGGCGGCGGGCCGGACCCCTTCTCCACCGAGACCTCTCTCCCCCCGAGGGCGTTCCTGAGTCGATGGGCGCGAGCCCGGGAAGGAGCGGCTGGCGCTTCCCTTTCCTGCCGGGCGCGGCGGTGCCCGGGGCCCCTGCCGCCGGAGTTTGGTTAGCGCTGGGTGGCCGGTGGCCGTGCGCGGGGCGAGCCGCAGGGAGCAGTTACGGGCTTTGCGCTCGCAGCCGGCGGCGGCAGGAGCGCGAGGCGGAGAGGCTCCGCGGCCGCGCAGTGTCCCTCCAGGCGCGGCCGCCTGGCAGCCGGGCGCGACCCCGCACTTTGTTCTCATTTTCAGGTTTATTTGTGCCCCTTTCAGTTTTCTGTCACCCTCCGAAAAGGGGGACCCAAACAAAAGAGTCTCTTTATTTCTTTTCAGAGCTTGTAAAGTAGAAGATATTTGACAAAGGCGAGAGAAGGACTTGTGATTTAAAGCCGCACAGCCGTCCTTTCTCTGACAGACCATGAGAGTTTTCTCAAAAACCGAGTTTAAAAGCTTTCCCTGTCTTCGCTCTCTACCTCCAGTGTTTTTTTTTCTGGCCAGATATCTTTTTCAGCCGTAGGATGGGTATGTTTGGGCTGGACTGAAAAGAACAATGCTATTATGAAACTCCCTTCTCCCCGTATTTTTCTCCTGACTGCAAACGGCATATTTCTGTCCCCCCTTCCCGTATTGCTGTCTACTTTTAAATAGTGTTGTGGTGGTGAGCATGGTACCTAATGAATAGGGAGACATCACTGTGATTTTTCATCTTTTCATCCTTTCTTTTTATCCTTCTCTTTGGGAGTCGAGTGGGGGTCTGGATAGGGGCCCCAAAAGAGAATGAAGATTTCTTTAATCCTCTCTGGTTAATTTGAATTCTAATGCAATCTGCAGACGTGATTTTCTTCTTGGTCATTTATTTCCAAAGGCAGCCCCCAGTGTTGTCTTTTCTAGGTTCTGTACCTTTTCCTTATTTCTAGAAGGGGTTTAACTTTTGGGGCTTTCCATTCTTCTTTAAAAAAAAATCTAATTAGCATTCTTTAAAGTTATACCTCTTTCCCCAACCCCCACTTCCCCCTTATTTCCTGCTGGGTTGAAATGGATTGAAGTACATCCATGGTTTCTTAGTATAACCAGACTAGAGTTTGGGAATTTTTATGGCTTGGCTGGCAATGTTGAGTGGTTTTTTTCCCCCCTTCTATGCTTGACTCTGCTTGCAAGCAATGAGGAATGACAGGAGAGCACATAGGGAGGGATTCTTGGCTGATTACATTTAAGCCAGGAATTCACTGTGAAAATAAAGCCAAGGGGCGATAAATAAAAGATGCAATCTTCTCCCGGAGACAGACACACAGCGTGGGCTTTGCCTGCTTTCATCAGTGAAGAGGCCTGGGTGAGTTGTAAAAGAAAATAGTAACTTTTTGAATAGTCCCCAAAGGGGAAGGAGGCCACTGAATGGAGTTGGCAGTGGTTGATGTGAAGCAGTGTGATGGTTCTTGCATAGTTTGAAGAGTTGACCACCCTTTCGGAAACACTTACATACGTGCTAAACAAGTGCTGTACAAATTGTGGAAAATATTCTTTTTTCCGCTCTGAGTTTTGCCAGTTTCCTTAACTTCCAAGTTGTATTACTTGTTGTGCCAGTCAGCTTATGAGATGGAAGGCTGTTAAACGCCTGGCAGCTGGCACTGTGAGATAGAAAACTTAGGACCAGGATTTTTGTTCTCGATGGATAATGGAGAGAATGGCTAGATTAACCATCTAATTTAGCTTCAGTTGGTGGGTTGAATTGGTGTACTAACGCAAGAGGCTTATTTTATAATTTTATAAGCTGAGGTAGAGTCGTTTTAGCTTTAGAACCTGAAATGAAAAAGAACATGATACCACGATAGGACCATAAGCAATTTTCTGGTATTGCAAAATTACAAGTTTGTTTGTACAGGAAGTATTCACTGACTTTTGTAGAGGTGACTCAATTATAGATGCATTAGGTAAAGTCTAGTTTTTGGACTTCATCTTATATTGATGCTGTTGAAGATTATTTAAGGATTGAGGGTGAGAGAATTGGGACTTCCCAGAAATTAAACATACTTGTTCGTTATTTTTCAACTCCTATTTTAAGAAGAAATTTAAAGGAAAAAAATTAAGCCTTTGAAGTAGTGGTTGTAAATGGTATTTAATTGGTGCAGAGCTATCCATCAGTTGATTATAGGAGATTTTAGAGAAAGTATGGTTGGCTTATTTTTATTAAATAATGCTTTATTAGAAGGGAGCCATTGCTGAGGGTACTTGTATGTTAATATTGACATCATTGAAGTAATTTTAGAAGTCACGTAAAAAAATTTCCCCCAAATTTTGCCTGGCAAAGAGCTTTCCTAGTATGATCTGGAGCTCAAATTATAAAGGCAACTCAAAAGACAAACAAATTAGATAAAAAAACCTGAAAATTTCTGTAGGACTGAAAACATGGTAAGTTATTAGCTAACTGAGGCAAATATGTGCAGCATGTTGGAGGATAACAGAGAACTCTGAAAAATTAGTTTAAAAAATAACAAAGAGAAAGATGAGTAAGTTAAAAAATGGACAACACCTTTCACAAAGAAATGCAAATGATTAATAAATTTGTCTTCAGTTTTACATAAGGAGACACAAGTGAAGGTGACATGCCATGTTCATCTGCCACATTGGTGAAGACAAAAAGGATGGGTAGATAGTACCCAGAATTGGGTGAGGAGATGGGAGAAGATGCTGCCTCTCCAGCTGCTTGCCTCAGTCTTTTTTGTGTCATTTCTAGAAATTTCTCTTACAGTTATATTGATATTAGTGCACAGAGATGTTCTGTACAGTGAGTAGTGCTCATTGCAGTATGATTTGTAATACTGAAAAGCTGGAGTCAATGGAAATTTCCATCAGAAGGGCAGTGGTTAAGAAGTACCTCAAAGGAATTCTATGCAACCATGAAAAAGAGTGAAGGAGAGAAATACATATAATGACAAAAAAAAGTGACCAGAATATTCATTTAAAAACAAGTCATCTGTTCATACAGTAGGCTGTAATTTCTATTTAAAACAAAAAAGATAGACTTTACTTACAGATGTATAAAAATGTCTGGACGGCTATACAAGCAACCATTGAATAGTGGATATCTTTAGAGAAGGGCAGTCAAATGGATGGGCAAAGTTTTGGAAGTAACTTTACTTTTCATATTACGATTATGTTACGGTCAGATTTTTCTTCAAAGTAGAAAAAGAAGCATCTATTTTTGTAATAAAATTTTAGAAAAATTATTCTTGTGTTTTTTAATTAGTTTATATTTTTTGTTTTGGGGTACATGTGTTCCCTTTCTGAAGATTGATGTGCATTCAGTTTTGTTTTGAAACAGACAAGCTTCCTTATTTGTGACTAATCATTTTAAAAGCAAAAGGTGTTTAAACAAAACTGGGGTCTTGTGTTTGGTATGGGCAGGAAGGAGATAAGTTTTAAAAGGAGTTGCGCTTTTTTTTTGTTTGTTTTGTTTTGGTGGAAACTTTTGGGAGAAAATATTGTCCAGAACTCTATTAACGCTTTGGTAAACACATTATTATGGTCTTTTCAGATTCATAACTTAAAATTTCTTGTTTTAGTGGGTGGCAAGGCAGTAAAGGGGAATCTTTTTTAGAATTAGGATGGATAAAATTTTTAATCACTTAATGTATTTAAGGCGAACTTGTTGGTATTTCTTTGAGTGTTTTGATTTTCTTTATAGACCGGAGATTGTTAGTAAAGATGTGATGCTAGATGCACTTTCAGAATTGGGTGTTTTGTTTATTGGTGATAGTAATTTCAGTGAAAGCATTTTCTAGAGTAAAGTGATAGTATAGAATGGTTTAAAATCAGATCCTGTAAGTTTCTTGCCTTTTGATTAGTGAAGAAGTATACAAAAGGAAAAATTCTGAAACTATAGTTGCATATGTGTTTTTTAATTCTGTGCCAGTTGAAATGTTTGATTTGCTTACAGTTGTTGATTTTTGAAAGTATCTGCATACCTCAAGTGTGCTCAGCATTCTTCTGTGGAAAGTTAGAATTTCAATTTTAGGCGAGAAAATCTTGGAATTTGTTGTAATACTTAGTTCTCTGATGGCTGGTATTGGTCCAGTGAGGAAATCTAAAGTGTTCAGGAAACAAAACTTTTTGTAGCCAAAAGATTTCAGTAATACTGGAAGGTGAATTGCAGATTTCAGTTAAGGAAACATCTTTACTCTTGCTTCAGTCTTTAATTTCTTGCCCTATAGTTGTATTCTGATTATACCTTTGGGTTGAAGAGGAAAAGGCCATCCCCATTATTTTAAACTGTACGGTTGAATTTCATCCTTGATGCTTTTTCTTTTAGAAGGATCAGGATGCCTTAATAGAAGAATTATTGCAATTAATTGAACAACTCAAGTCATTATTGTCTTAAGTATGTCTTAGCCGATTTTTAAGATGTTTATCCTGGACCTCTTTTGTTTTTACAATGGATAATCAATTGCCATCAATTCTAACTCTGAATGTTTAATTTGGAAAGACAGAAACCAGTGTATCTTTTCTGGTCACACTCATATTAAAGGTTTAGTTAATGTTTGGTTTCAGCTGGTAACGTGTTCAGTGAACAGGATGGCAGTGGAGGAATACTGATGTTGTCTTTTAAGAAAGCTGCCCCTTTTAAAAACTACATGATTGGATCTGTAGTAATTCCACATGCTTACATTCTCTATATTTTTATCTTAGAAAACCAGTTTTCTTCAGTAATTCAAAATGAATTTGGTACCTTTAAGAAGCTTAGTTATACATACATAAGATAAAACGAACTCTGTGGTGTTACAAATTTTTATAGCGGCAGTCATTAAACTTGAACTGCTGTTGACCTCCAGCTGTTATATTTAAGAGGACAAATATCCAAAAAAGAAAGAAGATTATAGGTAAGTTATAAACATCTTAGGAACAACACAGATTATAGGCAACTATTTTTAAAGTGATAATAAACTACATGGAACCCACAAAACCATTTTTAGTTATCTTTCAAATTACTGTGATATAATTTCAAGAACAGTGCTTCTCACAATCAGAAAGCCTAATTTAATTTTCTTGGTTTATTAATTTTTTGACATATGTAAATGTTTGGGGATTACTGTAAATTAGAAAACATAAACTGTTTCCTTCTTGAAATGGATGGAAAGACTCTCCATTTCCTTTTGAGAATCAGTACCACATGGTAATTTGGCGAAAAATATTACATAGCCTTGCCCCATGGAAATAGACTCTAGTTTCTCAGTCCTAGCCCGAGTCTCAAAAATAAAGTATGTTGGTTAGATTTGTTCTAAAAACCTGAGTATCTTTCCAGTTTTTGCCTTCAGTGCCCTGTGTTTTGCTAAGAATATGCTTTGCACATGGTTTTCAGTTCTTTAAAAATAGGATGCTTCCTTTATTTTTCTCATTTAGAAAAGGTAGCTAAAGCGAGCTTTAGAGAGAATGCAGCGCAAAATTTGGTTTTCATGTGAAATTTAAAGATTGACTTTCAGCAAATAATAAGTGAACTCTGTTGCTAAGGATATGCTAAGTGTTCTATATTTGTGCGATTCCTAAGTGATAATTAGTTTGGTGTCAGTTAATATGTATTGTATATATTTACATGTATTTATTTATGTATTTGTAACTAATTTGATGTTCACAAGTGAGCACAAAAGGAGATGAACCCAGGTGTCATTTGAGTATCATTACCCAAAGCATATTCCAGTGACCCTTGTGTACAGATGCAGTGTGCTGTTTCTTCTTAAAATATGCTACCAGATGAGAAGCTGTTTTTACAGAATGCTTTCGGATGATAGTCGTTATCTACTTGTAGAGCTGAGGCCCAGACATGTTGAGTAATTTGTCCAGCGAGGGATAGTAAATTGCAAAATTAAACCTTGAATTTCTGTTTTTCCACGATTCAGGCTGCCTCTTACTTTGCTGGGATTGTTTGGTAAGTTTTACAAAACTCCAGAACTCAGGACAAACATGTCCCCCCCCCCCCTTTTTTTTTAAGGTTTTTTATTTGTAAGTTATCTCCATACCCATTGTGGGACTTGAACCCACAACCCGACATCAAGAGTTGCCTGCTCCACTGACTGAAGCAGCAAGGTGCCCCAGCACAAACATTATTATTATTGTTATTTTTTAAAAGATTTTATTTTTAAGCAATCTCCGTACCCAATGTAGGGCTCGAACCCACAACCCTGAGATCAATAGCTGTGCATGGTCCACTGACTGAGCTAACCAGGCGCCCCGGGACAGGCATATTCTTGAATGTAGAATGACTAGAGAGATTATTTGGATAACATTTTATTGAATGTTGTAAAGTATTTTACAGCTTTTTAGTAGCAGGCCAAAATCTGGTGGCTTCAGTTAAGCAGTGATTCTAGCATGCTAAATACGTGGTATGTGAAATATTTGTAGATATTTGGAAATTGTAGAGGTTCTAAGATGAGATTAAAGTTTTGAAAAAGTTAATCACGAGTGTTAACTGTATGAAACTATCTTAACAGCCATGTGAACACAGATGAATGTACTCCTACACTTGTACATCTATGTAGTAAAGAAATGCTAATGAGGAACAACAGAAGTTAATACCCAGTAAGAAATTTGATTGCTCTGAATTTAGTATATTTATGAAAACCAGTTGTGTCTATGTTTGACCTGCTTTTGTAAGTTTTTCAATGTTTTTGTCAGTGTACCCTACCCTTATGCCAGTAGATAGTATTTACGTAGCCGCTAGATGTATATAGGGTTTTTCATGTAATTGATATGATCTCAAAACTTTGGTAATCTCTCCAACTCTGAAAGACCTCTTGTATGATTGGGGGCTTTTCTTGCCTGAGCTGAGCATGATTTACAGTGAGCCTCTGTAATACTACTGTTGCAATATCTACTAATACTAATAGTAAGTATAAGAGTAGTTAACACTTTCATAGCCTTAACCTTATGTCAGGTACTGCTCCAAGCACTTTGTATTTCTTCACAGTCCTGTGAGGTAGGTACTTTTATCATCTTCATTTTACAGATGGGGAAACCAAAGCATAGGAAAAAAATGAAAGTGGCTTTTGCCTAGTCACACAGGCTGGTACATGGGCAGTATCCATGATGTGTCATCATTAACTACTCCAGAAGGTTCATCTTCACATTTATAGTCTTTCTGCTTTCTAGAGTGATTTTCATAGTATCCAGAATTTTAAATTGTGATCACAGCTATAATTTTAACATATATTTTAAAATTTGACTTGAAACACTGCATTTCAAAAATTCCTTTTATGAATGAATTTCAGCTTTGGAAGATGGTTGTGAGGTGATTTTGATCATCTTCCATTGGACATTTTTAACTTTTGAAAGAGGAAAGACTTTTAGGCTAGATCTAAATGTGATATATATGAAGCAAAGGTAGTCTCTCAAGGTGTATTTAAGAAACTATATATTTCATTTTAAGGCCCCTCGTAAGCGTTATGATTAAAAATCATACTGTTTCTTGTTGCTGGTAAAAAGATTTAATATTTTTTGAGGAGAGAGCGTATTGGAAAAGATGTTAATTTGAAGGATGCAGTAGGACCTATCAGTACATTTAAACTTACTAACCGAATAAGCTGATCAGATAAATTGGAAGCTCATTTAGTGAATTAATGTGCTTAAAATTCAGGTGACTCACTGCCTGATCCTGCCGTATTTAACAGTCTCTCTGTTTACTTAATGCATTTTTCATTGTTAATTGGTGTCAGATCTTTAATGATGGAAGATATTATACAGAAAACATGCATAGGAAGATAGCATGTAGAGTGAGTCCACAGAAGCAAGATGTAAGTTCTCTTACTTAATTAGATCAGTATAATTTCGAATGCTATATGTGCCACATCGTACCTGTTAAAATATTTGCTGACAGTGACCAGCATTTGTATAAATGAAGTATAGATATTTTATAATTCCAGTATAATGGGCAGAGCCTGGAGCCTCTCCTTCTAGTGTTGCATTGATCTTTCTTGGTGAAGGCCTGTGGAGGTTGAAGGCAGCACTGTATTTGGTTACGCTCAACCTTTGTTTCTGCCACTGCTTTATATTAACTCATTTCTACAGAGAAGATGGTCATGGCTTTTATAAATATTTGTCATAAAATAAACCCCTAAAACTCAAATACCAAAAATTTGTAATCTAATTGGTATATGTGATGAGTGAGGACCTTTTTTTTTTTTTTTAAGATTTTATTTATTTATTTGACAGAGAGAGAGAGACAGCCAGCGAGAGGGGGAGCACAAGCAGGGGGAGCACAAGCAGGGGGAGTGGGAGAGGAAGAAGCAGGCTCCTAGTGGAGGAGCCTGACGTGGGGCTCTGGGGCTCGATCCCAGAACGCCAGGATCACGCCCTGAGCCGAAGGCAGGCGCTTAACGCAGGCGCTTAACCGCTGTGCCACCCAGGCACCCCGAGTGAGGACCTTTTTTTATACGTTTGCTCTCTTTCTTTAGGACTTTGTTTTTTTAGCACTCTTTATGCTTCTTGAGCACTTAGGATTTTATACTCTTCGCACCATCTTTTAGGCCTCCCCTTCCCTGCCAGTCACCTGTGTGATTTTTTCCTTCTACTTCCTGTAGACCATGGTAAAGCTGAGGACTGAAATGACCAATGGCTGCTTTGTGATGATGGTAGAATCAAGTGAGACTTGAGGATAGGAGGTGGAGGAGCCTCTGAACCCAGCCTTCTTTAGCGTTCACTGTCTTCTTTCTTGCTCTCCTTGCCTCACTGCCCTTTTTTTCTCTTCCTTTTTTGAGTGTGGGGGAATGGAGTGGAGGGAGTGGGGAGTAGGAGGGAGAGGGAGTGGTAGGGAAAAGGGAAGAAATCCTGAAGAGGTAGGAAATACTAGCCAAGAGCTTATTCTGTTCCCTTCTTTGCCTGCAGTTGTCTCCTCCCTCCAGCCTCCCTTGATTTAGGGAAATAAAGCTGAGGTCACAAGGACCTGTGTTCCAGCTGCTGCTTGGCTGCTATTTTTAGCCTGGCCCTGCATCAGGCTGGCACCAGGCCATGATGGCACAGGGCCAGCACGTTGTGGGACTGCTGGCAAATGTCAGAAACCTAACTTTTCAGTTATCTGACTAATGTAATTTTCAGAGATCAGACATATTCTCAACTATGATACTCTACTTACCTCTTCTATTTTGAAATGGGATGTACATGTTTATTTTTAGAAAGGATTGATTTTTGATAGTGGTCATCATACTACTGTAACTATGTTAGATGGGAGAAAGATTTAAGAATTGCCTTATCAGATCACACTTCCATCCTGCTCAGTAATTTTGGTTTTGTGGTGGCACCAAGCAGTGTGAAGTTTGCCAGACTTATTTACTATGCCTTGGGCATCTTTTAAAATTGCCATTGCTGTTGAAGTTGTAGAGTCTGAATTGGTTTATATAATTACAGGTGTCGTCAGACATTTTTAAAAAACACTTGTACTGTTTTTTCTACAGTTGTCAGTGTTCCCTTAGCTAACACGGTTGTGTGTGGTTAGGTTTGGTTAATGCTGTAGGAATATGTCTCTCTTCCCCCCAAAAGCTTACTATTTATTTTTGTAGGGAGCAGCTAGGTATTTGGAATATCAGTATCTGGGTCTAGATTCTGTATATTCTACAGCCAGTATTATGTGGATTTTATTTGCAGAGTGAGTTTTAAACTTTTCGGCTGCTCATGTGAATTTCAGTACTTACTTGATTTCTAGATGCGCTCCAAATGAAAAGTGCATTGTATTTGTTCTTGAATGTTTTTTGGAAAAAGTAAAAAGAATGTTGGAGTGTGAATCTGTATCTTTGGAAGGGACTTCGGTAAGAACATTGTGTATATTCTTTCCACAGTGGAAAGAATAACACAGAGTTGTGTTAGGGATGATTTTCAGCATACCATGGACTACACTGAATATGGATAGAACCAGGGATGATGGGTATTCACTTATTCAATGAGTAGTGGTGTAGTATACTTAGATCTGTTGAATGGCAGGATAACATTTAGTTAGTGCATTGATCTGATGTCCTTCTTAAGGTAGCACAAAATAATTGGCCAAAATAACTAGAAATAGAATCAAATTGATTTTTTTTTTCTTCACTTTGTCTTGAAGGTAGTTACTGGTTGAATTCAGCTGAATTCACTTGTGGAATAAGAAAGTTTAGCTGAGGGATTTAGTGAAAGGTAAATTTCTGGTCTAATAGCTTAGAGAAGGCAGATGTTATAGAGTTTATTTACATTTTTGCATCTTTAAAAAAATTATTTTTTTAAGATTTTATTTATTTGACAAAGACACAGCGAGAGAAGGAACACAAGCAGGGAGAGTGGGAGAGGGAGAAGCAAGCTTCCTGCTGAGCGGGGAGCCTAGTGTGGGCCTCCATCCCAGGACCCTGGGATCGTGACCTGAGCCGAAGGCAGACTCTTCACGGCTGAGCCACCCAGGCACTCCTACATTTTTGCATCTTAAAACAAGGTGGTTACATTTTGGATAAGAGCAAATTGGGCAGCTTGCTGTTGCTGAGCTGAGAATATTTTATTTATTTTTTTACTTAGGGTGAAAATAAAAATTTCGTTAGGAAATACAATCAAAATGTCTTGGGTATAGATTATCAAGTACGTTCAGCTCTAACATAGTGTAGTAATTGTGCCATTTGGTGTCTTTCTGCAGTTAGTGGGTATAGTAGTTATTCCAAAGGTGTCTTGGAAAAATATCCATTGATCTGTCTGTATATGTTTCTTCTAGATGGGTGTTCATCTATATAGACAGATAGATATATAATCTATTGATATAATTTAATATGATTCATAGAACATTGTAATCTACTGGATGTTAGTAGGTAAGTGACTATGTTCTGGACCCTTTAATGTAATTTAGATTTTATTTGGGTGAGTCATGTAAATGATGTCACTACCAGGTCAGCTTGATTAAAACCAAAGCCCAAAGGTAGTTTGACTAGTGCTGTTTAGAGTCCTTATAAGCAAAGTGCTCAAATGACGTTCCTTATTGGAACTTGCGAGCAGTTTCCTTGCTGTTTTCATGGATCTCTCTTAGCAACTTACTTAAAAAGCATTTTGTCTAAACTGTTTCATAAATAGCAGGAAATTCTAAAGTACTGGATAGTATTGCATTTTTGTTTTTAATAAGGACAATTGCAGTAGGAAAAAAAATTTTCAAAAAACTATTCATTTTAACAATTTATGGCAAAATATGTTTATTTTTAAACAGGTTTTTAAAAAATTTTGTTTTAATAGTTATTTGTTTCATTTATGATTTTTCATGCTCATTTTTAATAATTTACTTTCATAGTTTATAAGTTCTGATGTGTTAGAAAAAAATTGGTGATGCAAGAGCCAGTGATTATGAGTTTATTCAAAATTCAGCTATGTATTAAATCTGAATTTGTCTTAGTAGCTCATAGCTTAGCAGTGGTTTATTTTTTGGGTTTGGTAAATCCTGAGACTTCTGAGTTCTTGTGCTCTTCTATGAAGTTTGTGTTTTGACACCTAAGGATATGGTTGTATTTTTTTTAAAACTGTGTGTGTGTGTGTTGGGGTCTTAGGAAGGAATGGTGATTGTGGTGGGTTAAACATAGAAAAGCACAAAAAAATTCAAGTAGCCATGTTCAAATATACAATTTTTATTTCAAGAATTTATTTCTTTGGGTTGAATATTTAATGTTGTTATATAAAAACTTTTTTTTTACTTAACCTTCTCCCTCCCCCAGTTCTTCCTCTTAAAAATAGTAACAATTCAGAAGGTAATTTGTGAAAGTTCAGTGTCATTATGATAGTTTTAGGGATGTACTGGCTATTGCATGTTTGAAAGGCTAGTTTTAAAAATTTACTTCCTTGGGTTGTTCTTTCTCTCTTTGATCCTTTGTAATTGTGGATCAACTAGTTTTCTCTTTTTTGGTTTGCTTTTTTACTCTTTTAGAATTGAGCTTTGATCCCGACTCTTGCAAGAAGCCTTATTTAGTAAATCTAGAAAATTTTATCATGTAATGACTCTTAAGAAGCCTTACTTAAGAAATCTAGACCTGTCATACTGTTTTTAAAAAAAGATATAGTTATCTGGGTACGTTTAGATAATATGGTTTTCTTCTAACGAAAGTAGGTTGATCTTCTGAAATTCTACAAGGGGTTGTTGTGGAGACTACACTGGCCTATCTGATTCATGACCTTTTCCAAACTTGAGAACACAATTGTGGAGCTGATCCTTAATGTAAATATTGTAGGAAAAGAGAGATGATTTCTTATGAGAAATCAGAAAATCACATCCTTTGTGGGATTGCAGATTTCTAAGCCTCTTTAATAGAGGGAGCAATGGTTGGCTATCAGATGACTCCAAATATGAAGTGCTAACAAATGTAAAAATATTCTGCCATTCACAGTTACAGAGTCATTTTGAGTTGCCCATTGTTTATTTTCAGTCTTGTTCTTTGGGATGAAAATCTGAGAGTATTTAAATACAAAGTCCCTTTTTGGTGTGAAAGATGTATCTGCTAGATTGAAAAAAAAGGTACTAGCAAATTTTAAATTCAGGAGAGCCAACTATTAATAGTGCCCATGCAGTGTATACGTGGTAGACGTCGAAATGTTACTTGCATGAATGAGCTTAGATTACATGCCAGTCTTTGTGGGTGTCTGTATGAAAAAAAAAGCTCCAAGTTTTAATTTCTACTTGATTTTCTGAATCTGAGTTGCTATAATTTAATCTATTAAGAGGTATTTTGAATAGGAATATGACTACAAGATAGGTGGATTAGTTTTTAGGACTTGGTTTATTATCATCAGTTTATTTCTGCACAAACAAATAACCTTATGGATGTAAAGTTTCTTTTTCTTATTTGAGGGGACTTTTTCTTTAAGCTTCCTAACTTGTTAACAGCATTGGCCAAAAAGCTGTTATAAAAGCAGTTTATTTATTTGATGATTCCAACCCTAAATAGAAAATAAATTGGGCATTCCTGTGTAGAACAGTACTCTTGAGTTATCCAAGAAAATAACTTTCAATTATAAATGCCTTTGAAGGATTAAGAGATAGCTTTTTCCTTTTATTTGCTATTTCACTTTTTAAAGAAACTGGCAAAATAAATTTAATTAGTTTTTTTTTAACTTTTTTTCCAGATGACTTGCAAAGCACATATAACTTCAAAACATCCCACAAGATCTGACATCTTATGAAAAGACATTGGCTAATTAATAGGAATGGTTTATTAAACTGGTCTACAAAATGCTGATGACTTTCTCTTGAGGTAGAATGTGCTTTCAGACTCAGTTTTGCCTAAAATGGGATAACCAAACAGTGTTTTGAACAATAATTTGATAATAAAGGTGTAACCCAATGCTTGGTTCATGAGAGAGGGATGGGTTATCTAGATATTGGGTGGCCATGTGTTCCCATTTGTCTAGTCAGTCTTAGTTTATGCCTCATTTCCTGGCATAATTGTCAGCAGTCCCCTCTTCCACTCATGGAAGTATTCCAGTTCAGATTATAAAGTGTGTAGTTACTATAGTCAGATGTGTATTCTTGTTTTTCACAAAGTGGGGGCAATTAATAAATCATTTTAAAATTATACTTTGTGTTTGCACATGCACACTCCAGTGTGTGTGTAGGGAGAGAGGGGAGAAAGGAAGATTGTTTGAGAAGGAGTTGTTTGGGACTGAAAGGGAGCTTTTGTCTGATCTCTCTCATCTTCAGCAGCTACTCTACTCAGTCTCTTTCAGAGAGGAAATATATGATTTCTGTCTGGGTTCTTACATCAGAAGGAAACAGTTAATTAAGAGATTCTCAAACTCTGTGGGTTTGATGGGTCTCTCTCCTCTGCCACCTGCCTCCCCCCTCCTGACCTCCCGGACACCCCCCCCCCAGAGCTTTTTTTTCCAACAATTTGAAGATATGTAAAATTTCCTATTCTTGTTTGATATCATAGCATTTTAGCATGTTTCTATTAACAATCCAATTCTCTTTGTACATTTTCTTACCTTAGATTGATGCTCACAGGTACTGCTCATGTTATGTACTGGCAGTTGGCCACTTCTATGAGTGTGTCATTTGCTAATCACATGATCATGAGCTTGGAGAACATGTCTGACCCATCAGGAGACTAGAGTCCTCATTGCTGGCTCTTGTCTTACTACCTGTGTACCCTTAGGCAGATCACTTACTGGCTTTGGGCTTCCTTGATCCCTGTAAAATGTGAATAATTACACCTCTGTCACCTCTATCAGGAGGCTGTTAAGAGAGGCACATGGGAATGAAAGTACTTGAATTCTAAATAATTACACAGGAGAAAAATACATTGTTATGCAGTGTTCCCCTTTTACCTAATTTTCTCCATTATTTACCTAATTTCTCCAATTTACCTAATTTTCTCCATTATTTTCTTCTAATTTTCTGTATTTCCCCAAAAGCCTGCAATCATCATGTATTGATTTTGTAATCAGATAAGGGAAATACTGTTTCAAAAAATTGTTTTATTACATTAAAACATTAAGTTTCACCATCTACAGATTAATCTCTATTAATATTTTATTATGATAGTAAATGTTGCCTGATCTAGTGCAGCTAAACATTATATATATATTATTGAACAAAGTATGCCATGGCCTTGATGTCTTAACGCCTCCCTTGTTTTTGACCCTTGTGATTGATGAATTTTGTCTTTACTTGGAACTCTAGAATTACTCTTCTGAGAGTGGAAAGAGGCATGTATAATATCAATTCAGTGACATTCATGAATGGAATGGACAGTTTATGGATTAGCCGGGTGACTTGGGGTTTAGTTTCTAGGCTTCCATGAATATTTACTTACCATGGGCAAGCAGAGAATGGAAGAAGTTACAAAGCACTCAGTTTCAGATACACTTCTGAATTTCTCAGGTGAAACGTCTGTATGCTGAAATCTACCTTCCCTTCTTTTGGCAACTTGAATCAATAAAAAGAGTTGATTAACCTTTTTCTTCTCATTTAAACGTGTACAGATAAAGTGTTGAGAAAAATAGTTTCAAGTGAAAATTTAAGAGCTAACGATCATCTGACGTTTTGGGTGGCTTTTTTCCCCTCAATTCTATTTTTAGGCGATCTCATAAGTCTTGCCCCTGAAAACTGTGCTGGTGTGACCTATCTACCCCACTCTCTTTTCTAGCTGTCCAGTGAAAGGCGTGTTAATGGCCTTTCTGTGCTTCTGATACGTACCACAGAGGTTTTTATTGCATAGAATATGCTTTTTTTCTGTGTGTGTATACACGTGTGAGAGTGGACTTCAGGTATTTGGAAGAGTGTTATAATCAGCCTGTAAACTTTGGACAGGCATGCATCGGCTCTTATGATCTATATTGCAGCCAGAACGATGTTGCGCCTGTGCTCCTTGTACAGAATTCAGTGGCCTCCCTTTGCTCAGAGGACTTAAAGTTGTTCGTGGGTGTGCAAGGCCTAGCGTGGTCTGGCCTGGATTCTCATCTGCCTCTTGCACATCTTTCTCCCTTGCCCTTCAGTAGCCTCCAAGCTGCCCTGCTAGCCGCCTCGGCGCACGTTGTTCTTTTTTTCTGGTTGGAATCCTCTTTCGACCTGGTTAATGCTTTAATTTTAAGTCATTGTGGCTCAGAGAAGTCTGGCAAAGACTTCTTCTCTCCTTTGTAACGGTATACATGGTCTTCCCCATTACATTGTGTGTGTGTTTATACGGATGGGTAATGTGTTTTTGTATCCATAGCTCTTAGTACAGCCCTTTGCACATAGTTGACTCCCAAAAGTTTGTTGAATAAATGGATGAAGGAAGTAATGTTTTACTTGGAAAATATTTTTCTAACTCTCCAGGAAGAGGCACTGCTTTAACTCAGCTGTTCCATCTACCTTCTACTCCCACACCTATGCCACAAGGAATGCGTCAGTTGAAAAACAGCTTGGTCCTATGTTTGGTGGTCACTTTGGGCCGCTCCCACATTCCCCAGATGTACATTTGCATGCGTCTCTGCTTTTAGAGGGACTTTCGTAGAAGAGTTTGAGAAGCTCCTGTATCAGGGTCACTCATGTTGGTATGTGGGTTTATATGACATGGACTGAGAAATTCAACTTGTCATGTATTACCGGGGAAAAACCAAACAGCCAAAGGTTTTGAGTGGATGATAGGGCATGCGGTTAGAGCAGGAGGCTCTCTTGCCCGTGTGTGGGTCGGTTCTCGTTTCCTCTTTTTCTCATTTTTCTTGAATGGGCAGCTGTATTACATCTTGGTGAGCAGGGACAGAGCTCGTGTGCAGGGTCACTGCAGGCCACATAGCAGGCCTGCATGCAGCGTCTTTTCCTGTTTATTACTCTGTATTCTTGCCTGTCCTTGAGCCTTTGTTTTTCAGTCTTTTTTTGGGTCATGTTAACCTTTGATTCTTCATGTTAGATCAGCTTAAAAGTAGCAGGCTGGAATGATGCATGTAAAAAATATCAGTCGGGTATCTACCATAAAAATTTATTTCCTGGACAAACTTGAATTCTTCCCAGTAGCTTGTTTGGTGGTGGTGGGAAGTCAACTCTAATTTGAAACTTGTGTTCATTTACTGTTCTCTGTAGTTGCAGCTGAAAAACATCTCTACACTGAGTAGCAGTTTCAGTGTTTTACAAGCATGGTCTCCAGCCCTCATAACAACTTTGAGAAGGTGTTCTCCTCATTCTGGGGCTGAGGAAACTGAGGCATAAGATGCTAAGTCACATGTCCAGGAGCGCTCAGCCAGTCTGTGCCAGACCTGGACACTCAGGCCTCCTACTTCTCAAAAGGGATCTTTTTGCTGTACCACCTTCTTTTCTGGGGTTGCTCAAAGCAGCTTGTCTTTCTGTACATGAAAGAAACCATGCAGAGACCTTCCTGATCTGTGACACCATTCAGAAATCAGTTCCCTGACCTTTGGTGGTCCATGATTTCTGGAATGTGCTACATTTTATTTTTCAGGTTTTGATAGTACTAATGGAAATATGACCCATAGTATCTTCTTGATTCTTGGAGCTGATGCTAAGTTGAATATGACTTTTTTCTTGGCTGAGCTTTTTAAAGAAGAGTTTCGTTCACAGCATTTGATGACATTAATAGCTTGGCTTGAAACAATTACCATTTTCTCTTTTATCAGTTCCTTGATTTTAGTGGGAGACTTGGGGGCAATGTATGTAGGAGAAACTTCAAAGAGGAGATAAGTGTAATTGAAACTATGTGAAGCTTCTGAGGTGCACACACACTGTTACTGGAGGGCAGCTCTGGGTGCTGGTGGGTTGTGTTAGCAGCCCTACTGACGGAGAGATTTAGTAGTGCTGAAGTGCTGTGGACATTCTCTCCTTACTAATAAATTATAGCCTGAAGTCTTTCTAACTCTTAGAGCAAGCCTTAAAATTTCCTTTCCCTCTTTTGTTTTGGAGAAACTCCTCTGTTCACAGGGAAGGACAGATTAGATGTGTCTTTCTGGGCAACACCAGGGTCTTTTCCTTTTCCTTATTCCCTTCTGTGTGTAACCATGAGACTTTTATAAAGGGACATTTGTAGAGGCTGCGGAATTCACCAGTCAGAAATGTCAAGACTGACCTGCCTGCCTTTCTTCTTTCCACTCTCCCTCCCCGCCTTTCTTTCTTCCTTCCTCCCTTCCTCCCCTCCCTCCTCTCTCTCTCTCTCTTTCCTTCCTTCCTTCCACCTTTATTTTTCAGTTGGGAGTAGGCAATGTAAAGGTGCCACCTGACTGCCTAATGTAAGATAGTAGATAGTCAGGACACTATCCTTCCTCATAAAACCTGGATTGTTTGGTTTGCCTTCTTGTGACCTCATTACTGTTGCCACCATACCTTCTCCTCAAATTAACTCTGCATATGGGTTCAACTTTCATTCCATAGCTGGGTCTGTCCGTAGCAACTATAGATTACTTTGTAGACTTGTCTCAAGTGAAAGGCTTAGTAAGTCTATATAACTTGTCATAATTCTAGCACTTTAACTTTTTAAGGTATATGTTTTGATTATCTGATTTACAGAAGTACCATATAAAAATCCACCTATGCTATATAATTGCTGAAATACTGAGTAAGCTCTGCTTTTTATGACCAAGTTATGGGATGAGTAATTACTCTCCAGAGTGAATGGTTCAAAATGAAATAACTATATGCCTAAGGTGTGATGTGACACCAGATGTATTTAAGCCCCAAAGGTATGTAATTATCTCACTACTCTTGCACATACACATGAGTACATTTGTGCTTATGGCAAGAGTTTTATGTGCAAAAGAAAACTCACTTCTGAAAAGTGAAGGAGCAGTCCACTATTTTTGAGAGGCTCAGAGGTGGTTTGGTGTTAGAGGCACTGTTTCAGTCCTCTCCAACAAAATCATACCTCACCGGACTGTAGAGTAAACCAGTCTCTAACTCCGGGTTTCAAATATTAGGGATAATGTAGAGATTTCCTCAAAACACCCTGTTTATAATTTATAGTCTGCTGCTGTGTACTCAGTGACTTGTTATATATTTTATTGTTGGACTCCATTTTGATCATCAGGTGTATTAATTAAAGGCAATAAATGTACTCTCGTTTCCTACTGAAAATAAAAAGTCTTAGAGTCTACTTAAATTTTTAATTTTGTGTACAGGTTATCTGTCTGGTCTCTTTTTATAGATCATGAATAATTAAAGGTAGGGCTCAAGCTGATTTTTCTTTTCTAGTTTTAATTTAGTGTTGAAATAATGTTTTAATCACATAAAAATATGCAGTATATTTTATGACGATTTTGCTAGTCCCATTGAGTTAACTTTGCTGCTATTGAATAGTGTCATGTGATCAGATTACATCATTTCCCCCCCCCCCCCCCACAAAGGACCAGATACTTCAGTTTGGGGATTCAGTTGGTAGTTATGACTTAGCTCCCTGTTCACAAGCCTAGGAGATGAAAATTTCCTTAGCATGGGGACCAGTGCAGGCCCATAGTGGCTGCTAGGTCTTCCCTTGGGCTAGAGAAAGGCGAGTTGAGATACCGTTGGCTTTGGGACTCCAAGTAAAGTAGCAGTTGATGGTAGCTTACCTGTTTACAAGGTGATTCTCTTGGGAAGCTTTTTTTTTTTTTTTTAATACAGTATTTTAAAAAATATTTTTATTTGGCAGGGGCCAAACGTTTGTTTAGTTTTGAAACTAAGTGAGAACAATACAAACATTTAAAACTTTAAATTCTTAAAAATGTAATTTACAAGTAGTTTATGAAAACAGAACAGTAGGACATGACTGCTGTGCTTAACATCAGTATATTAGAACACAACCACTGTATCAAATATTGATGTACTCAGTGAAGAGATGTGAATTTGTTTGTTTATATTTGCGCTATCTACTGTGGTAGCCACCAGCCACATGTGACTACCTGTGGAATGAATCAAGGTGTGCTGGAAGTGTAATGCATGGACCAAAGATAAGACTTGGTGCAATAAAAAGCATGTAAAATATATCATTAGTAATTTATTAGATGATATTATGGGTATTTTGAATTAAATGAAATTAATTAAATTCAATTTCATCTTTATTTTTACCTTTTTAAATGTGGCTACTAGAAAATTTAAAATTATATGTGTGGCTCACATTTTTCTCTCAGTCCTGGTTTCTAGACCCTGTGGTCTCCTAAGTTCTTTTTGTTTAGGTATACATTTCAGCTGTGATTTGGTTACATACTTGATTTTAACTTTTTGCCAAAAGAAATCTAAATATCTTGTAGTGATTCTTAAACTATCGTTCCCAGACAATGTTCTTGAATTGCCCTTCACGGATTTAGGACTGTTTTTCAATCTTAAATTTCTAAGGTAGAAGAACCCTCTGCCAGCTGATCGTTTTCCAGGTTTGAAACTGCATTGGCTAACTTACTTCCAATAGTCTAAGAGTCTAAATCCATTTTATCTTCTTAGAAGAGCTCAGTGGATTGGTTATGATATTTAAATTTGAGATTTTATTTCTAGGTGAGGTATGCATTGAGAACTAAAATTATATTTTCTTTCAAAAATCGTTCCTTAGAAACCTATTGGCGTTTGTAGTAATGTAAGGAAACTGTCTTAAAGGTTTGATTTTTTTTTTTTTTTCGTATGAAGACAGAAGAGTGGTGTTTCCTAGACTTTCACAGTGTTTTTTGGATTTTATCGTCCAATGAAAAAAAAGGAGGGGGGACAGACCAACATATGACGGCCAATTCTTTGTTTTGTAGTAGTTTTCATAGTGTGGTCCCTGATTTAATAGCATCAGCGTCTCCTAAATTTCTTGGAAATGCACCTTCTTCTGTTCTACTCCAGATATCTGGGAAACTCTGGAGGTGGGACCCAGAGCCTGGGTTTTAATAAGCCTTCCAGGTGATTTTTCTTTTATTTAAAAAAAATATTTTGTTTATTTATTTCAGAGAGAGAGAGAGAGAGCGCAAACATGAGTGGGGGGAGGGGCTCCATCCTAGGACCCTGGGATCATGACCTGAGCTGGAGGCAGATGCTTAACTGACTGAGGCACCCAGGCGCCCTGCGTGATTTTTATACATGTAGAAAGCACCGGCTTAATATACTGGCTAGGGTCCCGCCAGGAAAAGGGAAACTACTCTAAGCTTTTAAAAATAGGAATTTAGTGCAAGAGATTGGTTATACAACCTCTTGGTTGTGACAGAGGAGCTGAGACAGCAAGATAGGATGGCGAGGCAGCCCAGAGATGAACAGCAGCAGGAAGAGGAGAGTACCACTAGTGGTAGGGGTATGGGAGCTTTAGGAGCCAGAGCTGCTCTGAGATTGGAATCTCCTGGTAAGAGCTGGAGCCATAGAAGAAATTCAGCCATTGCTGGGAACACTGCCGAAGTGCAGAAGGGGGAGGGAGAACTATCCCGGCTCCTCCCTTCCTCCCACCTGTCAGTTCTCCAGGAGTGCTTCCCATAGATTGAACCCGGAGAAAATCCAGGTGACCTGGGAGCCTGAGAAATGATGTTTGCAGTGACCAACTCTCCTGAGATAAGGAGCTCTCAAAGAAAAGATCTGTGGAAATAGGCCCAGGACTGGCACATTTAGTATTTACACTTTAAAACAAAACAAGATTTTGATATAATTAAAAAAATTTTAAGTTATTTTAATACCAAAGAGTAATCTCAGAATAGAGGACAATCTTCTTAATGGGATAAATTTAGCTTTGTGAAGCCAAAGATGTCCTTTTATAATTTCACCGTTGGCCAGGGAAGTCTTTTCAGGGGACCAGCATCTGTGAGTGTGGGAAACATGACTGTATACCTTCGAAAGACTTATTTCCTGCCTACTCCAGGACCTATTTTAATCTTTTTCCTATTGAGGATTTACAGAGCTGGTTGTTAGTGCTGTTACATGGCAGATGTGGAAAATGTGTTTCCTCAGTTTCTCTGACAACTTTTTGGAATATCCTGGATGTTTTTCTTTTCATAATTCTCCTTTTCACTTGTTTCTTAGAGTTTAGTTCTACCTTTTTGTGTGTCCTCTTTGCCTCCAGTATTTGCGTTTCTCCCCCTTAGTTTCCTGTCTCCTGTCTTCTCCCTGTCTCTTTTGTTGTTTCAGTTTTGATTAAACTGTGGTTGATAGGAGTAGGGTAATTACAATGATTGAGCTGTAGCAAGGAAAATGCAAGGTTTAGATTTTCGAAGTAAAGTTAGAAATAGTGCCTTGAACCTTTTAAGTCCTTGAAAGGATCCTGAAGATCCTGTCAGAATCTCTGCAAAAAGTCATGCATTTCCTTATCCTTTTAAATGAATGTATGTTTTTTTCCCCCAGAGAGCAGTATTTAACTGCTAATATTTGAAACAGTATTGTTTCATACTATTTATAACAAATGGAAGCTAAGAAGCTAACTACAATTTCCCCCCTTGAGGGGGACCATGTTCTGAATTCCAGTTGACTGTCTTAGAATTCAATTATGTGTTTAATGTTCCAAAATCAAATCTAATATTTCTAAATGCAAATGAGTCTGGAATATCTATTTTTCTTATATTTGAAAGATCTGCTTTCTTCACTGACTTTCTTGTGTTCCCATTTCAAAAATAAGAAAGTTGTAGATAAGTGAGGAATTGGTATAGTTTTCATTTTACTTGTAAGTTTTAATAGTGGAGGATGCTGCCAGTTAAAACTTGGAATCGGGAGAAGGAGTTGTATTTCATGAGGTCTGGTGAAAGACCAGCAATGTTGTTTTGTGTGAAAGGTGCTGAGCGAGAAGTTTACAGAGTAGTGCTGCCAACCTCTTTGACCTCAGAACACACAGAAAATAGTTTTTTGTACAATACACTGGAGTAAGAGGTTTTAAACTATAGAAAAGCTGCCACTGGGCTAGTTGCCCCAGCTGGCTGCCCCAAGAGGTGAGATATCAATGTTTTACAACTTTCAGTGGTCGTATTGGGAAGTCCTGCTGTATGGAGGGCATTCAAGAGGTAACGAGTTCTGGTCTTTTGAGGAGCTCAATATTTGCAAGTTATAACGCAAGCATATAGTGTTAATATAGTACTGTTCGGTGAAATACTTGGAAGAATGGAGGTTAACTCTGTTTAGGTGGAGGGGATCTAGCAAAGTCTCTATAGAGGGGCATGGAAGGCATTCTATACAGAGGAATTATCTTGCGCAAAGGTAGAGTGGGAGCAAAGGGCAGAGGGAGTTTGGGGAATGCCAAGGATTTCTGATGCGGTTGGAGTGTAAAATTTGGGATCCAAATAGGAAGCAGTATAGTGGGAACTACTGTTAGAAAAGTAGGCGGGAGTTGGCTTCCATGACAGCCTTTATGTGATTGAATGAGCTTATGACCTTGGCCAACACTGGTAGTCATATGATCAGACACCTCCCCTCTTCCTTTTAGGAAAATCCACCTAGGGCAGCCTGTAAGCTGATACATCCATGGGGAGGGAAAGGCATTGATCCAGCCTACTTAAGGAATAATAAGGGCTTGCACTTGATGAATGGAGATTGGGAGTAGGAAACTACAAATTTTGCTTATTGATATGAAGAAAGGTGACTCAAATTTGGAGGCTAGATGAAGGAAAGGATGATTGGGACTATTTTCAGAATTAGTCTTTTGTGGGGGACAAGGAGCTTGATTTTGGGCATGCGGATTTTAAGATGCTTGCAGAGGAAAAATTGTTAAGATTTATAAAGTGCCAGGTTCTGATCTAAGTACATTTAATTTAATTTGATTTTTTGAAGATTTTATTTATTTGACAGGCAGCAAGAAAGGGAACACAAGCAGGGGGAATGGGAGAGGGAGAAGCAGGCTTCCCGCTGAGCAGGGAGCCTGATGCGGGGCTGGATCCCAGTACGCTGGGATCATGACCTGAGCCAAAGGCAGACGCTTAATGACTGAGCCACCCAGTGCCCCTGATCTAAGTACATTTTAAAAGTCATTTTATTCTCATGACAGCCATAAAAAGTAGGTGTTACCAGTTAGGGTCCAATCAGGAAAATAAAAAGCAGGGGATGTTTTAAGCAAAGAAGGATTAATGCAGGGAATTGGTTACAGGGGTATTGGAAGGACTGGAGGAACAAAAAGAAAAAGGTATGTGTTGGAGGGGCGGATGTTGGAGCAAAAGGAGAGCGAGAGGGAGAGTGTGTAGGTGTGTAGATGAATGTTGGAGGAGCAAAAAGAGAAGGGGATGTTAATCAGCTTTCAGCCAGCTGCTGCGTAAACTGTATGCTCTGTGGATTCGCTGGGGGTCTTCGCTGCTTGTGCTGCTTTGGAACCACCACAAATGCTGCTGGAGCCTGGGGTTGTCTGCGGCTACTTTTGGAGGTGCCACCAGGAACAGGAAACAAAGACATTTTTCTTTCTATCACCTTGCAGTCTCCTGCCAATGTTGCCCATGAGCAGTATCCAACAGGAAGCTAATTGGCAAGAGAGTTTGGAAAATGTAGTTTATAGATTTCTAGCTCCTTGTAATATAGAGAAGAGGTGAGAACCCACAGAAAAAGAACCAGCACAGTGGGTACTCTGTTTATCCTTATGTTACAGGTGTGGAGACCAAGTCATAGAGAAGGTCACACAGCCACGACTTGGTGGAGTTGAGATGTGAATCTAGGTTAGTCTGGTTTTAGAATGTGTGCTCTTAGCCTCTGCACTTTGATCTTGCCTCCACACATGGTTATTACTTGCTTTGTCTCCTTATTGCTTGGCACTTCAAGTGAGCAGCTGTTCCATTGATTTTGCTTATCCTCCACTTATTTTTCTTTTGATATCTCTTATTGGCATCAGTTTTTCACCTCAACCTCTGGAACCTCTGTCTTCCTGGTCACTGTTGATTTTACAGCCAATATAATGGGGTATTTCAGTTTCTGTTTCTCTTTAATCTATTTCTGTCTTTTGATACAGATACCCACTTATATGGAGTTCCAGCCTTGATTTCTGTGTTGCTGGCTTGCTTCATTTTCCCTTTATCTCACTGAGGCTCTTTGGTTTTCTTCTTTCTCTTTCCATTCCTTAAACCATTGCCATATCTCGCCCTGAGTTTGGATTTCAGTGTATTTATAGGAAGCCACTTAATGTTAATTTCATATTTAAATCAGAACCAAGGAAAACCTCAAGTATACAATTCTTGTGACCTGGGTGCCTAGATGGCTAGTTGGTTAAGTGTCTGCCTTTGGCTCAGGTCATGATCCTGGGGTCCTGGGATCAAGTCCCATATCAGGCTGCCTGCTCAGCAGGGAACCCACTTCTCCCTCTTCTCTTGCTCATCTCCCTCACTCATGCGCGCACGCTCTCTCTCTGTGTGAAATAAATTAATAAGATCGTTTAAAAACAACAACAACAATTCTTGTGACTTTTTTTTTTTTCCTTTGTGTGTTGTGAAGTCACAGACAAGTCAGAACAGGGTCTCAATTTGTGCTCTGCCCTGGGCAAGGAGGAAAAGAATAGGGTGAGTGAAGGAGAAAGACTCCCTCTCAGTACATACCATGTGTCTTTACCTACCATGTGTCTGCCCTGTGCTAAGTGCTTCAAAAGCATTGTTCATTTAAATTCTGTGTGAGATTGGTTGTTACCCTTATTTTACAAATGAAGAAACTGACTTTTTATGATGAACCAGCAATAGAACTGGGGTTGAAATCCTCATCTGACTTGCTGTGACAGCGTGTTTTTTCCTCTAGACCACCTGGGAGAAGCCCCAACTTTCTTAACTGTTAAATGAAGAAACTAGCCAGATAATTTTTAAGGTCCATTTCAGTACCATTGTTCTGATTCTGTCACACACTGGTTGTCCTGAGCAGTAGTTGCTTCTAATATTGAAAAAGGAAGTTGCCATCACCCTCTAGGAAACATCCTATTTTATTAAGACCAAGAGTACTAACATGTTATTTGTAGGAGTTGTGAAGTAGGGTAAAGGCATGTAAAGTAGTCATGATGATAGATCTTCATGTAAGTTGCAGGAGAGCCCTGTTACCTCCAAATGAGGCTCCTGCCTAGAACATTGGAGTCTGTGGCTTTTATTGACAGGGGCTCAGAGTAATAGTTTCGGAACAACTCCAGTCTAAACAAAAGGCAATCCTGTTATTCCATTATACTTTCTGTTGAGAGCATGTGCTTCCAAGATTATTAAGAATCCCTATCTTGGGAAGGAGTTTAGTCTGAGATTTGCAAGAAGATATTGAAAAATATATTTTAAAGGTAGGATTCACTGTAGTATGGTTTGATACCTTTATAAGGTCACTGGACAACCCTAAAATGATTAACTTGTATCATGTGATTCGCCCATCCATGTCTTGTCTTCAAACATGCGAATAGATGGTTTAACTGGATCCTACATTCTCTTTTATGTGTATAGTACACACCACAAAATACTCAGCGAAGTATTCCTAGATACATATATTTCACTAGAGTAAGTTTGCTTCCAGGTTCTGTAGAATCTATTTTACTTTCCTTACTCATAAATATCCTCCAACCCTTCCTCATTCACATTTTATTCTGTAAAAATGGGAAATTGAAAGGTTTATACCTCTTTTTTTAACTTTTAGTTTTACTGGTGTTCCCTGCTTTAGAGGAAGACTGCAGGGGGAACCCCAGCTTCCTGGCCACTCCTCCCTTTGGTTTAGGTGGTTCTTCCTTTAGCCAAACTCTTAACTGTTGGTGTCGCCAGGGTTTGAGGCTGGGTTCTTTTCACCTACCTCATGCCTTTTTCCTAGATGATGCCAATCACCCCCCACAAGCCTTCTATGCCACCAATGATGATAGCCCCCCAATTTTTGTTTCCAGGTCTGACTGCTGTCCTGGTTGCTTATTTACCTCTTATTTCTATTAGATTTGGCGGTATTTCAAGCCATTTTAAGACTGCCACTCCTTCCCAGTAAGAAATTTTACATCACAGCTGTGCACACACATATATTACTATAAAAAAATAGGAACAAAAGTTTCACAAAGACTATAATTACCTTTAAAACTTGACATACTTGCTGATGTTTTCAAAAGTATTGTTTCATGTCATTGAAGATATTCTTTGTGACCCACAACACGGGTCTCTACCCTATTAATGGATCATGACCTACTATTTGAAAAACACTGTTCTTGCGCTACTAGATGTGTTAGCGATATTTCAGGTTGTGGGAAGTCTGTCCACAGATTTGGGAGACCATAAATATTTAGAATGCAATAAATAATTATGAAAGAAGTCTTGAACAGCTTTTCCCTATTGCAGGAACCCAGCATTTCTTCAACTGTCTGCTCTTATCAAGGTCGCTGATAATACAACCACTAGTTGGATGACCCTCGTAGTAAACTGTATCTTTTCCCCGTCCCTGTCTGAGCAAGATCTGGATAACTGGGGTTACTAGTGATTTTTAAAAGTTATGGAATGAAGCCATTCACAATTCCCAGGTCCCAAACAAATGTTGGGTCTATATATATATTTTTTTTCCTTCAAATGCTTGCTTAAGAGATTTTGGTATCCTAGGGCAAAATATGTTTGTTCTGAGTGAATCACCGACTTTCAGATACCTGAGCTAAGTCACTCTGGTTTCAGTTTGTCTCTTTTCCCCTGAGGTTCATGATGAAGAGCTCTGTTGTTTTTTTGTTTGTTTCTTTGTTCTTTTTAGAGAGAGGGGAGACAGAGAGCCCTCAAGTGTTCAGGGTTGGCAGGGAGGGGCCAAGGGAGAGGGAGAGAGAGAGAATCTTAAGCAGGCTCCATGCCCTCTTGGAGCCTGACGTGGGCCTTGATTTCTCAACCCTGAGATCATGACCTGAGCCAAAATCAAGAGTCAGGAGCTTAACCGACTGAACCACCCAGGCGCCCGGTAGAGCTCTTGTTTTCTTTCCCACCTGTCTACTTAGCAGCTCTCTGACATCTGCTTGAACAAAGTTGCTAAAATGAGGAAGTTTATTTCCTCTAATTTTGACTGCACCCTTCTCTCCCCACTCCACAGAGGGTACTGCACACAGGGAAGGTGGTTGATCAGAGTCCACTGAGGCCAACCAAATGGAAAAGGTTCATTAGAGGCAACCACCACCAGTTTAGAAGGTTATCCCATATAAGAGTGACCACGTAAACTCCTCAAGAGGGTCAGTATGGAGTCAGAGCTAGCTTTTGGTAATTCAAAATTGTTTATTAGTTAGCACTGGTAAGGATACTCTCAGTCACCTACTGACATGTGGAAATTGAGGGATTATATAGTACCTGCTTTGAATATATCTGTAACAGAACTCCCTATAATAAGATTTTATAGGTACTTACCTTGCACGCTTCTGCTAAGCTCACAGAAGTTTGACTAATCCAATGTTCTCAAAATCCTCCTCTCTGATCCAAGAGTGTTCTCGTGTTTTAGACCCAACATTTATTCTAATGAAGCTTTAGGAAATAGCTTGTGTCATGCTAAAGAAATTTATAGTTGGCACAGTGACTTAATGGTTGGTTAGTTGACCTGTGGGGATTATGGAAGGATGTGGGGGGGACCCTAGCTGTGCTAGGATGGACCTAAAAATACTGCGCTAATAATATGAACACTGCAGAGGTATAAGTCACTCCTGAGGGAAGCTCAAATATGTTTAAAGGTTTTTACAAAGACACACTCTTACTTAACATTTCAGTATTAACTTTAGAAGCTGGTATTTTTTAAATGGCCTGAAAAGCTTATTTTCTAATTCAGAAGCGCAGTAGCACATTGTTTAACCTTCGGACTATCCCACAGCTGCCTCCAGGTCTGAAGGGAACCTAATCTCAAAATTGCAGTTAGTGGGGTTTTTCCATTTTCATTTTTGAATATTAGGGTAACCTGTGTCAGAGATCTGAAAATTATGGTCCATCGGCTAAATCTGACCTGCCACAAGTTTTTATATAGCTTGCAAACTAAGAATGGCTTTTACATTATTTTAACAGTTGGGGAAAAAAAAATCAAAAGAAGAATAATGTTTTGTGACATGTGAAAATTATTTGAAATTTAAATTTCAGAATCCATAAATAAAATTTTATTGGAATTTATTCATGCTCATTATTTTACATATCGTCTGTGGCTGTTTTTGTAGTGTAAGGACAGAATTGAATAGCCGTGACAGAGACTTTATGGCCTGCAAAACCATTTTAAAATAGAAAAAGCCCTTTACAGAAAAAGTTTGCTCACCCCTGCCCTATACATTTTCTAGACTTTTGGAATGTAACATATTTTATCAATTGTATCAATGAACTTGATTTATTTTTTTGTTTTTTTATTTTTTGAGTGAGAGAGCATGAGTATTTGTGCAAACTAGGGTGGGGTGAGGAGGGACAGAGGGAGAGCAAGAATCTCAAGCAGGCTTCGTGGGGGAGCCGGGCACACGGGCCTGAATCTCATCACCCTGAGACCTCAACTGGAGCGGAAATTAAGGGTCGGGTGCTTAACTGACTGAGCTACCCAGGTGTCCCTGAGCTTGATTATTTGAAAAGACTCCAGTGTGGAATATCCTGTTCATAAATATAGATAATAAGGTTCTGGAGGTTAAAAACAGACATTTGTTTCTGTTCCTAGACCAACTTCTTGGGTAGGGAATGAATGACTTGCTGAATTTTGCGAAATGGCAGTTACAATGGTATGACACAGAAATACAGCAGTGCTTGATATAGTTGCTGTAATAAAAGTGGAATATTTTAAACTTTGTTTTGGATTTGACAGCTTCTATTTTTATGGTATCTCAAATACATTTGGCATGATCACCTCCATTTCACCCCTCCCTTGTGTGCTTTTATGTTAATCCAGTGAAGATGGTCTTACAGTAAACAATGTGATTGTATTCTCTTCTAACACTTAGTGGTTTTGGTACTTAAGTTTGTCTAATGGGCCCATCACTAAAAATTGGAGCCGTTTCTCTCTGCTGCCTTGCTAGAGACCATGTGCACACAGCACGGGGCTGGGGTAATGTGGAGAAAAGTTGTTCTGTCAAGCCACCATATGTGGCAGTCCCCCCAGGCAGATGCGTCTAAGAAGAGGATGTCTTTGAGATTACTTAGTTCTTCTCCAGTACAGCACCTCAGACCCCAAGCCCAATTAGCTGTCACCTCTAAGGTCCCCTAGCCCTTAGTAAGCCAAAGGGAGAGGGTTGTTTGTGCTTTTTGCGGCCTGTGCTGGGCAATGCAGTGTACTAGCGTGCCTGCAGCTGCCTTCCCTCACTATCTGGTGTATCTGATTTGACGTCACAGTAGCAGAGTCACATCCTAGTGTGCTCCAGCAAGAAGACCCTGCTCATCTATAAGTCTAAAACGTATAGTATTCTTACACTCTTGAAAATCACAAAGAAGCTGAATAAGCAAAGAACTCTAAAAAGTCAAAACTAGATGTTACAAAGCACTGAAGTTTTCTCTTAACTAATTAAGAGACCCTGAATCCTCCTTTACAACCTGGATTTTCTTATTAGAGGTCATTTTAGGGGCCCTTGGGTGGTCACTTGATTGAGCGTCCAACTCTTGGTTTCATCTGGGGTTGTGATCTCAGGGTCATGGGATTGAGCCCCGCGTTGGGCTCCATGCTCAGCACGAAGTCTGCTTGAGATTCTCTGCCTCTCCCTCTGCTCCTCCCCCTGCTCACTCACGCATTTATAAAATCTTATAAAACCATTTTAGAAGGTCTGGCTGTTTAGCTTTCTAGTTTACAGTGTATTTGAAGGAGGGGTAGAAGAGGGGAAAGGAGAAGAAGATGCTCCAGACAGGCATGTTAGCAGCCAGGAGTGCCAGCTTGAGAAAGTGATAGCTTGAGAAAGTAAAACCTTGAAAAAGAAAAAAAAAAAAGGTTCAAGAACTCAACAAAAGCATTTTGAGGCCATTTGCTGTGGGACTAAAGTCCCAAACACCTCACTGTTCCTTGAGGGATCACTGTGTTACTACTTACTGATCTTTTTGAGTCCTCTGCTTGAGCCAGTTGTATTTATTAGGTCTGCATACTCTCCTCATAACAGTGGCATGATGCAAGAACTATTTTATCAACTCTTACGTTCATTTTGTAGCCAAGAAAAGTGAGAGGCTTTCTCTAGCTTTTCCAAGACTCATTAGTAAGCACGGAAGCTAGGATTTGAACCTAGGTAGTCAGATTCCAGAGGTCATGCCTTTCCCATCATCTCCAGTCCCCAGAAGAGAACAGGCAAAGCACAGGGAGGCACTGTAATGTAGTGGCTGGACTTTCTAGTTTCACATTCCAGTTCTGTTACTTTCTGATTTGTTAACTAATGTTCATTGCCTCCACTTCTATATTTATAAAACACTACAGTAAATTTTAAAGTTGTTTGTACTTACATCATTGGGTCGTTGTGAGGATTCAGTGAAACTTTGTATGTAAATAACCCAGAGCACAGCACATGTTAAGAGCTCAAAACATGTTGGCTACTGTACTTTATGTAAAATACAGTTACTAATGATTCACAGTAGACACACCAGTAATTCTTTATATTTAAGAAGATAGATGTTTAATAAATTCTAGAAACATTTTACTCACTTGAAATGTTTAAAGAGTATTCATACTTATTAAGGGGTCATCATTTATCAAAATAAGTTAGGATAATGGCATTGCCATTTCAGATATTGAGATGTTGTTTTGTTTGATGTAAATGTTAGAAAAGAAGGGGGGGGCGCCTGGGTGGCACAGCGGTTAAAGCGTCTGCCTTCAGCTCAGGGCGTGATCCTGGCATTGTGGGATCGAGCCCCACATCAGGCTCCTCCGCTATGAGCCTGCTTCTTCCTCTCCCACTCCCCCTGCTTGTGTTTCCTCTGTCGCTGGCTGTCTCTATCTGTGTTAAATAAATAGATAAAATCTTAAAAAAAAAAAAAAAAAGAAGGGGAAACAAAACCCTTGAGAGGTCTGCCTTTGATTTTCCTTTATGGTGTTCGCTCCTGAACTTTTAAATAAATCCTTAAAAAAAAGTCTGGGCTTTGGCTCAGTAGGAGGCTTACCTTTTTAATTATCAGTTTGCCTTTTGGGTACAGAACCGTGGTTTTCTATTATGTGTGTCCGTAGATGAAACAACTCTTACTGCTGGCTGGCTACCAAGAAAGGACGTATATCTGGGATGTCATCATAAAGTTTCCATTTGATCACGTTGCCTGCATAAGATGCAAGTTGGCCAGCTCTCTGAAGGAGCTCTGGCATGGAGAGGAGAGGCAGGCAAGAGTGTCCTTCACCCCACAGTATACTTTCTGCTTTGCCATTTAATAGCTGTGCGAACTTTGGCAAATCACTTAAGCTTTCTGTGCCTCAGTTTCATCACCTAATACCTGCCTTGCTTAACTTAAAAGGCTGGTTGGAATATGAGGTCGCATATAATGTGTGAAGGGAGCACCTTGACAATGTGCTATAAAGAAAGATCTAGATACATTTTAGTGATTCAGTAATATTTTACATATGAATGATGCCTTTTTAAAACCGTACAGTGCTGTACAAATGTTTGTTGATGGTTTTAGCGATACAGCATCACTTCCTTGGGTACTGGATATAGATTCCTGTATTGTTCTAAGTAAGACCTGAAGACCCCGTGGTTTTAGTAATAAATGGCAGTTCTTGGGGAGCTAAATCTCTCATTCCCTACTGAAGAATTTATCTCATAAAACCATCAGAAGGTCTTTCAGCATAGGTAAGTGAAAGCCTAAGTTACTATAGCAGAAGGGAAATAATTTCATCATTGGATTAAACTTACTTAGTAAATGAGCATTCTGTATTAACCACCAGTTTATATAGTAACTGAAACAAACAATTCTCAAAGTCCGTTACAATGAATGTGTTGATTTATGGTCGGCTAGAATTGAGTCTTCCTGCTGTCAGGCTTAGGTGACATGGAGGTTTGGCTGTAATTTCTGGTTTAGTCCTTTGGGTAGCCCATCCAACTCTTTCAGAAATGTTTTAATTCTGTACGAAGGTGTCTTTGGATTTGGGCAGCCTATGTATATGTGCTTACTTGAGTTGTGGTTTGTGATTATCTTGACTTAGGGGACATTAGTTTTTCTTCTCCTCAAGCATAGCTCTTTATGCGTGTGCAAGAACCAGCCACCCTGCTAAATTAAGATGAAACTCCTGTGGTCTCAGGAACTGCCAGTCTAGTAGAGGAGACATTATTAAGATTTAAAATATTGTTAAATATGGTTCTTATCTAATGAAGTTAGTTTTTTCTTAGTATAAGTAGTTCTTTACCAGCAAAGATTTTGCTAAGTATTTAGGATGTCAGATATTACAAAAACAACAACAGCAAAAACAGACAAAAAATCCCACAAAAACAAAAACCAACCCCCCACCCCCCGAAAAACCCAAAGTAGAACCTGGAGGTTATAGCATAAATCAGATAATAAAACACACCAGCTTAAAATTCAATTGGCTTTCTGACTGCGTTTAAAATAAACTAGCGAAATATCTTCTAAGGCCCTAAGTAGGCTCACAATCAACTTTTTAGCAACATCTGTGCTGTGGAACTTGGATCATATAGAGCAGAGTATCTGAGGTATCTATTGTTGCATATTTATTTTTCATTTTTGAAAAAGAATGTCAAAGAACACTTTGAGTTCTGTTCTTATATTGTAAATTAGCAAATGCTCTGTGAAGCACCCATTTTTCAAAGCTTTCTTAAAATAATAGAAGTAATTAAACTTCATTTTGGAACTTTTGCAAGATAGCAGGGAAAAAAATTCCATACCATCACATTGACCAACCATAGTCAGTTTTAGTGTTTTACTTTTTTGTATTTTCTGTGCATTAATTTAATGAAAGGGTTTCCATCATCTGCACATTTTTGTATCCGGCTCTTTTTGGTTTGACAGTATATTAAAAGCATTTTTCTTGTTATATACATTTTGTAATTATTTTTAATGACCATGTATAATAAACCAGTGGCTTTATCATATTTTACATGACCATTTTCTTATTTTGGACACAAAGGTTGTTTCCAAACTTTATGATTAATTGTCAGAAAAGCATCTTTGTGCCTATGCAGTAAGCACCCCCCTCTACGCTGTCTGTATTTTAATTTTTTTTCCCTTACGGTAGACTTACAGAAGAGGAAACTGTAGACCAAAGGGCATGTAGATGTTTTTATGGCTTTTTGTACATAGTGCCAAATTCCCTGCCAGTTTTACACACCAGTTATCAGTTCTAGATATTATCGTGGTTTTCTATTTTTACCAATTGAGCAAGTTATCAAAAGTTTGCCCAAAACAGGTTACCTGTCGTTTTAATGTGAAAATTTGGGGTTACTCGGGAAATTAAATATTTTTGCATATGTTTGCTTATTTGTCACATTTCCTATTTCATGCATTTTATTCCTGTCCTCTTCACCTGTTGGTAAAGTT
Source organism: Ursus maritimus (assembly GCF_017311325.1). Classification (NCBI taxonomy): domain Eukaryota; kingdom Metazoa; phylum Chordata; class Mammalia; order Carnivora; family Ursidae; genus Ursus; species Ursus maritimus. The sequence continues at coordinate 41,514,531 of NW_024426663.1, read as the reverse complement.
TGGGTAAAGTGGCACAGTGGTGGAGAGCATGAGCTCTAGAGACAGATGGCTCAGTCCAGACCTCGCATCTGCCCTCAGGAATGGGGAATGTTGGGCAGGTGCTATCTTGCCAAGATTTTAGTTGCTAGTTTTGGACATTTGGAAGATTTTTTTTTTTTTATTTTTAGGAATTTAAATGATTTTCCATTGTGATTTCTAAATATAGAGAATATTTCTCACCTTTCCAGAAGTTTAATACTCTGTTCTATTTTTGTTCTTCTTTTAAAAATTCTTTCATCTCTTTACCAAGATTTTATTTTATATTTTAAGCTCTTATAAAATGGGTGACTTTCCTGTGTGTCTGTGCTTATTATGAAGGCATAAGAGATATTCCCCAGGAATGAGATTTTTCACATTTCAAATTTGAAAAATGGCACAGTACTGGTAGTACAACTAAATGCTCAGAAGTTTGTTAATGTCTTCACCTAAATCACTTTTATTTTAGAAAGAACCCAGTCAGAGAACCAAAATTTATTAGGTGTATTAGCTAGTGTTTGGCATAATGATTTGTTAAGTTTTGGGTATTATAAACAGTTTTACTGGTTCAGGAGTATTTGGTGAGATATTTATCTTTGTTTTGTTTTGTTTTTTTTCTAAAGGTGGGTATTATATAGGAATCCGTGCTTCAGAAACACCTGGCCTTGTGTAGCGTCCAGGGAGCAATTAGGAGGGCAATATGTTAAATCTCTTGCCTCAAGGCAAAACCATTAGTTGTGCTGTGTATATGAGCCTCAAGGGGTGTAAATAACCAAACCATTCATGAAATCATCAGTTTCCTTCTATTTCAAGGCATCTGTAAAACCTTTAATCTGAGGAAGAATCAGAGGAAGTTGATCTATTGGATTTACAGATTATTTTCCTTCATGTGATTATTTTTGAGTACTGGTCGATCATAAGGAATATGAACTCTGAATTCCATTTTCTGTTTTGGTGTGAGCCTCCTAAAATTCTGTTATAATTTAAATGTAAACGGACGTCTCTAACGAACTCTTTTATGTCTGCATAAAAGGTTTTTGGATTGATTTTTTTTAAAGAGAATTATCGTTGATGTTTTTTGTTGATATATTAGAGCTTATCTTTAGGAGCAGATAAATTCCATTTATTGATGGCTGATACTTCTCACTACCTTAATAAGACAGACCACCCTCAGAAATGAGCAGCAATCCAGTTTGTTTCAACTATATTAATTCGAAAGGAAGGAATTTTTCTTTTTTCCTTACACATTGTTGTGCGTAAATACCATTGAAACATGGGGAAGACTTTTTCTCCTTAAAAAAAAAATTCTCATTTGGTGAGCCTAGGTGGCTCAGTTAAACCTCTGACTCAGGTAAAGATCTCAAGGTCCTGGGATCCACTCTGCCTCTGGCTCCGCACTCAGCCACTCAGGGCGGATTCTGCTGGTCCCTCTCCCTCTGCTCCTCTCCCCACCACCCCCCCCCCCCGAATAAATAAATAAAATCTTTAAAAAAAATTGTCCTTTGACACTCAGCCTTCCCACTTCATTCTTCCCCTCAGTAACCTGTTTCTTCTTTTCTTTACATATCCAAATTTCTTGAAAGAATGATAACACTCCATTTCTTCACCTCCTATTTAACTTCAATCCTTTGCACCCTGGTCTTCGCCCCCCTGTCACTTCACTGAAGCTATAGCTGTTCAGGGTACCAGTGGGCTCTTCTCATACTTTATTTTATTTGATAGTTGAACAACACCCAACGAAGCTGACCTGACCGCTCTTTCTTGTAACATAGTCTTTACTTGACTTTTGTAAATCCAAGCGCTCCTGTTTTTTCCCTCGCCTCTCTGGTTAACAGCCCTCTTTGCTGGGTCACCTTCTACCCACTTTTCTGGGCCCTTTTCCTACTCTTACCTACTCTCAAAACTCCTCACACCAGTTTGAAATGTTTATTTTCATGAGCTCCAGGAGTCTGTAGTCTGTTCTCTGGAAGGCGTTACTTTCTTGTCACACTTGTGCCTCAAACTTACTGTTTTCCTTCCAAACCTGCCTTTACCTATACGGCCCCTGGGTTTTTAAATGGCACCATTATCCGCTGAGTTCAAGCCATCAGTGTCTTACATTTCTAACTCTTCAGTATCTCTAAAACAAATCCTTTCTTCATCACTGCTGCTACTACCCTAAGTCCAGCCCATGATGGGTCTGGTTCATTGCAATAACTTTTTCTTTATCTTCCTGTGCCATACTACAACTGACCCATCCTCTATACTGTATGCAGATAATTTTTAAAAAGCAGTCATGGTTATGTTCTTTCCCTGTTTAAAATTCCTGTAAGGCTAAAGTCTGAACTTCTTACTGTTGTCTATAAAGCTCTTTGTGAACTGGCCCTGCATACATCTTTAATCTCATATCTTGCCCCCCCCACCCCCCGCCCGCCACCTTTCGGCAGAGAGAACATGTTTCTCTTTTGATATCTAGGATTTGTAGCACTAAAATTACAGGATATAGTAGAAATGGTTTTAAAAAAATACTGCTTATAAAATTATTGTTCTTCATTTTTACGTAATTTTTAATATTTAGGCATATGCATATGTATACCAAATAAGATAGTGGATGTTAAGGTATTATAATTTGTAAATGTTAATATAAAGTACCGTTTCTCTCAACTTTCTGCTCGCATCCATCATTCCTTTTCCTTCCAACTACATGATGGGAAAGGATACTATACATGTGGTAACAATTCCATAGGAATGCTGGGGTAGAATGGACATGATTTTCCAATTTAGAGTGTCCTTTGAATGGGAAATTAGGAAGCAGTCCATAAAATAAACCATTATGATAGGAGTGATATGTTTTGAAAAAAAGGTTGCTCAGAACCTGGTCTGGATCATCTGTAGAGGTCTTTTTCAGTTCTTTACACTTGTGCCTTTAGCTTCCATTTTAAGAAAGCATATGGTGACCATGGAATAATTTCCTATTTATGTTTAATTTATGGATAAGCTCAGTGAATATGCTTTTTTAGCAGTACTTCTGGCATTCATACATTTTTCATACAACCCTTGTGTCTGTAGGAGGAAGGTTAATGCCAAACACCACCATTACCTGTGAGACCATAAACTTGTCATTGGGGGCATGCTAATACGAAATATGAATGCTCTAGCTAAGTCTGGAATCACACCATTACTACTCAGTGGAACAAAATTGTAGGTATTGGGGTTGTTTCTTAAAGGTAAATAAGCTCCCCAAGTTTGTCTATAAGTTAGAAGTAATCCCAATAAAAATTCTAAGAGGATTTTTTTTTTGGCTTGACAGACTAATGCTAAAATTAATATAGAAACGTGCATACAATAATAGCCAGGAACATTCTAAAAAAAAGAGTAATGAGAAAGAACCAGCCCTAGAAGATATTGAAAGATATTATTAAGCTACATTAATTAAAACTGTGTGATGAAGGCACATGTTTAGACCTACAGATCAATGAAATGAAGTAGGAATACTGGAAAGAGACCCCCAAAACACGCAGGACATGATAAAATTAGCATCTCAGATCAGTGATAAAACTTATTCAGTAAATGGTATTGGCATAACTGGGGAGCCAACTGGAAAAAAAATAAAGTGAAGTCTATAATTCATACTTGTACCAGAATGAATTTTAAGTGGATCACACTTTAAATTTAAAAAGCAAAGTTACCAAAGAAATAGAACGAAATAGGAGAGAAAGTTTTTACAATTAAGAATGGAGAGGGTTTTTCCAACTTCGATATATAACTCTGAGGCAATAAAAGAAAAGATTTGTAAGTTAGACTTTATAAAAAAAATGAACGTTTCTGCATATCAAACACTAACACAAGCAGAATCAAAAGACAAGTTGAAAAAAACATTTAACTCATCAAACGTTAGGGGCAAATTTTCCTATTACATAAAATTTTTCTACAAATCAGTGAGAAAAAGACCAACAATTCAGTAGAAAAATGAGCAAAGGTTATGTATGGAGATTTCACATAAATGAGATACAAATGGCACTAAATCTAAAGGTGCTCATTTTATGAGAAATACAAATTAAAACTCTATCAGATGCCACTTTAAAACAATTCCCATCACTTTGGTAAAATAAAAATTTAACACATTGTTAGCATAGGCGTGGAGCTAGATGCTGATACATTGCTGGTGGGATTATGAATTGGAACAGTATTTATTGAGGATAATTTGACAGCATCCATTAGAATTATAAATGTACACACCGCTTTGACCCAAGTTCCGTATCTAGGAATTCAGCTTATGCTGAATTGAAATGAAGTATGCTAAATTGAAGTGAAATAGTGTATTGAAGCATTGTTTATAGTAGCAAAACACTGCAAACAACCTGAATGTTCATTATAGAAGACTGGGTAAGTAAATTATGGTCCATGCACAAAATGGAATATTGTGCAATTGTAACAAAGAATGAGGAAAACCGTACTGATACGGAGTGATGATGTAGGTAGTGTGCGTTATGCTGCCATTTGAGTAGAGAGGAGAATAGATACACAAGCATTTTTGTTGCTTGTATGAATGGGCATATAACATCTTCGGAGGGATTCACAAGCAACCTTAAGTTGCCTTGAGAGAGGCTGGGGGACAAGCACACCCTTTCAAATTTTTTTCAGTTTTAAGCCATAGTAAAAATCAAATAAAAATTAGGTAGCTATAGAACAGTAGGGACGTTAACATGAAGTCTCTATCTTCAGTTTATCAATTCAGAAATGTTATTTCTTACTACAGTTTTTGGGCTAGACCTTGTGAACGGAATTCTTTTTCTATCTGGGGAATGATCTCTTGGATTTGTGAAGTGTGTTTTATTGCTTCTCTTTTCTTTTAAATCTCTAATGTCTAAACAGCTCCACGGAAGTACACTGTCATCTTAAAATTGTAAGGATTTACTTGTGGTCGAGTAATCCATTGCCTTCTACAGTTTCATTTTTCCAGAGGGTCCTTCGACTAGTTTTGAGTTGATAACTGTATGAAGACAAAGAATTTGATACCACAAAAAATGGAAGCCTTTTTTTTCCCTACTGCATATCTGAAAAACAGCTCTTTTAGGAATTTTTCATTTCCATTGGTGTTTGTCTTGTGAGGGATGTTTTTAAGGAGGAATAGATTATATTTGGACCTGCCCTTATGGCATATCAGGTGAACACTTGGGCAGAGCAGTATGGACCTTCCTATATACCATGCCTTCTCAAGAAAATAAATGTCCCCCTACAAAAAATTTTCTGCTCTGGTCATAGACCAAACATGAAAGTATGCTTCGCTGCATCTTGATGTTGTTAGTATGTTCTGATCCTAGTGCGGGTAGGATAGATCCAGTTATTATTATTATTTTTTTAAAGATTTTATTTATTCGACAGAGATAGAGACAGCCAGTGAGAGAGGGAACACAAGCAGGGGGAGTGGGAGAGGAAGAAGCAGGCTCCCAGCGGAGGAGCCTGACGTGGGGCTCGATCCCAGAACGCCGGGATCACGCCCTGAGCTGAAGGCAGACGCTTAACCGCTGTGCCACCCAGGCACCCCAGGATAGATCCAGTTATTGCTATTCAAAAGGAACTAAGAGTATGAGCACACTTTGAAAAAGGACCATTAGCAACACAGATGTGAAGTTACACCTGATAGTAAACAAATTGTCAAGCCTCTTTTGTGTGATGTCTAAGATGAGAAAACGGCTTTGTTTATTCTTTATGATTTTAAATAGCCTCGGAACTGTTTTGTTCTATTTATCACTATCCTCACACTAGATTTCATAGAGCTTTAAATTATTCCCAGCATTTAGACATCCAGTAGTAGTCAAGTCTCATAAAAGTAGAGCTCCAGAAAATGTTCTTAACAGCATCTGTAGGATGGTTTTCTTACTATACTTAAATCTAGTTTTTGAAAATACTAGTACTGTAATATCCATTCACAACTCTTAGGACTTCAGATCTTGACAAAACTGAGGGTATGGAATGTATTGCATCAGGGTCAGCATTCTCTGATGGTCTGGAGTCCTTTCTGGGTGGAAGTGCAGGAAATGCTGGGCTGGGTGGGATTTTCTGGCACATAGTAGGTACTGAAGACATACTTGTTTTTTGGAAAATGTTGACTGGAGCCCAGGGAGATTATACTTCTATGCACTGAACCATTAAGTCTTCTTCAGTGTTGACTTTTGCTCCCTTTGGTTTTTGTGCCAGTGATTACCAGTCCCTAATTGAGAATAGTCAACAGAAGCGCAAATGCTTTCATGTGTCCGTAAACACAGACCCTTCTACTGCTCCTTATGGTATGAGTCATTCCAGGACTTACATTTCAAGAATACCACTGCAATTTTTTTAAAAAGTGAAAGTCATCTCCACAGTTTTCTTATGTGTATGATATTGAATTTATTTAGAGGAAGGTACATATGTCTTGGGCAAAGACCTCAAAGTAACTAACATTGCAGTGGATGTTATGGCTTCATCTTAAAAGTATGAAGGAAGGCACACACATGCCTCAGTGGTGAACAGACAATTGCTGTAGTTTGTTTTGTTCTAGTCTGTGACATGTGGCCTCTTGGCTATAGAATCCCAACATATAATATATTATGTCTTTGATCAGCAGAGTAATACGTTTTTCCCTTTTGTTCAGCCGGAACTGCATATAAATGAGTGCCATGAGGAGGACTGTTTTTCTTTAGCAGTTGAGGCATNNNTGAAGGGTGCAGTGAGTAGATCCCTCCATCAACGTGCATTAGGTAGTTAACTGCATAGATAAATGTAATGCAATTCATTGAAAACAAATGTAAAATTTACTAGGGCTTTTCACGGAGAAGTGGAATGCAGATATCTTTCTCCATACAACAGATGAAGTTGGTTCAACTAACGTGTGTTAAGCTAGGAAAGGTCCACCTGCTAAACTTTTTGTTCTTTGTTGAGGGATAGAAAGTAGAATGATACAGATATGCTAGGAAAATGAGAACTGGAATGCAGGCCAAAAGCTGGTCTGTTCCAGATGAATGAGGTAGCATCCTGTTTATTTGATAGACAAGGGTGTCTGGTGGTAATTGGTCCTGTGTGCTCTCATAGGCACCTTCTCCCTCACTCTGTGTGGAGTTAGTAGTCATCTGGTGATAAAATAGCCAGAATACACATCTGTATTTTGGAGCCGAAAGAGATAGTCCCTTTCCACCTCAGCTCTTCTCTGACATTTTTGCAAAGGGATTACGTGGGTACTCTATTGCCCTTGCCTTTGACACTCCCATCAACACTGATAATCTTGAGATGTGTTTTTATTTATGATTAAGTACTTCCCTATGGTTACACAGCAGAACGTGACAAAACTAACTGGACTCTAATGGAGCCAACAATTCTCTCTTTCTCTAGCAGCCCCCCCCCCCCCCCCCCAGTTTCCTGAAAGTGCTATACCAAAAGCATTTAAGTTAGGATGCCTTCCGTGTAGAAAGAAATTTGGTGTTTGGGGTGGGTGAGGTGGTAGGTAGGAAATTAAAGAGCTAATTTGCAATGAACTGAAATAGAGGGTATCCAAAAAGTCAGCAAACACACACTTATTTTTAAACAGCATGTTAGTTTTACTTTCAGATAACATGCTCAGTATAATTTCTTTAACCTCCAAACACCTTTCCAGATAAAGTTTCTCTAAATTCAAAGCGATGGATGCAGTTCTAATCTGAAATAAGAATAGTAAATAGTGTGTCCAAAAAGTGTGAACACACAGGGTAAATAATGTGCTTATTGACCGAGACTATTATTTGAAAATGTAACCTTCATACTATGTTAAAAATGAGTTTTATCCTATTTTTAAAAGAAGTTTCAGACACCCTATATTTTGTTTCTTTTTAGAATTTGGTTTCAAGCATAGTGCTAAAATAACTCTGTAGTCAGCAAAGAGACTAGGCAGCTGACAAGGGGTCCCCTCCCCGTTAGGTTAAAGATCTTCTGGGCAGCTTGGAGCTGCACCTTCAACTTAGGGAGGTGGGGGAACAGTGGAAGGTAGCGGATGGGATTGGACGACGGTGTGGCTGGCTGGCTTTCTTTTCACTCTAGCAGCTGGCTGTGGTCATAAGTGAAATCTTGATTCTGTTTTGAGTGGGTGAAGGCCTGGAAAGGTTGATGACTCTAGCATAACAGTGTTAATGTAACATTTCTTATTTTAATCTGGTACTTAATGATGTATAAAAATGTTTTCTTACATACGCCAGTAGTCTTTGGGACTGGTTTAAGTAATACAGTCATCTTATTTAGAAAATATGAAAAAATGATGCTAAAGTCAGTAATATTTCTGAGGAAAAATTACTACTTTAATGATACTTAAAAATTTTGCCAGACAGGGATCAGGTTTATACTGTTTTTTTGCTAAAACAGAATCTCTCATCTTTCTTGATAAAAAGTCTTTCAAATAATATAACACAAGTGTGGTAATGAAAAGTGTACATAGCTTTGTGATTCTAGGCAGGGAGGAAAGATTCACAAAGGGTAGAAGAATACCACCACCCCTACACAACCTTATGGACAGTCGCTTTACTGTTGTGCAGTTGAATATGAAGTCATGAGATTACAGGGTTTAAGAAATGTTAAGATTGGGGCGCCTGGGTGGCTCAGTTGTTAAGCGTCTGCCTTCGGCTCAGGTCGTGATCCCAGGGTCTTGGGATTGAGCCCCGCATCGGGCTCCCTGCTCAGCAGGAAGCCTGCTTCTCCCTCTCCCGTTCCCTCTGCTTGTGTTCCTGCTCTCGCTCTTTCTCTCTGTCAAATAAATAAATACAATCTTAAAAAAAAAATGTTAAGATTGACAGGTGACCAGTTTGGTTGTGGTGGACGTTATTTCTCTTTGCTGGGATGAAACTCAAGTGTTGGTGGAGTGACTTTGAATTTAGATGGCATGTTGGAACCTTTGTGTCCCCAAAACTGCTGAAATAAATTTTAGATCCAGTGAGCCACATGTAAATGGCTTTCTTCTTATGTTTGTTGTTGTTTTTTTTTTAATGCTTTAGGTCTCCACCTTAGATGAATCTTATGAGGGAGATCCTGCAGTCACAGTTTGACTAGGTGGTCTGTGTGGCCCCTTCTATCTGTAAGATGAGCACGGTCTTTCATCCCAAGTGGTACAATACCACGGGCATGACACAACACACTTACTGTTTCGTGGTGTTTGGTGTATTATGTTTAAGAAGGCAGTTATACACTTTGAGAAAGATTTTCATTGAAAGTGGTAAAAATAGAAACATTTTAGTGTTTAGGGGAGTTCTTCTAACCCAGTGTGTACTGCGGGACTGTCAGGGAAATGCTTAGGTCCTTTTAAGTTTTCAGCCACCTTTATAGATGCCTGCAGCAGAAACGTAACTATCTTGGGACAGTGTAATGATGAGAAAAATAATAAAAGGCATTGTGATTTGATAGAAGGAACATTTTCTTTGTAGTTAGGCAGATCAGAGTTTGGATCCTGGTCTAGCATTTACTACATTTGTAACCCAGGCAAGTTAGCTTAACTTCTCTGGGCCTCAGTTGCGTTAATTGAGATAATTTATGTTTTGTATCTAGGCCAGTACATTGATGCTTTATCAGTGTTAATGCTCTTTGCCTTTTCATCGTTTCATGATGGAATGTACATATTTCATACAGCACATTATGTCTCAAATAACCAGGCTGAGTAGTTTATTTGGCTCCATTATTGACAGTCCACCTACCTGCTTCTCGGTTCTTTTGGGAGCCAGTTCTCAGCCCCTGTACCCCATGGGCAGAGAAGTGTGCGTAATTCTTGCTAACCTTATTGATCATGCCCACTTACCTGGGGTTTTACAGAGCAGCTAACTTGGCTCTCTGTCTTTCGCATAGCAGCAAATACCCCAGGCTGTTTGGTGCCTGGTTGGATATAATTTACTGCACTCAGAAGTCCCTCCTCATAGCCCCACCACTTGGAGTGGTGGACGCAGATAGGCAGAGGAGATAATGGGAACAGTGGTAATGTCGCCTGGCAATTGGACATTGCTAAAGATGGGAAAATCTCCAGCTAAAGATGGTAAATATTTGAGGGCTAGTCTGCATTTGGCATTTATGTATCACATACTAATTGAGAACACATTTTGATGCTTTGAAGTTGTGAAAAGTTCTGCCTACATTCCAGATTGCTGTCTGTGCCCCGAGGTTGCTGTTTGTTTCAAGTACTGCATCACGGAAACACAGACCCCGCAGAGACCTTTGGTTTATCCCCAGTACATCAGTGGACGTTTCTCTTCCTGCTTCTGAGTGATTTTGCCTTTGCCTTTCTGCCTTGGCAATTTTTTCCCCTCACTGTTTCAAACAAGGATTCCTTCCTTTAGTTGAGCTGTGGCTATTTTACATGGATTGGCAATTATAACTTTTTCTGAGCAGGTGTGGAGCAATGAATAGTCTTTTTAATTTCGTTTTTTGGATTTACATTTTTTATAACCTCTTCAGTAACAAATGGTAAAACTTCATGTCCACACTCTTTTTCAGTCAATAGTAAATGTTTCTTCCATACTTCCCAGCTGCTTATCATGGGCACAGCTGACAGAAGCAAAGAGCCTTTCCAGTAAGGTGAGCTGAGCTGGCATTTGAGGAGGACAAAAGGCTTTGGTACAGAATTAGGGCTTTGACAAAGTGAACAAATGTAAAGGCAGCTGGAAACTTGAGTGTTGCTAATCAGGAATATGTTTCGTGATTCTGAAGTTTTTAAAACATGTGTATGCTTAAGCAAAATAATTCAACAACTTGTGGGTTAATCTTCGTGTCTTAAAATCCTTTTGTGTGGATTTTAAAAATGTTTTTCATACCTTTGAATATCTTACTTTCTCAAAAAACATTGCTAGCTCTCATTTTCCTTTATTTTTATATCTCAACAAAATCATGATTGACTTTTGAGACTCTTGCATTTGCTCTTGCCACGTGCTTTCTGTGCAGCTCAATTATGACAAACCCTTTTATCTTTAGTTGCTAGGACTCTTCACAAGGGAGCATTTGCTTTTATTGTTTTATTTATGATACTGATAATGAGCACCGTGTAGAGTTCAAAGGGGCTTGTTCTAACTTTTGAGAATTTACTACTTTACTCGTGGTTGCTTGAGTATCAAACAGCTTTTCTGCAGTAGATTGGCATCTGCTTTTGGGAGATACCTATACTTTCCCTAAATCAGCGCATGGGTACTATTAGTAATAAGATACAGTAAATCTGATACCTGCCCCAAACCAGCCCTATGTTTACATAAGTTGCCTGAAAACCAGTATCGTGTCTATTTTCTGTTCTCTTTCATGCGTCTTACTGGAGAAATTTATGATTATGTTAAATAACATTCCTGCACTATTAAAAATAATGGGGTATTTTATTTATTTTTTATTTGACTTCAATTAATTAACATGTAATGTATTATTAGTTTCAGATGTAGAGAGGTCAGTGATTCATCAGTCTTATATGATATCCAGTGCTCATTACATCACATGCCCTCCTTAATGTCCATCACCCAGTTACCCCATCCCCCCACCCACCTCCACTCCAGTTTATGATTGAGAGTCTCTTATGGTTTGAATGTAGCAAATATAGAAAAAAAGGCTGAGACAACACATTCGAGATTCAAATGTAGAAGTTATGGATTAGGAAAGTGCTTTTTAAAATTAATTGGGTGCTAATAATAGTCCATACTCTAGAGCTATAAGGCAAAAGTCCTTCGCATGTTGAACACTCTACAAATGTATTTAAGACTAGTTTGAATAAATGGCTGGTCAAAGCTACTCTTTGAAAAACAGAACAAAACAAAACAAAAATGCCTCCCAGACTATCTCTTCCTTTTCCTTTCCCCTTTTGACAGGTATAAGAGGGAACAGGTCACATTTCAAAACTTTGCTTGTGAGCTACCGCCTTGAAAAACCACTATTAACTGAATAGCTTCCCACAAACCAAAATGTTTTTTAAGATGTAAGAAACATTTTGGTTTTATACTGTTCTTTTGAAATTGAGAAATACTTGGAATGCTTTAGCAGTGACGCTCTTGTTCTAGGAGAGGTTCAGTTGAAATGCTCATGGTAAACCCGCTGGATGATGATGACGGTAATAATAGCAACAGCCATTACTTTTATAGTAAGTGCTACATAATGCTCTAAGAGTTTGTGTATATTAATTTACTTAAATTAAGAGATACATAAGGAAACTGAGGTACAGGCATTAAGTAACTTGTCCACAGTTACATACCTGGTAAATGGCAGGGCCGGAAATTGAGCCCACATAGTGGCTCAAAAAATCTATGCTCTTAACCATTTCCCGGTGTAGTGATTGAGAGACTTTAAGTTTTCTTGGGTTAGAATTGTGACTTCGGGTATTTTGCTACTAGGGAATCTTATAGTGGAAATCTATAGTGTTTACATAGAAGTAGGAATAATTGTGAAATTGACAATTTCACAGTTGAAATTAGTAAATTCTGAAGTTGTTTCTTCAGTAAGCAAAAAGACTGCCTTTAACCTGTCTTTTGAATTGTTGTAGATCATTGTTTTTTCATTCTTTGTCACTTGAAGACCCACAAATGCATTTTGGCACACTGGAATACTTGTTGTCCAGATTTATTTGGGGAAAAGAAAGGGAGAGAAGAGACAAAAAAATGATGAAAGTCACCATGTGTCAATGAAACTCCGGTCTGTTTTCCTGCCCTTGAGGCACACTCTGTGCTCTGGAGGGCTCCTCGCACTTGGTCGGGTTCCTCCCTTTAAGTAGACTCTCCTTGCCTGAGACTTGTAGTACCATACTAGTATACTGAAAATGGAAGTATACTTTTTTTTTTTTGCAGCTTTAAGAACTCTGCAACTTAATGGAGAAGATAAGGAAATGAAAAAAGTCTGTGATCAATCAAAAACTAAATGCATTTGGAAAGTATCTTGTGGAGGAAAAAACCCAGTTTAAGAGTCTCAGAATACAATTTTGACATATAAATCCGTTCTGAGTCTGTCTGCTCTGTGTCTGTGTTGATCTTCCATGCAACTGTCAGGGTTGTCATTAGAGGTTATAGCAGGCCGCAGATGTATCTTGATGAGGACATGCGGGGTGGAGAGTAGCCGCGTGGTGTACATATGCTAGCCTGGATGTATAAAAGGTGCATGTAGTTTTTGATTTGGAAACCACAAAAAAAGCAAGTCCCTTGGCCACTCTGGGGAATTTCTGTAATGAGAATGTGTCATTAATGACATTTCTTGAGGGCATCTGCAGCATGAGAGCTGATTTTTTTCTTTTATTCTTTTCTTTCATCTCATTTGCTACAAAGCTCCCGTTCTTCTTCATCTTCATTTTCTCTCTCTTTCCTTGACGCTCTGTTGGCCAGCCTGCCTGCCAGTCTCCCTGTCTACTTATAGTATGTTCTGCCTTCCCCAAAGAATTCAAGGGCAGTTAGTCTGCTACAATGAAGAGAGTATGACAGTTCACAATTTTTTACCCTATTTATTTCCAAAAGTTGTTTTTTCCCCCCTCTAGGGCTATTCATTTTGACTAAGAAGGTTACTGTAATTAACATTTCTTTATCCTCTTATTGCCTTTCATAAAGGGGATAAATAGTAGAATTCAGAAATAACGTGACCAGCATTGTGCCCAAATCTCATTTTTTTTTCTCAAATGCCCTCGGATACCTTATTCCTCTCTGTTATTAAACCTGTGCTTATCAGAAAGTAATATTTTTTGTATTTTTCACAATTTTTTTCCAAGTGAAATGGAAATTCCTATTCCCTTGTGCGCCTCCCCTCTACCCTTGTCTTTTGCCCCTTGCTTTGGAGAGCTCATATGTGATAAAATTTTTGTGGGTGAGTATTGTCAGTTGGGCAGCAATCTCCAAAGCAGTACAGTTGATCCTTTAATAACATGGGTTTGTGCTGTGTGGCTCCAGTTACACATGGGTATTTTTCAGTTATTATACTGGAAAAGTTTTGGAGATTTGTGACAGTTTGAGCAAACTCCAGATGAACTGCATAGCCTAGAAATATTGAAAAAATTAAGAGAGAGGTATATAATGAATGCATAATATATGTAGATACTAGTCTGTTTTATCATTTACTACCATAAAATACACACGAATCTATTATAGAAGTTAAAATGTAACAAAACTTATGCACACAGACTGTATGTGGCACCATTCACAGTTGAGAGATGTAAATGGAAAGATGTGTTACTAAATCATAACCACACAAAATTAACTATAGTACATACCGTACTACTCTAATAATTTTGTGGACACTTTTTGTTGCCCTTGCGCTGAGCTCAAGCGTTGCAAGTATCTGGTTAAAACACCGGGGGACACTAATCTTGTGAGCACTTCTCTCTGGTAAAATTGTGTATTGCAGTAAAAAGTGATCTCGTGGTTCTCATGTATTTTTTCATCGTGTTTAGTGCAATACTGTAAACCTTGAATAACACCAGGGACCCATACAAAGTGCCACGAGCGATGCTGAAAGTGCTCCCAAGAAACAGAGAAAAGCCATGGCATTACAAGAAAACGTGGGATTGCTTAATATCTACCCTGGATTGAAGTCTGCAGCTATGGTTGCCCACCACTTCAAGATAAATGAATCCAGAATAAGGACCACTGTAAAAAAAGAGAAAAGGAAATTTCATTAAGCCATTGCTGCAGGTGTGCTGTAAGCACAAAAACCTTGTATTTTTTTGCAAAATACTTTTTCATCTCATATTGAGCATGCAGCTTTCATGTGGGTGCAGGATTGCTGCAAGAAAGATGCTCCTGTGGACTCTGAATAGGATTTGGAAAAGGAAGTCATTATATGCCAACTTAAAGCAAGATGAAGGTAAAGGATCTAAAGCTGCAGAATTTAATGCCAGCAAAGGATGGTTTGATAATTTTAGAAAGAGGTTTGATTGAAGGATGCCAAGATAACTAGAGAAACAGTTTCTGCTGACCAGGGCTAGCAGACGAGTTCCTGAATGCCATTAAGAAAATCACTGAGGTGAAAGGATATCTGCCTGAACAGGTTTTTAATGCAGATAAAAGTGCCCTATTCTGGAATAGAAAATGCCGCAGAGGACATTTAATAGTAAGGAAGAGAAGTGAGCACAGGATTTAAGGCAGGAAGGGATAGGCAAAATCTACTGTTTTGTGCAAATGCAGTTGAATTTATCATCAGGACTGCTCTTATCTATAAAGCTGCTAACTCCCCGGCCTTGAAGGGAAAAGATAAATACCAGCTGCCAGTCTTTTGATTGTACAACAAGAAGGCCTGGACAGTGAGAGCCCTTTTTCTGTATTGGTTCCATCGATGCTTTGTCCTTGAAGTCAGGAAGTACCTTGCCAGTAAGAGACTGCTTTTTAAAGTTCTTTTGATATTGGACAGTACCCGTGGCTACCTAGAACCCCATGACTTCAACAGCGAAGGCATCAAAGTGGTCTACTTGCCCCCAAACACGACATCCCTAATTCAGCCCCTAGATCCAGGGAGTCATAAGGACCTTTAAGGCTCATTACATACGGTACTCTAAGGAAAGGATTGTCAGTACTGTGGAAGAGAATCCTGGTAGAACATCATGAAAGTGTGGAAGGATTACATCATTGAAGATTCTATTGTTGTTTTAGAAAAAGCCATGAAAACCATCAAGCTGAAAAAAAATAAATTCCTGCTGGAGAAAACTGTGTCCAGATGTTTTGCATGACTTCACAGGATGAACAACAGAGCCAGTTGAGGAAGTCATGAAAGAGATTGTGGGTATGGCAAAACAGGTGGGGGCCAAGGGTTTCAAGATATGGACCTTGGAGAAATTTGAGAGCTAATAGACACCACACCAGAGGAACTAACAGAAGATGACTTGGTGGAGATGGGCGTTTTGAAACAAGTGCCAGACAGAAAAGAAGAAGCCCTAGAAGAAGCCGTGTCAGGAAACAAATTGACATGAGACAATAGGGCAGAAGGGTTCCGGTTATTCAGGACTGCTTTTGACTTCCTTTATGACATGGACCCTTCTATGATAACAGGTGCTGAAACTGAAACAAATGTTGGTACTATATAGCAACATTTTTAGAGAAATGAAAAAGCCAAAAAGTCAGACAGAAATTACTATGTATTGCCATGAAGTTGCACTGAGTGTGCCTGTCTCTCCTGCCCCCCTCCCACCCGCTTTACTTCTTCCACCTCTGCTACTCCTGAGACAGCAAGACCAACCTGTCTTCTCCCTCCTCCTCCTCCTCAGCCTACTCACTGTGAAGATGACTACGGTGAAGACTTTTATGATGATCCACTCCCACTTAATGAGCAGTAAGGAAGCATCATGCCGTATAGTTAATGAATTTATTTGTTGTGTCTGTATGTATGTCCTGGTGTGGAAGTCTAGTAACAGAATGGCAAGAACTCTGTGAGATGTGTGAGATCATCCCC
Source organism: Ursus maritimus (assembly GCF_017311325.1). Classification (NCBI taxonomy): domain Eukaryota; kingdom Metazoa; phylum Chordata; class Mammalia; order Carnivora; family Ursidae; genus Ursus; species Ursus maritimus. Next base: position 41,498,172 of record NW_024426663.1, on the reverse strand, counting down.
CAAGTATTAATTGTTTATAATATTGTGTGCGCAACTCGTGTGGAAATGGATAGCTTATCCTTATATAGGCTTAAGGTGAATATTTAATATAAAATTAATAGCATATTCATTTTTTTACTGTCTTATAATTGCTTTCAAAGAATTACATTATTATACAGAATGCCTCTCTGTAATTGGAGAAAATGTCTATCAGCCTGTCATCACAGGTAAATGGTTTTAAAAACATAACAATATTCCCAACATTGTATTCTAAATATGACTGTAATACTGTATGCAATCAAAATTTTATAACGATTAATTCATTAGTGTATAGGCTAGGCTGCTGTGAATCAATTACACTAGGCTATCATAAAGCAGTCATATTGGGGCGCCTGGGTGGCGCAGTCGTTAAGGCGTCTGCCTTCGGCTCAGGGCGTGATCCTGGCGATCCGGGATCGAGTCCCACATCAGGCTCTTCCGCTATGAGCCTGCTTCTTCCTCTCCCACTCCCCCAGCTGTGTTCCCTCTCTCGCTGGCTGTCTCTCTGTCACATAAATAAATAAAATCTTTAAAAAAAAAAAAAATAAAGCAGTCATATTGCTGTTTCTTTGTTATCAATGCATGAATCATTATACCTGTCAATATATACAAATTTCTTTTTTACATTAGCTTTTCATTTTTGATGTCTAGTGTTAGGAATACGTATAACACCTACAGTGTTTTATATCATATAAGACAATATTGATGTGTTAGATACCGATAGATGATACATTCATCTTATAAACAGACAACATAAACTTAGATTATCAATAAAGTATAGTACTGCAGATGTATTTTCTCCTCCTTATGATTTCCTAAATAATATTTTCTTTAGCTTATTTTAAGAATACAGTGTATAATACATATAACATACAAAATATATATTAATCAGCTGTTGATGTTATTGGTAAGGTTTCTGGTCAGCAGTAGGCTGTTAGTAGTTAGGTCTTTGGGGACTGCTGTATTGTGCAAGGGTCAACTGTATAGTCCTTCAAGGTTGTATATTTCTTTCTCTCTCTCTCTCTCTTTTTTTTAAAGATTTTATTTATTTGAGAGAGAGAGCGCGCACAAGCAGGCAGAGCAACAGGCAGAGGGAGAGGGAGAGGGAGAAGCAGACTCCCGGATAAGCTGGGAGCCCGACGGGCTTGATCCCAGAACCCTGGGATCATGACCTGAGCCGAAGGCAGACATTTAACTGACTGAGCCACCCAGGCGCCCCAAGATTGTATTTTTCTGAACACTGACATGCCACCGTGTTTCAAATTTGAAACTTCTTCAAATTTGAAGTACTTCTTCCAGGTAGAACTAAAACTATTTGAAATTGATAGGGTGATTGGAGCTATATATAAGATATCCTTATAATATCCTGTCTAAATACTGTGGCATTCAAAATTGTGTTCTCTACTAGTGTTGATGAATTTGCCGTGATGCACCTATATGGCCTTTTGCTGATCTCCGTATTATAACAGATAGATGGAAAACAACGCCTGGTGGTTGTGTCCAGGCTAGCTACATACATTCATTTACTTGCTTTTTCTCCCTTTTATTTTATCCTGTAAACCAGTGTTTGAGATGTATGTGCCTATGCTGGACTGTATTTTTCAAAAATAATTTTGTTCTCATTTTATGAAAGATCTGTGTTTCTATAGCGAATTCAGACAATATAGAAAATTGTGAAGAAGTAAAAATCATGGCCATTAGCAGTTTAGTGACTCGGGATTGATCACTGTCAACAGTTTGGTAATATGCATATATGGGTGTCCATGTGCACATAACATGAGCGTACACGTGTTACGCAAGAGTGAAATTATAGAACACATGCCATTTACCAGTCTTAATTTTTTACTTAATACTTGGTTGTGGTCTTCTTCCCATGTCAATGAATATGATATTTTAAAATGACGGAATTGTGTTCCACTTGATGTCTGTATCATAATCAGTTTCTCAATACCCTTTGGATAGGTATTTAGTTTTCAGGTTTTTCACTATTGGGAACAATGCTATACTGAGTAAATTGGCATATTCACCTTGCCCACTAATATTTTGGGGGCAAATTTGTATAAGTGGAAATGCCAATATAATTTTTAAAAATATTCCTATACTTTGGCTGTGACAATATATTAAAAAGTATATAATTTTGTATAGTCAGCATTTCCAGAAAGCTGATGATTTGCCCCTTTAAGAATCTCAGCTGTGCTCTTTTAGACTATTAGTGTCCAGATATATAGGGCTGAAATGGTCTAGGTTGCTGGACTTTGGGATTTTTGGGTCTGCTTTTTTATAGATTTTTTTTTGGTCTTCTTCCTTATAAAACTCTTTTCCCAAATATGCTGCTTTTAATATGTAGGGAGCTTGGAAACAAGATAACTAACCTTATTGTATGAGATATAAAATTAAAGCAAGTAGCCCCTGAGTCAGTATCTGTGGAGTATTCCAGTTATAGGGGTAGGATAAAGTTGTTGACTTGGGTTGAATTAGGATATGTTAGGACTTTTTTCATTTTGGGGGCTATTTATTTAGTGCCCATGTTCTGTTGTATTAAATTATTTCTACTACAAAGCTGCGATTTATTGCTGAGTATAGGAGACACGGCTATATGAATTGAGATAAAAGGTAAACTTTTATTGAGATAAAAGGTCAGCTTTTCTTTGATTAGAAAATTCCCTTCCTTCAGATGGGTGGGAATGCTGTTGTAGTGTTTGCCTCCTCATTCCTTCTCTGCCTGGCATAGCCCACTTGTACTCCTCACAGGGGAAGTGTGTCTTTGTCTCTGGGCATGCTCCCTGGGCGCCAGCCCACTCTGCTTTCTCCAGGGCTGGTCATGAGGGAGTCAACCAGGACCTGACTGCCTGGCCTCTGGGCACCCCTGCATGGGAACAGTTTCCTGGGAAAGCTGAGCCATGGGCTACTGAGCAGTAGCAGTCCTCCCTCCATTCCTGTCTGATTTGTGCCAGCACTGGGTATGTACCAGGAATGCAAAACTGAGTCACACCCCTTCTTCCCCTCCTGGGAGCTCACCTGGGGGGAACTAAGGCAGCCTCAAGGCATGTAGCTTGATAGCGCGCCCAGTACCCTCTGAGTGGCGTGTTTGAGGGGGAGTTATCAGTTCTTTCTGGGGATCTGTAAAGGCTTCCAGAAGACAAGGGGAAACTTGGAATCGGTGGTAGAAAATGAGAGGAGTTGTATTGTTAGGAGGGAGAGGTGGTCAGAGTAGGGGGTATGGAAATACATTCTAGGCAGCAGATAAAGCTTGTGCAGAAATGTGGAGATAGGAAACAGTTACATTCTTTTTTTTTTTCTTTTATGATTCACATTCTGCGTAGCTTCCATGGCTGGTGCTTTGAGTGTTGGAGGAGGGTGGTGGTAGGAGAGGAGATGGTAGAGACCGTAGTGGGCCTTGTGTGCTGTGATGAAGAGTTGGACTTGATCTTCTAGTGATAGTGGGGCACCATCACAGAGCTCCTTGTGCCTTGATTCATGGGCACAGCCATGAGCAACAAATGAAAACCTATTGTGCTCATTTCATGGAGTAATAAAATCCCATTTATGATTTAGGGGATTCGCTAAACATTAGTAGTAGAGGGAGTACATTTATAATATGACTCATCTTTTCAGCAAGGCTATCATGGCCTGTAAGGTAAGCAGAAAGACTCCTTTAATAAAGGGGATGCCATTTCAGACAGGTGCTATAACTGCTTAGTGCTGACAAAACTTCTGTGTGGGTAGTCCAAACTGGTGGAGGGATACAGGTATAGGTGGTGGCACAGAGTATGTCCTTACCCAGCCTTGCCTGACAGCCGGACACAGGGCAGACGGCAGGCTATACAAAGAGGAAGAACAGTCTTTCTGCGGGCCAAAAAAGACTGTTTGCTGTGCATCGATTTTTTTTTTTTTCCCAATTCATACCTGCACACAGATATGGATCTGTCAGGGTGTCATCTTGAATACTGAGTTAAGCAATATCAGAGTTAAGATAAAAATCAATGGTTTAATTGATTAAATGAACATGGGCCTAGATACGTGGTGATAACTCAGTAGACTCTTAATTGATTTTTTAAAAACCTGACTTTAAAACAAAATGGATTTTCAAAAATTGAGAAGCACTTGGTTAAAAATTTTTTTAAAATATATCAAGAGAGATGAGGATTTAGAATTTGTAATGTATAAATTAAGACATTTTATTCACTTGATCTTTTAAGCAAAGTTTGTAAGCAAGGCACAATAGGCCAGGGACTGTATTCATAATCTGATATTAAAATGTTTTCAGAGAATTGATTCCTTTATAAATTATTCAGATGGAGTAAATAGAAAGGCTTTATGGGGGGTGGTCAGTGGCTGTTGACTTGAATATCGTACTAAGCTTTCAGTACATTTTTTGGAGGGGTAGATGTTGCTTTAAGGAATTCTCAATCAGTGTATGGAAATGAAAGAATCTGGAAAGCTTGTGCCTTGTTACAAATCTGTTGCATATAATGAGATCAGAGGTAGAGTCTGGTGTTTGGAGGCAGACATGATTTTGGCAGCGTGGATCAGGAGGTTGGGTTTCTGCTCGTGTCTCCACCAGTTGGAGCACTATGCCTTGGATGTCTTATTTATCTCTGTTGCTTTCATCCTCTTTTGCAGACTTATCCCTATAACACTTCTCCCTCCTAATGGAACAGGTTTATTGTTGAGAATTGAACGTTCTCATTCAAATGGGAATGAGACATTTTACTTAGCTTGCAAAATACTTAACAAATGTAAGATGGCAGTATGAGGTGTCACACTGAAAAAGTTTTTTTTTTTTTTTTTAGCATACTTTAACTTCAATCTATTTAGTCTGGTTTAAGTAAAGAAAAAGACAAATCTACCTTCACAAGTAAACTAATTCAACTTTTTTAAACTTAAGTTTTTGATTAAAATTTTTATATGCTGCTGAATAAAAATATTCAGAAAACACAGGGTTTTTGGGGGGAGCCTTAAATGACTGATCCCTCTAATGTTTTTCAAATATTCCTTATTAGTTTTTTGAACTGGACATAGTTAATTTCTTGGGAGCGTTTTAAATATAGTAATTTATTATTTGCAGGATACAGAAGTTGCAGGATACAAAATATACAAAAATCTGTTGCATTTCTATGTACTAATAATGAACCATCAAAGAAATTAATAAAACAATCCCATTTACACTTGCATCAAAAATAATAAAATACCTAGGAATAAATTTACCACTAACAAAATTTGATTAATCAGATTTACTTTGAGTGTTGTATTAGGGAATCTGTGAAATGCTCTGGGGGGTGGCAATTGTGACTGAATCCACATTTCAGGAGAAAAATGACAGTTCGTTTTGTTGGTCTGCGCGTGCAGTGAGTCTTCAGCCCTGCAGCGGGGGCCCTCCAGGGATGCTGGCACGCGCATCTCATCAGTGACAGCCAAGCTGTGAGGTGTGAACTGTGAGGTGACTTCTGAAGGGGTTGGAGTTATTGCTGCCTGTCCTCCCAAGTGTGTAGAATGGGCTGTATGATCAAATCCACTTAATCCACACTGAGAGGGAAAAGAAGGAATTTGATTCCAATGCTTAGCACACAAAGCAATAAAAATTGAGTCATTGTTAATGTAACTATTAGAGGTTTACCTTCAAAATAAAGGAAGTTTGTTTTCATGTCTACTCTCAGTCCCTCCTGCTGCCATTTACGTCTCTGGTTACACAACATCTCAGTAGTGTTTCAAAGAATGACACTTTGTGCCGCCTGGTCCCTGTGAAACTCTTGAATGAACTCGGTACCCCATTCCTTGCTGTGGTTCCAGTCGTTTTCTGGAGCCTACAGGACGACCACTCTCCTTGAGCAAGCAAGTAGGCAGGCAGCATTGTATGGTGATAAAAACTGTAGGGACGTGGAGTTTGGAGTTTGAAGCCTGGTCATAACACTTTAGTAGCTCTTGACCTTGGGCAAGTAACTTAATCTCTTAAAGCCTTATTTTCTTCATTTATAATATGGGGATAATATTTATCTTATCAAGATGCTGTAAAGTACTTAGCATAGCATCTGGCACCTGGTGAGCCCCAGCAGAGGTTCGTTAAGATTGTCTTTTTATGATCAGACCAAGCATTGTGTGATTGCAATTCTGAGAATGATTTTCTCTGAGTTAGGGAGCAGTTTGTGGACTCTTGTTATTAGGGTATTTGTTAGAAGAGGAAGGATGACCTTGGGTTGTATGGTTGAACGGCAGGCAGTTCGGGGGCTTAAAGGGAGCAAGTGTTATGGCTCTTTAAAAAGTCAGTCAACGTCTATTATTTGAAAATGTATTTTGATTGAAAACACTCTGTCTGATTGTGGATTTAAGTCCTTATATGTGACTGTATTGAGAAAATTACTGACACTGGTATTCTCCTTCTCTTACACACTGAAATCTGTTTCTTTGCCAGTGCAGATTTCATCTCTGTCTTTTTGACTGAGGGGAAAAAATAAGATCCTCTTTGCCTCTTCTAGAATCTGTCAACACTTACTGAATTGGGTGAAAGGTTTGAACTGTGAGGCATGCCTCTTTGTGGGCCTGAAGGACCTGAATCGTCTCGGTGTAAAGCTCTCAGAGCTGAATTCTTAGTGGAAGAATGTGTATGGTATCCGTGCACATTAAGGATTGGTGTTTCTTGAGCTGTCTGAGTAACTTTGCACACTGCGGAAAGAAGTGAGAAACAAAAATCACTTGTCTCATGGGTTCTTCCAACTCTCAACTTCCCAAGTGTGAATGATTTCTTAGGAAGACCATACTTTCTCTGTGACTCAGGGTTGAAGTGGCCTGATACTTGGAGTGAAAAGATGGAACAGGATGGAGAGAGTGGATCTGGGATTCTGGAATGCTAGCCTTTGTTTCTGGCTTTGCTATTGTGTGATTGTGATACCAAGAAAGGCGTTTTCCTCGTCCGGCTGCCTTTTTTTTTTTGCCTCTGTAGTTCAGGGGCTGTTGGTGATCTCCAGGGTCTTGGGTTGGAAGTAGCTTGATGCAGCCTTCCATAGGGCACAGATAGATGTCCCTGAAGCATTCTCGGCAGGTTGTTACTCTATTTCTGTTGGCTGTTTTATTCAGCCTCAGCTTGGCTTCCCTTCTAGAGATGGGGAACCCTTTGTTTTCAAGGCAGTTTTGAACAACTTAATATTGAGATGCTTTTCATGTTGTGTCGATTCCTAGCCCTCTGATAGTCCTCATTTTATCTTCTACCTTTCACACAATAAATCTTCAGATACTAAGCAAGAGTTATGTCCATTTTTTCCAAGTTATGCTGCCACAGGTCTGTTTAACCATTGCTATTCAATGTAGTTTCAGACCTCAGAGTCATGCTAACTTTTCTGAAATGGTCTAGGTTTTCATTGCCACTTTTAACATGTGGTCCTTGGAGAAGCCTGCAGTACTTCAGCTAGGATGTGACCAGCACAGGGCATGCTAAGAAGGTTTGAAGACTGTGATTTAATTAGTATAGTCCAGGTTGATGTGTTTGTTGGTTTCTTTTCTTTCTTTGTTTCTTTTTTTAATTTTAAAAATTTAAATTCACGTTTTGATGGTTTATTTTATAGACAGATTTGTGCTGTGTTGAGCCCGTAGCTGTCATCCTTGGAGTTGTCTGTCACAGGAATTGCTCGTAGGTAAGGCCTTATGTTATAGATGAGCAGCTTACGTTTTTAGCTCCAGGGCAGTACTTCATATTTAATCTTTGGTGTGGTGTGTGGTGTGTGTGTGTGTGTGTGTGTGTGTGTGTGTGTGGTTTTATGTCTGTTCCTTGTTCTGGACTGCTGAATTTTCTGAACCTTCCATCTGCCCTGGATATTAGGGCGTCCCACAGGTTGTTTTTTCCTCATACTCACTGATCCTGCCCCTGAGCCCTTCCCAGGTGGTTGATGACAATGTTGACCAGGGCAAAGCCAAGTGGAGACTCTTGTGGTAGAATGCCAGGGTCTCTCTGTGTTTTCTACATTTGACTTGTGGGGAACTGTCATTGTGGTTCCAGGTCCTTATTGACAATGTATTTTTAATCATGGTTGGATGTAATTTGTCTTGATGTGAAGCCTTCAGTTAAAACAGGTTTCTCATTAAGTTATCATCTTCTGTCTTGAAAATTCTATATTTGTAAGTTTTTACTTTCGTGTGCATTTGGACTGCCGGTGCTAGCTCTTTTTGCAATTCTTTTGTCTGGTTAGGTTAGCTTTTCCTTAAGTGATCTCCAATAATATTGCCCTCTAGTCCCCATCTTGTTTTTTTCTTGACATTCCCAGTCTTCCCAAGGCTTCTTGACCTCTGAAGTGCCTAGAACTGAGTACTAAATGAGGGTGCTCGTGGACCAACAGAAGGAGGAAATCTCTTACGTTAAGAACGTTTCTGATCTTTTTCTGGAGGTACCACTACAAGTATACAAAAAGGTTTTTCAAAAGACTGTAACTTGAGACATTTTAAAAATGGTCTTTGGGGAGGTAAAGTTTAAAATGCGTTCACTAGGAGAATATACTGAAATCTAATTCCAGATATTCTGAATGCCATATGTTGAAAAGTACTTTATAGAAAATAAAGTTGTATAGATAATAATGAGATAGGTTAAAAATAAGAATGAAATTTACCTGGTAAAGAGCTGGTAAAAAAACATTAGTATGAGTATGTAAAAGGGATATTGCTGCATCACATATAATGCTTAAGTTCTCTCTGTTGATCTGTCTGAAGAGAAATGTCAGTTTGACATGGAGATAGTTATATAGAGTGGGACACGCCTGCATATTTGTATTTTGTAACTTGTACTTTGTGATAGAATTTCCTTAGTTGATAATTTACAAAAGAAGCTTTAGCAGAAATGTTTCCACAAGAATATCACTGCCCAAATGTTCCATTAAGTCAAGCATTTTATGATTGACAAAATGACTCCCCTCTCTCCTTGTTGCCAATTCTTTTGTCTTCCATACCTGCCCCCCTTCAGCCTCCCCCCAAGTAAGTGCATATCTGATACCCATTCTCTTTTTTCTCACCCCAGCTCCAGGGGTAAGGGGAGAAACTGGAAAAAAAATTCCAAAGTCTTTTGAGGATGGAACAAAATTCTAGGAACTGTCTCCCTATTATTTTATCACTCTTAAAATATCCTTTATGGAACATGTATCCCAGGTAATGGGAGGAGTTATTAGATATTTCTGGGTTTGAGGTGCTCTTTAGTGTTAAGTGTTAAGCAGTATTAGAGCACCCAACACATTCTATAGAATAAAGGACCTTATACGTGAGGATTAGAAAAGATAACTTGAACTTAACAACAGTCGTAAGAACAAGAACATTTGGGGGAATGGAGGATTAACTGGTGAGAATGATTTTGAACATTTATCTATAAATGCTTGAAATTTTAATGTACTTATTATTTACAAGAGAACTTTTAGAACTACAATGGAGTTTTGCCATTATATGACCCATTAACATTTGAATTTTGCTTTAGTTAGGTATGGCTCCCAACTTATATAAAACCTTTATCACTTGAAGTACTATACTCATAAGTCAGACTTTCGCAGCATGGATTCCAGAAGCAGTATATAGATGAATCTCCATGAATATAGGAAATATGGTGTCCAGAAGCTCTCTAAATAATTAGCTTTCTGCAGAGAACAAGATACTGTATGGTTTCTAGATTACAGTGCTGTTGGGGTACCTGTGGAAATTAGAACTCTGATGGGATTCAGTTTTATTAAATACATAAGGTTTTGCACCTTAAAGGTTAACTATCCAATTACACCCAACTTAGGAAAATCAGAGTTATTATTCTCACAATAACTGTAACTTTGTCCCCATGGCAGATTGAGAATTTGCATTGTTGGGCATAATGTATAATTTATACTTCAATATATACAGTTGAGTCTTACATTTAAATGAATGAGGGAAATTAGCTTCATTTCTATATATACTGTAATTGGGCAGCATTCATTAACCAAAAATGATTTGAACGTATACTGTGTGCTAGGGTCTGGGGATATAGAAATGAACAAATAAAACAATATCCTTGCTATTATGTTGTACACTTAGGTAATACAGAGGAAATGCATGTATCTATCTCTGTGGTCTCATGATAAAATTGAGAGTAATTGTGCATTGCACTAAGAATAATATGCTGTCTACAAATGATGTGTCACTTGCCACGTTTACACATCTGATATAGAAGAAACAAAGATTTCAGACTTAATTGATAACACATGTCTTTGGTATCTTTCTTGCAGTAATTCTAGTTCTCAAAGACTATCCCGAAACCATCAGCTGGACTTATTTAAAAAACCCATTCAGTTTAGGCACTAACTGAGATTGAGTGATAATTCACTGGGGCACTGTTTTCATATTACCAAAAAAATCTAGAGTTTTTCGGGTTCAGAAGTCTTAGGGCTGTTGAAATTGTTATTGCTTAGAAAAATAAAACCAAAATATAAAAAAAGGTCTGGAGTTTCTAAACCGTGTGATTTGTGGTCAGTCCCATTTCTCTTGATACGAAGCAGGGAGCCATTCGAGAAAAAGGACCATTCTAATCCATGTGCAGTTGGCAGCTTCAGGTTTTCCCAGACCAACAAGACCACTGTGAACCTTCTAGCGCCTTAAGCTCAGCATGGGTGTATCATCACATGGTGGATCCAGGGGAAAAGGAACACTTTGTCTCCAGACTTAGAAAGTACACTTGGAAAAGAAAAGAGAAGCTTTTGAATGAAACCAGAAGGGAAAACATGCATGTAAACAAGATTCTGGAATCATACAAAATAATGGATACTTGGACTTTTTGCATGGGAGTTGAAAACTTTTTTTGGCTAATATAGATTGCTGTCATAAAAGGAAGCAGTTTTTAATGCTCAGTTCATAGTTTCCAATCTTATGAGCTTCCTGGTATTTAAGTAATATTTTTGATAGTAAGAGCAGTTAAATTATTTCGACATTCAGCCCCTCAAGTGTATTTTCTAATTTCTTTCCCTGGAGAGCATTAGCTGTAGTCTTTGCTAAGAGATAAGTTAGGTACCCTCATAAAGTCTCTTTAATAGCCATCCTGGGAAGTTTAAAAAAGTTGTTTTTTATACCACTGAGAACACCCTCCCCCCTTTATCTCACCTGTCAGTTGAATTCTTAAAATGATTGCATTTTAGGACTCAATTTTTTGGCTAATAATGGCACACATCGAGGCAGATGGAAAACCTCAAAGGGTTTCCAATGACCTCCTGAAGGTCATACTGTTGCCAGTACCTCTAGGCCATGGCTACCACCCCACAAGGAGAACTCCCATCCCTTTGCTCTCTTTGGTTCAAATTTGAAGTGGGCAGCCAAACCTTAAGGTAGACATAGGCAAGGTGGGCTTTAGAGAGGAGACCTTACAGCCACTATTCCTGTGACTGTTGCTGTTGCTCTTCTCCCAGTAACTGTCTTTTCCTTTTTGGGGTTGACACATGGGAGAGAGAAGGTGAAGCCAAGAGAGAAGAAAGGTTCATCACTTCCTTTAGCCCGCTTGTTCCCTTCATGGCCCTGCCCAGTCTACTCATTTTCCAAACTAATTGTTTATAAATCAGAGTCAGAGAGTCACCTAGGGAGGATTTTTTGGCTTTTGTTGTTATTGTTGTTGTTGTTGTTGTTGTTGTTCTTCTTCTTCTTTTTTTTTTTTTTTGGTTAACCAAGTAGTTTCCTGGCCCTAACCATCAGCTGTTATCCTTTAGGAAGTCGGGGGCTTGAATCTTGGAAATGTGTCTGTTTCTTGAGTTATGCTAATGGTGCTTTTGATGCCCAGTTAGATTAGAGAATTATGGGATACCTGTCTCATCCTGACCTTGGAAGTTCTGAGTCCTAAGTCTTAGGTCCAGTGGGACTTACAACGTGACAAATAAAGCCACAGGTACCAGGGGTTCATGAACTAAGAGCCAGAGTTTCAAGGAATGAAAGAGCACTTGAACTTAACCTATAGTCATCCTGTTGTGGGTGTTGTTTTTTTAGTACCATATTTTGTCCTCTTATATCTTTGTAAGTTGATGGAAAGGTCCATCTGAAGATGTGATGGGTAAGCTGATCATCCCCACCCCCACCCCCAAAAAATGAGACTAATAAAAAATGTATACTGTGTTTATATAAATGGGATACCTAAGTAAACTTTTTATAAATAGGATGTACATTGTTTTTCTTCATAATCATCCATCTTTTTCCATTAGTGGAGTGTGGTCTTTTCTTAGTTTCTTTATCTTCCATTAATTTGAGAATTGTAAACGTGTAATTTGATGGCATTTGTCAATTGATGGAGTTTATGAGGGGCTGACTCCTCAGAGAGGGAGGAAATTATGGAGGAGGCAGCATTTGAGCCAAGCCTCTAAAATGTGGGAGAAGATGTGAGTTTAGAGATTGGTATTCTCTCTTCTTGGGAGGATATTCCAGATACAGGAAAATCTGAGCAAAGTCAACAGGCATGTTTGAGAAACAGCAGGCCCTGCTCCCATGGGGCCAAAGTGTAGGCTCCTTGAAAGAAAAGATTAGAAGACTAGATTCGGGGCAGAAGAATGTCAGGAGCTTTAAAGAATTTCTGTTTGGACTTTTTAATGTGTGTCGTAGTTTTTATAGGGAAATGGACTCAGTTTAAAATAGTAACTTCATAAATGTAATTGTAATTTTATTTGAATTGTATTTCAGAACTTTAAAAACTACCTATGAGCAGGTGCCTGTATCACACAAAACAGATATCTTTAAGGGCTTTCTCCTGACACATGCTTTGTGGTCCTGTGACTCTGTGGTAGGCTGGTCCTGAGAAAACTGGGATTTGGGACTACTGAAATAAATGATAACCTCATCATTGAGCTGCATTCACATCTTCTGCCTCTTAAGGTTTGGGGCTTCTTCCTGCTTTAGTTGCTCTCTTTTGTCCTCCTGCTCCTTGCCCCCTGTCTCCAGCCCTCCCCTCTCCCACTAACATACAGGGACTTTGAACTTTATGCTTGAAGGTTTGTGTCATCTGTCTATCCCTTTTGGGAACTAGTTGCCTAACCTTACGAGGTCCTGTTCAAAATTGGATTCTGCTGTGTTTTTAGCAACTGATGAAAGTCACAAATTGCTGTCTTTTCACATCTTTTTAAAGCTGAAACTATTTGTATGCTTAATAATTTGTATACTTAATAGAATAAGTAATTATTTATTAATATGATGGTTTATATAAATATAAAACCTTGGAATTTCATAGGAACCTGGTGTAATATTCTCTAACAGATACGGAAAAAAGGTCAAAGATGAGTTGAAAGGACTAGTTTATCCTCATTTGTCACCCATTTTTCTTTATTGAATTTTCTTTAAAGGAGGTATTAAAAGGCACAATTGTCTACAAACAGTATCAAAATTTTGCTTTAACAGTGTTTTCAACATTTTAAATCTTTTTGGTAATTATATGAAGTCTTTATAAAGACACGAAAGTACTTGGCATTGGTTGGAAGTAATGTTTCCGAATGGATATTTATTTTCAAAAAGCTACTTTGAAATCACATTAGATACTATTTCAGTATGATACTGTGCTTTAATTTACCCCAGAATTCCTGAAAAGGATTTCGTTTGGTTTAAAAATAAACAAAACTCCTCCAATCTGAAATGTATTTATTGAAACCAGATCTCGTCATCATATCTTACTTTCTACTAGATTTTAAAATGATCACTGACAATAAATGCAGCATGAAAATCCTATGAAGAAAAAAAATGCTATGAACTTCCCATACATAAAATAATTTGGTAAATATAATAAAGGTAGCATTTCAAACTGTTTGAGGGAAGATTATTCAGTAAATAATGTTGGGATTAGTGAGTATTCATCTAGGAAAAAACAGTACACACTTAACAAATACTGAAATGTAAAACTGAAAACATAATTGGTATTAGAAGAAACCACAGGAGAATTCTTTTGTAAACTGCATGGGAAATCACAGTCTATGTCTGATAGATTAACCAGAAGTCATACAATGATTAATAACAATCCACCTATATGAAATTTGTAAACTTCTGTGTGCCAGAAGCCACCAAAATAATTCATCAGTCTGGAAAAAAAATATTTTTGCAACTCATATTACAAAGGACTAATTTGCTTAACATATAGAAAACTCCTTCAAATTCACTATAGACAAAAAGTGCTTTCCTACAAATGTTCCAACAAAGCAGTAAGAAAATCACAAGCAACCCAAAAGAAAAATGGACACAAGTTACGATTTAACAGTTCACGGGGAAATACAAACGGCTTTTAAATGTTTAAAAAGATGCTCAATTTCATTCATATGAGGAATGTAAATTGAAATTACAGTGAGATAACCATTTTTTTTTAAACAGGTATGTTTTCTAAAAATTAAAAAGCTTGGTAACAATGGCCTGGCACAGAATCTGGGATCTGGGGCCACTATGAAGTAAAGGAGAGCCTCTTCATTCATAAAGATAGTCTGAGCCGAGTGAGGGAAATCGAATCCTCCTGAGCTTCTGGTGGGATGGTGAGGTACAATATCAATGGAGTGCAGTTTGCAGGCACCATCCCAAATTACAAATGCGTGTTTGCTTTGACCCAGCAGTTCTCCACGTAGGAATTTATTCTAGAGATACAGTCATACAAGAGTTTCACTGCACCATTATTTGTAATAGCAAAAAATTGGGAGTTACCTCAGTACTCATATACAGGGATCAGTAAATCAATTGTGGTGGAATTCCATGCAGCTCTAAGAAGGAAGGGAGCCAAGGAAAGAGAATGGCATGTGTGGTGGTAAACATTATGTAAAAAGGGAGAAATTAGAATACATACCAAACTACTTCTGGGTGAATACAAGGGAAATGAATCACATTCATTGTCATGGAGTGAGAACCGGCTAACTGGGGCCCAGGACTGGAGGGAGATTTTTGTCACTCTTGTTCTTTTTGTGTTTGGACCATTTGAAGGTATGATCTCTTGAAAGAAATGAGTTCTAAGAAATAAAGGTTCTTGAAAAGATTGAACATTAAATAATATTGTTTTAATAAAATGTTTTAGTTTCTTTGCTTGAAAAGTAGCATTGCTTTAAGGGGGAAAACGTGGGCCGTTTAGGGGAGCATGTGTATTTAATTTAATTGCCTCTTCAGCGATATTAAAAATCGGTCAGTTGTGATTTGATGCAAGAATATATTGAAACCCTGTAGGACACAGAGTTCGGAAGTTTGCTTTGAAGTTCGAGAAAAGGGGTTAAAGGTGTGATGCAGGTAAAGGAAGGGTTAAGGACATTATGCAAGCTGTTAAGTAAAAAGGAAGTGCATTACAAAATGCTGAGCTCAGGAGTCTGGCTTCCAGCCAAGCCTTTGCTTTCTTCACTACAGCTGAGGGCTTTCGAAGCTTCCCACCAGTGGGTTTGTCTGAACTGTTTAGGAATGCGGCCGCGGTCGCCAGCTGACGTCAGCGCCGCCGGTTCAGCCGCGGGCCAGAGCCTGGGACTGACAGCGCGGGGGGCGGGACGGGGCGTGGCCTGCGTGTGACTGACAGTGTGGGGGCGAGGCGGCGTGTGTGTGACTGACAGCTGGGGCAGGGTGGCACGCCGGTTTGCGGTTCCTTAATGAATACTCAATTCTGATTATTTTGCGTGTGGTAAGGTGAAAGACTTTTTCTCGTTTTCGAAAGCCAGGACTCTGTATTGCTTCTTTTTAAATAGCAAAAACCTAAATATTTGTAACTTAGATATCAAATTGTCAGATTTCATGGGCCATTGTGTTTGTTTTTGTTTCTGAGAGGGAGAAACAGTAAAAACTATGGCGGTTCTTGTTGCTGGAGGGGCTGTAGAGATGATTTTTGCTGGATGATGAGGTGTTTTTGTTTTTTTTTTTTTAATCCATTTTATTTCAGAATTGTACCAGAAAGCAATTGTAAGGGCTTCCAAATGCAGTTCCGTAAAACAGGACACCAAAAAGAAGAAATACTATATGGAAAACTGCCAGAGTTGGATACAGTTCTATTACAAATACCTTTGGGCATGATAGGTTTGGGTTATTGGTGCTGATACTTAAGCTCTTGAAAAATGGGGACTTTTTCCTGGTGACATCTTGCAAAGATCAGGTTTAGTGCTGCATTTTCTCCACTTACATCCTGTTTTCATGTGGTTAATTTTACTTTTAAAAACATTTGTATTTCTCTGGGCGTCTGGGTAGCGCAGTCGTTAAGCGTCTGCCTTCGGCGCAGGGCGTGATCCCCGCGTTTGGGGATCCAGTCCCACATCAGGCTCCTCCGCTGGGAGCCTGCTTCTTCCTCTCCCACTTCCCCCTTCTGTGTTCCCTCTCTCGCTGGCTATCTCTCTGTCACATAAAAAAAAAAATCTTTAAAAACATTTGTATTTCTCAAAAAAAAACCACATTTGTATTTCTCGACTACTAAGTATATCATTTTGCTTTGTTATAGTCAGGAGTTTTCTTAATCTCCTGGTTCTTAATGTGAGTCAGAGTGAGGAATGTAAATTTATTAACTTTCTGTGGTATATGTGGGGCTATGAGAGGTGTGGGTGGTCAGCATGGAGTGAAATACAACTTTATAAACAAGGGTCTAAAAGGAGCCGTTAAACTTGATGGAACGCTTTGTTACTTGACCAGGCCAATAGGGAAGTCTGCTTTGAGTGGCTACCAGAATTATCTAGTGTAGTTAATTTAATTGAGTGGCTTTGAGTAACTGTTACAGGGACCCCAAATTTATAAGTTTATTTTTATGACTTTCATTCAGTACGGGAGGTTTGAGCTTATTTTTTAAAAGTAAGCTCTACACCCAACATGAGGCTTGAACTCACAACCCCGAGATCAAGAGTCATATGCTGTATCTACTGAGCTAGCCAGGAGCCCCGGGAGGTTTTAGCTTTTCATGAAAGGAAGCCTTGTGCATATTTACGCTTCTTGTTAAGAGACTGCTTCTGCATGATCTTGATCATTTCCTTAGGTATTGATGGCATTCACCTTCTGGAGTCAGTCACTGTGATTTCACCTGTGTGTAGCAGCTCAGCGAAGTCAGCCTGTACACCAGGAGGTAACAAAGCAATAAAAAATTAGGACCTTCTTTGGCAAAAGACAACATGCTTAGACCTAAATTACTCAGACGCTCAAGTGCTCAGCCTTAAATTGGCAATTCCATGGAATTTAAGAATGTTCTGAGTTTGTGAATAGTATCATAATTATTTATTTTCTTTTTAAAGTATCAGGCTACACGTTAAGGACTTGTAATTTTTTACTTAGATATCTTTTGGTGATAATACATCTTATGCAGGTTAATATAAAAATACAAAAACCTATAAACTATTCTGTTACATTAGATCCAAATATTAAGGTTATTTCATTTAACACATGGAATATCCACAGGAATATTTGGCATGTTCAACATTGCATTTGGAAAGAGGTTATGAATTCTTGCTTAGTCACCAATTATATGACGTTGTCCACTCACTTTTGATCGTACTGTGTCTTGGTTTCACCAGAGGGAAATGCTCGTAATTAGTTCCCCCTTAATAGGACCCAAGACAAAAAAGGTTATTATCAAGACATAAAAATTCTGAGCAGTAATACAGTATGGTTGGACCCTCTAGGCGGCAGAAGAAATGAGTTGGTGTGAGTCCTTAGTGATCTCCATCTCCGTGCTTGTCTGAAGCACCTAGCGCTCTTGTTGTGAGGCCGTCGCTGGGCTGCCCTGTGTTCTGGGAGTGAAGCCTGAGTACTTTGAGTGTGAATTTAGAATTAGAGTTTTCTTTTCTGCTTTTGCAAAAATAGTTATCATTTTTTTCTAAGAACCCCTTCAAAATAATGATGAAATGCTTATTTTCTTATTTAATGAATCTGTATTTGGACTTTGTGGAAGAAAAGTATGACCTAGTTAATCAGCTGCTTTTTAAGCTCTGTTACCAACTAAGGTGAGCACATTTTAGGTTATAAAGGATGGGAATATGGCAAAATTTGCTCTGCAGTTTTCTTGGTGTTATTGAAGGAGGAACCCCTTAATAGGAAGCTTTTGCCCCAAACTGCAGTATGTTTTTACTGCCTAAATACTATGATACATTTTAGGGATTTTTCAACCTTGTCTTTAATAAGAACCCTTTAAAATTACTTTTGTCTAGTTAACCCATGTTTTAAAAGATAGTATCTAGAAATACATTTGCATTTGTAATTACTGTGTGTTACCGTGAAAAAAAATATCCAAAGGCATTATAGTGGGCAGTACTGAACAGCCTCAAATAACCAATATAACCACACTGAGTTGATTTAATTCCAGCCCACAAGGAAACAACAAAACTCCTGTTAGCCTTGTAGCTTACCCCTAGGAAATCTTTTAATTTCTTTTGGATGGCTTGATATTTTGGGCAAAACATGTAGATACTTTATTACTGTTTCCAGTGAACCGTAGGGGATTGAGACTTGGACCCCTATACTGAGACTTCATGATTGAAAGAGAAAAACCTCACAAAAGAAAGTTTTCATGCAAGGAAAGAGCTGTTGGATAAGTCAGAGTTGCAACTATCATACTTCAAATCTGTCATCTTGTGTATTTGGAATGGAGTGGGAGGAAGAGCTGCATCCTTGGTGTGATCTTTTGAAGACTGATGGCTCAGGCATAGTGTTGTGGTTTCAGTATGTTTCAGGACGTGAATTTAGAATCTTCTCCTCTCCTTTCTTCCATATCATGAAATAGTGATATGAAGGCATTTATTGTTTACATTATTTGAAGCAGCTGGCAGTACATTTGTGTCTTAGTTCTGGTTAGTGTTTTAACTATTTGCATATTCCTTTTATGGGCTACTTCTTGGTTTTATTGAAATGGTATTGTGAGGAAAGCAACTTAAGCAGTGTAAACAGATTGTCAGAACCAGAAAACAAGCACATTGTACTCAATTTTCAAAACTCTTCTGTTAATCTCTGTTTTGGTTCCTAAGAGAGTTGCTCAAGAATCTGTTTTCTTAGGAGCGTCCATCTTGAATATTAAATATAAAATGGTTTATTGCAAATTTCCCCTCTTCGAGGCTGGTTTCATATATTGCTTTTCGTTTGTTGTTGAAGGTGATTGTCATTAAAATTTATTTTCTGTTCTCATTCATTCATTCTTTTCTCAGGTACTTTTTGAACAACTGCTATGTGCCAAACTTTGTCAGGTGTTGGTTATATATTGCTGAGCAGAAACAGTTCTCTTGCCTGATGGATCTTGCGCTCTAATGGAAATTAGACATAATAAAGTATGTGTGAAGGAAGTTCCTGAGGGGGGGAAGGACCTGATGTGTAGAAGGAACTGAAAGGAACCAGCATTGGTTGGTGAAGTAAAGGAAGATGAGGGGAGAATGATGCCTGATAGGGTAGGAGAAAGGGGCAGGGCAAGATCCTGTAAGGTGTTTTTAAGGCATGGTACTCACGTGAGTAGCTTTTATTCTGAGTGTCTGGCAAGCCACCCCCTGGCTGCTGTGTGAATAGTTTGGTGAATGCAAGAGTGGAAGCAGGGCATCCATTAGAGAAGAAAAGGTGGTTGCCATAGTTCAGGAAGTATTTGCTTGTGCGATGTGGGCTGGTGGAGATAGAAGTGAATAAATTAACGGCCTTTAGTTTTTGCTTTGAACAGCTGGGTGGTGCTTCTTTACTGGAAGGGTTTGGGTGTGGCAAAGTAGGGGTTTAGTTTGGCACCTAAATTTGAGCTATTCAGCAGAGAGGTCAGATAGGTAGAGTGACTGAAATCTTTTTCTTCCCACTCTGTAGAATTAGCTACGCTTCTAAAATGTGAACATACAGGATTTAACTCCTGCTTGTTGGTGTCCTAGTCACTTAGACTGAGATCTTTTATAATAGGAGACTTCTGTCTTATCTCTGGAAGGGGAACTATCTTGTAGTAGGTATAAATGGCAGCAAACCACCCCTGAACTGAGGAACTCGGTGTGAAAGAACTCTGCTGTGCTCATGAAATAGAATTGGGAGATAAATAAGACTGTTTCAGAGGAGTGAGCCTTCAACACTTATTTCGATTAATGGATTTTTAAGGTTTTTTTTTTTTCTTGCTTATTTTTTGAATTATTTTTCTCCAAGGGATTTTAGGTGATTAAGGAAAAAGACATAATACAATAAAATTATGAAAGAAATAAAAAATAAAGAATCATAGATATTTGCTCACTGATTAGTTTATGAAAATTAGAAATAGTGTACAGGTGTGGTTTTGGAATGGTGTTAAAATCAGGACATTGTTCCACTCTCAGTACATTTTTGTATTGGATAGAAGATTAAACAGTTGGTGTTTATCATATTTTTGTTGTTGTTTCTGTAGAGGATGTTATTGACCTATTCATAGTAGGACCTAACTTTGATTTGTTTTTCTGGTACTGTTATGTACAGACATTCTCATGTGATTCTCTGTAAAAACTAGTTACACATTTGTGGTAGAGCCACTTAATAAGTCTGTGGCTGTGGTACAGAACAAATAATGCTTCATTGGGCATTTTTCTCTTAGTAGTTGAGATATCTGATTATATAGATTGGATTGGATTGGGAATGCTGTGTTTATTAGTCCAAGGTAAGACTTTCTTGAAGCTGGGGATATGGCAAATAGGGTCATAGGAAAATAGAACCAAAGACATCAAGTAACAGAAACAGAGGTGACCCAAATAATAGAAACTACAATAAAAGTTGAACACTTAATTTCTTGCATTCTACTAATCCCTTTCTCCGTATTTTATTCAAGCTTTGATCCTCACAAGAAGGCTGTGAAATAGATGGCATTTGGATCCTCACTTCATAGATGAAGAAACTGGGTTATGGGGTGGTTATTACTCATTTAAGAAGATAGAGCTAACACATGTGAGTTGGGACTTGACCTCAAGTTTGGATTCAAAGCCCATGCTTTCAGTCACTGTTCTCTGTGTCTGGAACAGAACCAACAGTTCCGTGTTTCTGCAGGCTTTTCTGCAGTCATGTGGTACACGGTGAAGTTAATGTGGTGGACCTCAAGTAGGCTTTCGCTTCTTAGTTTAGAAGCCAAACTGTGAAGCGGAGTCTTTAATTTAGAGGTACTTAGTATGTTATGAAGGGGGTGTTGTCCTACTGTATGGCCCAGGAGTATTTGGGATAGAAATATTTGCTGATTCCTGTATAAGACTATGTTTGTTGTTGCGATGGATAGGAGATGATAACTGGGACTGGCCACATAAAGTCTCTGGGCCACATTTCTCTACAACTCACAATGGTCACGGAGTTAGAAGGTAGTATCACTAGTCACCTAAAAGCCATCTTTCGGTATGTGTTGCTGAATGAGCTTGAGTTGGTTAATGTATATACTGTATTCTACCTCAGAAGGAATAGTTAGGTCTTAGGACTTTTGTTCCTCTTCGTCCTCCTCCTCCTGTTTGTTTTAAACAACTGAGAACTTTAAGGGCAAAAAGCCTTCATAAAAAATTTACCAATGAAAGGTAATGGGAGCTTAAGTTATTCAAGATAAGCTTATCAGGGCTTGGAATACCAGCAGCCTGATTTTACAGTAAAACCAAAAGCACAGATCATAATCTGTCTAACCTTCTTACGTGTGGGTTGGGAAGAGAAGTATGCAGATGTAGGAATCACTGAGGACAGAAAGGGCAGAGAGGAGTAGGCTCTCTGCACATGAGCTTGTAGAACAAAAGGCACTTCTTTGTTGCTCAATGAGTCCAAATGCTGGGAAGGAATATAGAAAAAGGAAGCAGAAAGACTTGGTTCTCACAGTGCTGCTCTACTTGCTCATACCTCTTGGAGACCTTCTCAAGATATGTCAATTCTGGTTACCTTCGGGATTTTCCTACTAGTGAAACTTCTCTTCACATAGCTTCATCTTTTCCCCCCAGAAACTATGAGACTTCTTGAAATTTTTAATAAGAATTTTAGATACTCCAGCAGTAATTTCCAGGAGCCACAGCTTCTGGTATCATGCTGCTTTTGATCTTTTCTCTTGGGTGATTATATTACCTGTCAGACCTTATATACTTCTGATTTCCTCCTGGGGGTGTGATAACATACTGTTTCTTGATTCTCTCAGAAGCCATGAGTGACAAGCAGGTAGGCTTTTTAGCCAACTGATTAGGACCTCATGCCAATGAGATTAAATCAAGGGTTTCATCCCCGTAGGTCCTTCCCCATGGGACTGATTTAGAGTAGCTATGCCACCTCCTTTGGCCTCACATTGCCCAGCATCCCTAGCCTGCTGCCTTGCCAGCTACCATGCTTGGATTGCAAGACAGAATTAATTGAAAAGATGAATGGTCAAAGATAAGTAAGTTACTAACGTTGGAAAAACATAAAGCCCGTGTAAAAGAACAGAAGTTAAGGGACGTGAACAGGTGTGGAGGAAATGAATGAGGATGATGGATAGAAAGAGTCAAAGAGATAGTGCCTACATTTGGTTGGATTAAGTGAAATGAGGTTGGAACTGCTGTGTAGAAATGAAAAGGACAAGGAATTTACTGCCTATCTTTGCTAACGGGGTCTTGCTCTGGTATCAATTATCTACATTGAACAGGTTTAGAAGATTACTAAACTAAAATTATTCAACTATGCCATCTGAATGCCAACTAAGATTGCTTGAATTCAGTTTCCAAAGTTGATTTTTTGAGTATATATTGATCCAAGTTCCAAAAAAAAAAAAGTCTTCACATAGGTAGAAAAGCTGTTTGTTCTTTTCATATGAGTATCTGTTTCAAATATTGTTTGAAGTCACAGTATTTCAGGTTAAAATTGCTGAACACAGGAGCGGGAAAGGCTGTTGGACAGGCTGTGACTGTAGTGTGAGTAGACTTTGAAAGAAATGAAGAGCAAAAACTAACCAGAAAAGGTCCATGTTAGTATGTGCTTTTCTTAGCGTTCCAGGTTGTTAACAGTATAATTAGATCCTTACCTCTTAAGAGTGTACTTTAGAATTTGTGCTGTTAGGATTTGTGTTTTGAAATATTAGAAATGAATGTCTTTCTCTCTACTTAAAAACTGGTATACTCAGTATTTTGACCAGTGGGTGGATTATTGATCTGTGAATTTTTGAAGCAGATCTCGTAAGTTTTGAAACTTAAGCAAAATATGTGACTTCTTAAAATAGGTAGCTCTAAGAAAGTCCTTGAGTCCAACTGAAAACCATTGAGGATATCACAGAAGAGTTGAGGTTTTGTTTTGTTTTGTTCTAAAGGTTTATTTATTTATTTTAGAGTGAGAGTGTGGAGCATGCGCATGTGGTGGAGAGGGAGAGGGAGACAGAATCTCAAGCAGTCTCCCCGCTGAGTGCAGAGCCTGACTCCTGGCTTGATCTTACAACCTGAGATCAGGACCTGAGCCAAAACCAAGAGTTGTCGCTTAAGCAACTAAGCCTCCCAGACGCCCCAGAGGAGATGAGTTTTAAAATCGAAGTTAAAAAATGAGAAAACTGAGGCAATGAGAAATTAAGTGGATTGTAAGGGACAAAAAGTAGTCAAAGAATCAGAGTGAAAACTCCTCCAGGCCTTGCCTTGGAGTTCAGTTCTGTTATCAGCACCAGTTAGGTGCTTTGAACATGGATAAAGCTAAAGGAATAAGAAATGACAAGTGCCTTTGTTCATGGGACTCATAAAACCTATCTGGGGATTTTGAAAGTGTCAATATATATATTTTTTATTTTAAAGATTTTATTTATTTATTTGGGGGGGGTGGAGAGATGGTGTGCATGAGCAGGGAGAGGAGCAGAGGGTGAGGGAGAAGGAGGGGAAACAATCTCAAGCAGACTTGTGCTGAGTGCATAGCCCCATTCAGGGCTTGATCTTAGGACTCTGAGATTGTGACTTGAGCCAAAAACCAAGAGTTGGACACTTAAGTGACTGAGCCACCCAGGCGCCCTGAAAGTATCAATAATTTTAAAACAAAGAATTTGATGCCAAACTAGTCTATTTAAGCGAAACCTCTTAGTACCTAGCTAGGTGAATGAGATGGGAAGACACAGAAACATGTTTCAGAGGGAAGTGGAATGGATGGTGATGGAGGTGTGGGATGCGGTACTGTAAGTACACAGGCAAGTGGATGTCCTGTTCTGTAAGATGTTCCTTTAAATTCTTCAGTGTAAAGATACAGCATTATTAGAGAAATAATGCCTGATGTACTACGATACCTTGTTTTTCACATCCATCAGCTCCTGTTTATAATTTAGTTGGAGTAGTTTCCATGCAGTGATAAGCTTTTTTTTCCCCCCAAGAAAGCTATTGTGACCTATAGAATGGAGTTGAGTTCCTTGCCCTTCATAGTTGATGCTATCAACAGGCCTGGACTTTTACAGTCACTCATTAGATTTGGCTGACCAGAGAGTCTGCAAAGAATGAAAGATTATTCTGTGATTATCTTTTGGTCGTATTACTTTCGATGGTATCACATCTATTCTAGTTCCCATGAAGCACTGCTGTGCTCTGGGCTTGAGAGTTAGTTGATTTTCTTTTTCATTTGTGCTTAAGTCTACAACATTAAGACATTAACATTAAGCTTTGCTTCCCATCTTCACGGTCTAGAACTGAGTTGCCCAGTAAGTTAGCCACTAGCCACACATGGCTATTTAAATTTAAATTAATTAAAATTAAATAACAGTGAAAGTTCAGTTTCTCAGTTATGCATTTTAAGTGTACAGTAACCACAGGTAGCTAGTGGCTACTGTATAGAACAGTTCAGGGGTGTAAGAACATTTCCATTACTGTAGAAAGTTGTGTTAGACAACACTGGTCTAGAGTGTCATTCATCATCCATACAATGCAAACCTTTCAGAAAGCCCTTTAGGACAGTGGTAGTAAATAGCCATTGCCCCCTGGTTGCATTCATCGCAGAAGAGGATTTGCCACAGATAATGGGGATTTTTTTCCAGGCTGGAGTTAGGTGCGCAACTGGGTTAGAAGTAGCTGTGATTTTATGGGGCGCCTGGGTGGCTCAGTCGTTAAACCTCTGCCTTTGGCTCGGGGCGTGATCCTGGCGATCTGGGATCGAGCCCCACATCAGGCTACTCGTCTGGGAGGACAGAGACAGCCAGCGAGAGAGGGAACACAAGCAGGGGGAGTGGGAGAGGATGAAGCAGGCTAGCAGAGGAGCCTGATGTGGGGCTCGAACGCTGGGATCACGCCCTGAGCCGAAGGCAGACGCTTAACCACTGTGTCACCCAGGCGCCCCTGGTGGTCATGTTTTTAATAAAAAAAAAAAAAAAAAACAAGTAGCTGTGATTTTTATTAATAGATTTTGTTAATAGATTAATAGATTTTATTAATAGAAAATTGCAGCCAGAAGATCTAGATTGAGATCCAGCTCTGCTCCTTATTAGCAGTAGGAACTTGGGCTAATCATTTGATGTCTTTTTTTTTTTTTTAAAGATTTTATTTTTTTACTTGACACAGAGAGAGCGAGCCAGAGAGAGGGAACACAAGCAGGGGAATGGGAGAGGAAGAAGCAGGCTCCCAGCGGAGGAGCCTGATGTGGGGCTCGATCCCATAACGCCAGGATCACGCCCTGAGCCGAAGGCAGACGCTTAATGACTGAGCCACCCAGGCTCCCCCATTTGATGTCTTTGAACTTCGGTTTCTTCACTTGTGAAATGAGGATCTATTTTATAAGATTGTTGAGAGTGTCAAACAGTGGAAAGTAGTTGATAAACTGTAAAGTCTCTTTAAGTGTATGGTATGTACATGCACTAGGAGCTACGTGTCCCAGCGGTGTTAATTTGCAGTAGTAATCTTTAAGGTCTGTCATCTTGCTTGGAAGGCATCACACTGAACTGATTGATAAAGAACTAGAAAATAACCACACAAACAAGCCAACGTGTGCTTTAGAGATCAGAAAACTATCTAATGACATTATAGGATTAATTTATGGACCAGGTTAAAGTTGAAATGATACTAGCGCCCCAGCTTCTTCACAGGATATCTAAAAGTTCTAACAAACATTTCACTTGCTTCTGGACCATTAAGTGACTCATTTAACATCACATGGAAAGAAAGATCACTTATAAATAAGTTTTTAAATGTTCTCTAACAGAAGTTTCTAGTGTTTTTCCTAAAATACATAATTTTTCTGATCTCACAGGGAGTTGGCGCACAGCATTAGTCCTTACCTTGTTATATAATATGTCAGACAAATTGCAACAGTGGAATGGGGGCTGCTGGGGTGTGGAGTGGGTAGTGTGTGGGGAGTTGCTCTTCGGATCAGTCTGACTTAGTCACTCATTATTAAGAGGTTGCATTTGTGCTAGTTTCTTACCTTAGATTGGTAGAAATGAAGTACATGAGGCAACCTTCTGTTAGTGAAGAATACAAATAAAATCTTCAGCAAGTGATACTGCTCCAAATCAGATGGCACCACCCAGATGGTAAGTTTCACTTTGTTTATTCCAACCCTACATTTCACTGTCATTTGGATGGTTATCTATGCATTCAGCACTGCACAAATTGTACAAGCCAATGAACCTTCTGCCCAGAATCATAAAGTGAAAACAGGAATGTTAGAAACCAAAAACATCTCATATGTTTAAAAGTTCAGCTTTTTGTTTTTATAAAATTTTACCCGAGTCTAATACGGAATTTTGACCCTAGTGGACAGCATTTTATCCCTCAAAAGCCACCGCCTCCATGAACCTTTACTTCCTCCCCACCCCCACTCCCTGTCCCCCAAAAATGAGCTGCTCTTTCTCTGTTTTTTAGAACTTTGCTTTTGCCTTTGTTATTACTAGCCTTTTCTTCCTCCATTACTTCCTTCCTTTGGTGATGGCAAGTTTTAAAGTAAGCAGGGTGCCTATGAGTTGTTACCTCAAGACTCCAGTTTTTGAAGGACAAGGACTTTCTTGAGAAAGAGGAAGTAAAGTTTGCTGTACAGGCTCTGATGGCAGACAAAGGATTGATAAGAGTATCTATTTTCTTTCTGAAAATAAACTGCTGAAGTGTTTGAGCTAAGCCTAGATAACTACTTTACCAGGCATGATGTTACAGGGATTAAGATATAGGGCAGAAGGCTTGACTAGGTGCCTTTTTTGGTAATTACTAGTTTGGAGAGAATTAGGATTATATATATTGGGAACTTGAGGGCAAACCTAAGGGAGAAAGTCAAGATGTGGAGCATATCTCCCGAGCGGGGGGGCAGAGAGGCAGCCAGGGCTTAGACCCAGGCCTTGCCCGGAGAGAGCTGATGTTGACAGGGGCTCTTGGCTTTCTCTTCAGACATGTCAAGGTCCATTTTCATTCACTGCCTCTAATCTTGAGCTTCATCCCAGCTATTTCTCGGGGTCCTGGGACCAGGCTTCACTTTTGGATTTGTCCTGGCTCTAGTGCCAGTAGCCTATCGATGCTATGAGATCACTCTTGTTGGGGAGATAGTATAACATCATGGTTTACGAGTATGGGTTCTGGAGTCATAAGATTGAATCGTGACTCTTATGTGCAACTTTCAGCACGTTAATTCTTTTTTGTGCCTCAGTTTTCCTCATCTGTAACTCTAAAGGAATATCTGGGAATAATACCATATTTTATCAAAACTCACACCGTTGTAAGAAGCACCATTGCTTTACTCTAAGAAAAATACACTGCCCATTTAATTATGACACATCACATTTCAGGGAGGTTAAAATAGAGAAAAACCTACCTGTTAGGATTGTTTGGAGGAGTAAGTTGGTATTCGCAAAGCACTTACACTAGTATCTGATACAAAGTAAGTGTTCCAGGTGTTAGCTGTCGTTTACTGTTGAACCTCTTCTACTTAGAGAAGTTAATTTAGTCATCTAGTCAGTGTTTATGAAGCACTGTGCTTGGAAGGCACTGTAGCTCTAGACTACTGTCCTCGCTCTTAGGAACCTTATATTCTAGTTTTGGAGAAACTCACAGAAAGAGAGAAATCCTCATACAGCCCTAAAATATGGATGTAATTCTTTGGAAGCAGAGTATAAGGAATAAGACCAACTCTGCTGGGAGAGTCAGCAAAGGCTTCAGAGAGGCAGTGGTATTTAAGCTTAATCAGGAAGCATAACAGAAGGGCTCACCAGAAAGAGGAGGCCATCAGAGAAGGATGGTTCACACAGAGGGATGGCATGTGTAAAGGCATAGGGCTTAGAGTCAGCATGACTGCAAAGTTGAGGGTGTGTGTATGGGAGCGGGGGTGGCAGCAGATAAATCTCAAAAGGTCAGCTCCCCCAGATTGCGAAGGGTCTTGTGTGCCAAGCTAGGGAGTCTGAACTTTAGATTCTGTCCAGTAGCAAATGGGCAGATAACTGGAGGTTTTAAGCAGTGAAGTGATGTGAGCAGAATAGCTCTTTTTCCCTTCTGTATTGTTACCACACATTCATCCCTTGTCGAAGCAGGATCTACTCTTTTACACTCAGCCGTGGAAGTGTGGAGGCTGCTTTTAAACCGTTCTTTGACACAGGTATCCGTTCTCTGTCGCAGTGAGGCTGTTCAGGCTATTGTTTGCTTTCCAGGGTTCTAAAATGATAACATAATGAAGCCCTTTTCTCATAATACTATTTAAATACAAGCACTGTTTTTACCAAATTAGGTGGCAGAACGCTGGAGTGATGCACATAAATTTTTTTTATTTGAATCTTAAAAATCTGATGATTTCAAAGCTGCAGAAAAGTTGTGCAAATAATAAAGGCCATTTGTAAACTTTTGCCTCTATTCACTTAACATTTTAGCCTATTTTCTTTATCACCGGGCTCTTTCTCTTTCTATATACACACAAACACACACACGGTTTTTTTCTGAACCATTTGAGAATGTGTTTCATGGGGATATTTTCTTGTGAAACTACCATAGAGACAGTATAGTGGTCATCTGTAAATTTAACACTGATGAAATTTACTCTTTATAGTCCAGTTTTTTCAGTTGATCCAATAGTGTTCTTTATAGGTCCCCCCCCCCCCTTCAGTAACAGGACCCAGTCTAGAATCAGTTCTCTCTCTTTAGCCTCCTTGAATCTGGGATATTTCCAAAACTTTATCTTTTATGACAGTTGACATTTTTAAGGAGTAGAATCTTCCCTCTCTTTCTAATGGGATATTTCTTACTTGGTTTTCTCATGATTTGATTCAGGTTAGGTATTCCCTGCCAGAATGCCAAATAAGTAATGTGTTCTCAAGGTATCACATCTGGAGGCACATGAAATCCACTGCCCCTCATTGCTGGTGTTAACTATGATCATTACTTGGTCAAAACAAAATGGGATTTTATTGTCCATTCCATGTCTGTCATGTTGAGAATTCCTTTCCAGGTACTGAAGATGGCCTCCTTAGTTCCTTTGTACCTTGATGATGGCTCCTGGACAGGTTAGGTATGAGCTTGGTAGATTTTAATATTATCATTGGAGGGGACTGGGACCATAGGAGACTTAACGTTTATAATGGGTAGTATCTAAAGGAGCTCTAATTTTGTAGGACTTTCTTAATCTTTTAATTTATTAGTGCTCCAGTCATTTTCCTCAGCAAACCACTATTTTGGTGATTCTCTTAGGCTATTTTATTTTCAAAATTACAGAGACGCCAGAAATACATGAAAGGATAGAGAACATAGTCATAGTTCATTAAATGTCTTCATAGTGTTGTAATCTCTTTTGCTCCAGCTTTTACGTGTTGGTTTTTGTTTAAAATGGTCTTCACATGTTTGCTTTCTGGGTAGCTTTGTGCTTTTTAATGACTGTGGCGTGTGCCTCTCACTGCGGCTGACTGTGTTATAGTTACGAGGAGCGGAAGAGGAAATACTCTGAAGGATTTACTACAGGTCCATTGCTACCATTATAAAACCAATTCTCAGTAATTTAGAGAAAAAATTACTTCATTTCTTGGGTTTGTTACATCTTTATCATTTTGTGTTTTGAGATGGCAGGGAAGATCAACCTGTTGGAAGATCAGTTAAAAACAACCTGTTTGTGGCTAGAGGGACAGTGAGGTGTTGCTACTCATTTGAGGTGCAGATTCTGAGACTTAGGGAGTGCCTACTTTGTATGAAGCACTGCTCATGCAAGTTAGAGTGATGATGTGCTTCTTGACTTAATCAGGTGGCATGATTACCTTTTTTTTTTTTTAAACTGGACAGATAATCTCTTTAGTTCCCGGTTGGTATTTTTTATTATTTTATTTTATTTTTTTCATCATGATAATTGTACTCTTTAATCTCCATCATCTATTTAACCCTTCCCCCCATCCACCACCCCTCTGGTAACCATCAGTTCTCTGTAGTTAAGAGTCTGATTCTTAGTTTGTCTCTCTCTCTCTCTTTTTCCCTTTGATCATTTGTTTTTCTTAAATTCCACATATGAGTAAGATCATATGGTATTTGTCTTTCTCTGACTTATTTTAATTAGCATTATATGCTCTAGTTCTGTCCATGTTGTTGCATGTGGCAAGATTTCATTCTTTTTTATGGCTGAATAATATTCTATTTTATATATTTATACATATATGTGTGTGGGTGTATATACCCCCCCCCACAGCTTCTTTATCCATTCATCTATTGATGGACACTTGGGCTGCTTCCATAGTTTGGGTATTATAAATAATGCTGCAGTAAACATTAGGGCTATCTTGCTCTTTAATTGAAATTTATTTAAAAAAGCAAATCTAGAAATAAACAGTTGAACTAATAAGCTGATTTTGATTGGAAATGTGTACATTGACATGGTTAATTATTAATATATATCACAGTTGACTTGTTTCACATGACTATGTTATAATTTTTTATGTGGGGATTTAATGGAGGAAAATTTTAGATTTCTTGATATATTATAGTTAATGACAATGTTTATAAAGTGGGTGAGGTAGAAAATGTAAAGATGAAGGAGAGTGGAAGAGAGCTGGGGTCACAGTCCAAGGCCCTCAATTTTCCTGCAGAATATAGTCACAATTCTAGCGTAGCATATAAAGTTAGTCTGAGTAGAGGGAATGCAGTGCTCCTACCTGTGTTTTAGATTGGTAGTCTAGATTGCAGTGGCAAGATGGTGGAGACAGGCAGGGAGAGCTCATCCTTTAAGGTGAGAGGTAAAGCCTGATTTAGAGAAGGGCTTTGGGAATGAAGGTGAAGCAATAGATATGAGAAAGAATGTAGAGGAAGGCGTTTGCAAGATCCACTGTGGCCAACATGAGTAAATGAAGGAGTCTGACATGGCCTGTAAGTGGTACTGCTTTTGACAGGAGATGAATAAGGTACCGGTGGATATAAATATGTGTTGTACTTATGGAGATAACTAGCAAACACTTGGGCAGGGAGGACTGGTCATTAGAGGAAAACAGATGAAGATACAGATTTGGGAGCTTGCTGTGTGTATGTGTATGTATACCTGTTGTGTGTGTATTTGGTGTGTGCTGTAGTACAAGGTGTGGGAATGGATGCTGTTCAGAAAGAGGAAGGCTTATCCGTGTTAAGGCCTGAGGACAATCCAAGGACAGGGCCACTCCATTGCTCAGCTCCATTGGGTAGCAGTTTACATTGTCATCTGTGTGATCGGCACCCCCAGGATTTGTACAGTGGGGCAGATCTATATAAAGGGCATATCTTTGTGCATGATCTTTTACACTAGGGCAGATACGAAGTTTGAGTCTCCTACTCAGACTTAGGCTCATTTAGATCTATGAATGATAAGTGAAAGGTACTGAGAAGAGGTGTTTTGAGAGGTTGATGGAGAGTGATGCCAGTTAACTTTCAGAAACCAAGTTAAAGGGTTTTATGGAGTAGTGTTAATGTTGTAGAGAGGTCAAAGAGAATGAGGCCTGAGAGAAGGCCTTTGTGCTTTTCATTTATGAGACTATTAATTACCTCTAAAGGAACCCCTGACCATGGGATGTTTGGAATGAAAGCCAGATTACAAGGGGTTCAACAGTAAGAAGAGGAGAGGATGAAAGCTCCTTGAGGAACCAACATCATTGTGACTTGGTTTTATGAACTATATAACATCATAGAATGTTTCTATTATAATTTTTACAAAATAAGTTTGCAGGGGTGTCTGGGTAGCTCAATCGGTTGGGCATCTGCCTTTGGCTCAGGTCATGATCCTGGGGCCCTAGGATTGAGCCCCACTGGGCTCCCTGCTTAGCAGGGAGACTGCTTCTTCTTCCTCTCCCTCTGCCTGCCACTCCCCCTGCTTGTGCTCTCTGCGTCAGATAAATAAATAAAATCTTTAAAAATAAATAAATAAATAAATAAATAAATAAATAAATAAATAAATTTGCATTTTAAGGCAGGCTGGTTGGCTCAGTCAATGAAGTATCTGCCTTCGGCTCAGGTCATGATCCCAGGGTTCTGGGATTGAGCCCTGCGTAGGTCTGCCTGCTCAGTGGGGAGCCTACTTGTCCCTCTCCCTCTGTCCCTCCCCTGCTTGCATGTGTGCTCTCTCTCAAATAATAAAATCTTAAAAAAAAATCAAAATAAATTTGCATTTTAGAGGTTATTTTGAATTGTTATAGTAATGTTTTGTAATTTTCCTCATATTTTAAAATTTTTCTCAAAATTTTCTTATAATACTTAGGGAATTAGGATTCTCAAATTTTATTTTCTATAGTGTTTATATTATCTCATATTAAATCCTACTAATATAAAGTATTACATTTCCCACAATATTCTAAAAGCTAGTTTGTGGTATTCTCAGTATACATCTGTAGAAAATGAATCACTTTAAGACTGTACAGTGAATTTTTCAGACTTTATATCCCTTGATCTTTCCAATGGAAGCAAAGTATTTTCTTTCTTTTTTTTTTTTTTTAAGATTTTATTTATTTATTCGACAGAGATAGAGACAGCCAGCGAGAGAGGGAACACAAGCAGGGGGAGTGGGAGAGGAAGAAGCAGGCTCATAGCGGAGGAGCCTGATGTGGGGCTCAATCCCATAACGCCGGGATCACGCCCTGAGCCGAAGGCAGACGCTTAACCGCTGTGCCACCCAGGCACCCCGGAAGCAAAGTATTTTCTGATCTTGAATGCATATTTATGTAGTTGAAGATTGTAGTTAGTAATGATAGCTTACATTTCAAATACACATGAATACAGATTTGTGTTGGGAAAATAATACAGGAACTTTAGGAAGAAGGTTTGTTTGAACCAAGACAGTACTAAGTTGGAGTTTATCCTATACAGTCATAACTGGTGTTGGGACGGAAGGGTTATGAGGGAAGGGTTAAGAGGGAAGAATCTTCTGATTTGCCAATGAAAATTAGCATCTTATAATAATTAGTGATTTTTTTTCCTCCTGTATTGCTTAAACATTTGACAATTTCAGCTACCTTCTTAATTCTTCTATTAAAGAATGAGACTTAATTAAGAGATAGCATGTGTTGATACGGGTATAAAATCCATGCTTGGTTTTCCTGGGAAAAGTTTTGGGATTCCTTTTTCTGTTTTTGTTGCTGGTTTTTAGTCTTTTTTGAGACTTGGCTAACTCTGTAGTGGGTTTTTCTCCTTTCCTTTTTTTTGTGAACTACATTAGCCATTCACAGAACAGAAGCAAATAGCCATTTTTAAAATTCATGTCTTCAAATGTTAATTTGATGCTTTGAGGCATAAATGACCTTTCTAGCCAGCCCAGACTTGTCAAACAAAGGAATGATAGGAACAAGCTGCTGTTTGTTCTAATACAACAGGCTGTTTTTCACAGAGAATTTCAAAACAATTTTGCTTCCCTCTTCTCTAAAACATGAAACTTCAGCCTGTGCTAGGTTTGAATTTAGAAAGAATTGTGTACACACAAGTGGTTAAGTGGAATCCCAACCACCTGTGCAAAATGAACCATAGGCTTCAGTTTATATACAATCTACAGATGTGTGTAGGAAGTGCATGCCTGGCTTCTCAGCCCAATGTTGGGCTCAAATATAGTTGAATCGCTGGGTTCGTAGAGTGTTGGAAGCGAGAAAGGAAGACCAAAAACAGTAGGTTAGCTTTTCTGTTACTGTTGTTGCAAATTAATTGAAATGAGTGAAATGAACTGAGGCAGTGTTGTAGAATGACTGCTGGACTTGGCACCTAAGGACTTTGGTTTTCATCAAAGCTGGCTAGCTAACCTTGGGCCCTGATGTGTCAGTTAACCTCCACAAGTTTCTTGATCTGTCAAATGGAGATAATATTGCTTGTTCTAGTCTCTTAACAACTCTATAAGGGTGTTTGTTGAGAGACACCTATGATGCGGACGTGGAAGTGTAAACCCTGTTGTACATTTGTCTCAAAAATTGTGACATTGATTTATCCCCAGTTTCTTCTAGATGTTGTCCACTGATACCAACTCTTCTTTTCTGGTTATGTTAGGAGGTAGATAAAAATTTTGAGTTTCGGTTTTTCATTGGGTTCTCATGTTCTAAAATAAATGACCAGTAATCAGGAAGCCAACAAAACAAAACCCAGTCTGCCTATAAATATAAACCATCCCTCCCATATGCTTACTCCCAAATAGTTTAGTATCCACTTATTTCCTTTGAAAGTTTCATACTCCACAAAGAAGAGTGGAACACGTAGTTTGTTTGGGGGGATTGTTAGTTTGATTTTTCTTCTTAGGTATCATGAGAAGGCAGTAAATAAGGAAATAATTCACTTTTTGTCAAAGCATTTTTTGTCATTAACCCAAACAAGCTTAAAATAGTCACCATTATGTCCTGAAAATTTGTTTTTAACTATTACTGTAACAACAGAGGATTTCTATCAAGTACATTTGTCTTACTGCCTTTCATTCCTGTCTAAGCAAGGCATAGAACATTTCTGCATTAATTTATATTTGGGAATTAGATTTGATTCTTAGGGGTAAGAAAATCATTTGAAGTGTGATAGTTACAGTTAGGAAAAGACTTCCTATTTACAGGAAAGCATTCAGTGTAGCATGTTGTTATATTATAGTAGAAAAGGGAACATGAGGATATGTGTAGAAGGTAAGAAATTAACTTTGGATCTAACGTGATAGCTTAGGCTCTTGACCAGGATAATAGGATTGGTTTGTAGACTTAGTTTTACCATTTATTTATGGGAGGGGTTGGGAGACAACTGAAAAGGAAGGGAAGGGTTTATGAAATCAAATTCTTACGAATTTCACAGGATACTTCAAGCTTTCACCACAGTTAGGTAACAAATACTAGTCAGGTTTTATAACTTATGATGAGCTGTTACATTTTATGAAAATGCTGTGCTCTTAAAATAATTTTAACCTACATTTAGTGAATGGTATTTTTCCCTTGACATAATTTTATTTCTAGGACCCCAGTATTTGGTTGGAGCAATTTTGTGAAAAGACCCTTGTGCTGGGAACCAGAAGATACCCATGTTCTGGACAGAGTCCAGATACTAACTAGTTGTTTGACCTTGGGTAATTCTGTTGATTTCTGTGGACCTTCTGTCATTTGATAAATGATAGAAAATATAAATAATTAAGATGTCTCAAATACCGCTTAAAATCTTACTATTTTTGTCCTTGGGGAGTATTAAAACCAGTAATGGAACTTAATTTTAAGTATAAATTCAAAATACTGTATTTGTTTTTCCCTTGAAGAGTTTTCATTTAGCCAAATGGATTGATTTAAAGTTTTTGACCACAGCTGCTACAGAAATGTGTGCACAGCTACTGTTTTGGTAAACACAGACTAGTAACCAGATGGTAGTAATACTTTAAAAAGTTAGGCTATATGAGCTGGGAACCATCCAAATGAAATTTTCAGTGTTTTGCCTAGGTGCATTGGATTTAGTACACACTAAATGAGTTTCAGTGTGTTTTATTACTGCAGTGGCTAGAAAGAACAAATAGAGTATTATGTAGAATACAAATAATGCTTATTAAGCTTGCAGTTGATTCCTTCTGATAGATGTTCCAAATTGCTGTCAGACTATATTTACTTACTCATAAACAGATGTGCTTTTGCTTTAAATCAGGATAACTATTGCAAACCTAGTTATGCATATTTTAAACAACTGTTAAGGATTACATTTTAAAATCATTGTTGATTAAATAAGAGGCTGATTTATTATATTTTCTAAGGTTGTTGGTTTGTGGTGGTTTTAGATGACAAAGAACATAATTTTGTTTTTGAAATGCTAATTAAAGATGGGATAACATCAACTAAAAATTATTTCCAGCCTGTAGTCAATAATGTATATCTAAGATGAACAATTAATTATCATATTAAAAAAACTTTAGTCACTATTTAATTATCATCAAATGAGATGTTGGTAGCAATTTAGACATCACCTGACCAGTGTTTTAACTAAACAATACAATGGTAGTAATCTTAGTCTTAAATTTTACAGGTTGATTGTGTTGGGTTAGTTTTTCTTCCTTACATGTATGTTGTCGTTAGAATTTATTTGTTAAAATCTTTGCTAGGTAGGTGCCATACTATTCGTTAAATATATAAAGCGTCTTTAACCTTAGATCATGACATTAGTCAGACTGTGAACTAGCTTATTCTTGCAAGTCTTGGTCACCCTCAACTCTTTTCTGGTTTGATGATAGGTTCTGTCTACTTCTGTGAGCCTACACTCATTTCTACTGCCCATCACCTAAGTCGTGTTATGCCAGTTGACCAGAAACCATTCTTAGATCTTGCCGTGCCTACCTCTTCTAGCTGAGAGGACGGGAAAGCTAAGGGTATGAACATCTGCATCAGATTGCACACACTCCCAACTATGTTAGCTGCCACAGAGTTATACTAAAACCAAGGAAAAAAGACACTACAACATAAGGGAAGGGAAGTAGAGTCTCTAGGGTTGCTTCAACAGACACAAGCCTGTTGGGGAGCTTGTAAAAGATACTGTGGGGTCAGTGGTAATGGACATGCAGTGGCAGATTTATTTTTTGGATTGCTGGAACCTAAACTTCTCCATCTGAGGGAAAATCAATTAATCTTTTAAAGTTTATGACCAGATTTTGAGGCCTCTTGTTTTGGAGTTCTGGGTAAAAACAAATGGTTCAATGCCAGTCATTCACTGTGGGCATGTCACATGGCCACTGTATCTGCATCATACCAACAGGCCTATATTTAGCATCCAAGTACATACAAAACCAAAATCCACTAGTTGCCTTCTGTAACCAAAGGCAGTATTTGTTAACCAATGTGGATGACTGATAAAGCTAGCATAACTTCATTTATTTTTATTTTTTTTAATGATTTTTTATTATATTATGTTAGCCACCATACAGTACATCCCCGGTTTCCGATATAAAGTTCGATGATTCATTAGTTGTGTATAACACCCAGTGCACCATGCAATACGTGCCCTCATAACTTCATTTATTAATCTGAGCATGTCATACTACTCGAAGCAATACTAACTGTGGTAAAATGGTCCAGATGATTGTGCCAATGTGGTACTTTTAATATTGTTAACACACGCATTAGTTCTTTATCGTATATCTGGTATCACATAAGTTTGACTAGTGTAATACTGCCATTTAGGGTGCTTCTTAAATATTGAATATTCTCAGCTTTCTGCTCAGTATAAAGGTTAATGAACAAAAGTAATTACAGTCTATAGTGTGAGGCCTGTAGAGCTTAAAACTAACGCTCTTCACCCCAGAGGCTTATTCAATGACATGTAGCAGCACAATTTACAGGAAAACAACAACTGTATCTTTAATATGGAATGAGTTGTTGATAAGAGAAGACTTGCTAGAAATATGACTTTTAACATAGGTATATAGACTTTCCAGAAAAACAGCAATTCCAATATTCTGGGTTTACTAACGACTATTAAAAATCTAGCACCTCTCCCCCAAGACCTTCTTCCCCCTATGGCAACCTAACGTAAAATCATATCCAGGGGTAAAGGAGCCTAGGATTCAAAGTAAATTGCTAGTAATTACAGGCCAAAAACTTGTCATGTTTGAGTATGTTCCTCTGAGTCATGATTTTTTGGTTTTCACTATTCTGTATGCTACTAATTTGGACCCTCTGTTACAGACAACACCAGGGAAGAGACCTGATAAAAAAAATCCCATGTTTTTCAAGGAATAATTTAGAATAATGCTGCTTAAGAATACCTAATAACAGAACAAACAGGCAATGAATAGCATATAATTCTGCACATTATGCAGAGACATTAAATATACATATTAGTGTAAGGTAGCAGATGCTTTGGTTCTGAAATTGACATGTGAAATAGCAGTCTTTTCTCTGCAGGGCTCTGCTCTAGCCTGCGCTCCTTCACATGTAATGAATAGCTAATTTCAGTCCTATGGTCCATAGGAGACTGATGGGGAACTGGGAAGAGGAAAGCATTCCAGCTCTAAGAACAGCAGGATGTGCTGAGATGTGCTTTTTAATGGAGAAACATTTTAGAACTCTTGGGGGTAAACTCATAAAGACGGTTTTGCATGTGTTTTTGTACTTAAATTAAGGAATTATTAAAACAGAAAACCAGGAGTCTGGCAGCTATATTGCAAAAGGAAAATCAGAATTTGGTCACTGAACTTAAGCTCAGAAATATTTCGCACTTTTGATAAATTACATGCTAAAACTACGCTGTGTTTAAATGGAGCCATTTATTAGAAATAAACATCTGAAAATGTATTTAACTTGTTGAAATTTGGGACTTTTAAAAACTGTTCTTTGCCTGCTCTTCTGCCACATGGAGATTTCCTTCCTGTATGAGATTTCCCTGTGTCCATAATTCATTCATACATCTGTCCATTCAATATTTGTTGAGCAGCTGCTGTGTACCATGATGTTGTGGGAGCCCAAAAATGAATAAACTCAATCTCCACCCTCAAGCAGTTTATAGTCTGGTGGAAAGACAGAGTTATAAATGCTGTAACTGAAATGAAAATAAGAATTTTATGTGTGGAGACTTACAGTTTTTAGGCTAAAAGACTGAGTTTTTATTATGAAGTATAAAATACACATTGAACACTACATAAAACATATGCCTGCCTACAGTTGAACAGATACTTATGGAACTATATTTTATGCATTTTTTATGTTTGCTGCTTTTATTCAGCATTATGTGATTGATCTATGTGGCTGCTTGTAGCATGTTCATTGCTGTATAATAATCTATTTTATATCTGTACCCTCCATTGGGTTTCTTCCAGTTTTGGACTGTCATTAACAATGATGCTAAGAGCGTTGTTGATTATGTATCTTGGTAGGTGTGTATGCACAGTTCTCTAGTGTATATATACCTAGCAATGGAAATGTTGAGTCACAGAGTGTATATAGTTTCAGCTTTATTAGATAAGGACAAACTATTATTTCTAAGTGATTTGTTCTAGTATAAAAAGACTTTGGAGGGATTCTTGGTATTGGTGGGTGTTTTTTTTTTTTGTTGTTTGTTTTTTTAAGATTTATTTACTTATTTGAGAGAGCGTGCGCACATGCACACGCACTCAAGGGGGGTGGGGGGTAGAGGGTGAGAGTCTTAAGCAGACTTCCTGCTTAGCACAGAGCCTCACCCTGCCAGAACTCACCAACCTGAGATCACCACCTGAGCCAAAACCAAGAGTTGGATGCTTAACTGACTGTGCCACCCAGGCGTCCCGATACTGGTGGTTTTTTAAGTCAAATACTTTCTTACAGGATTTGGTTTTCTTTTGAGAATGTGGTAAGGATAATTACATGTAGCCAACATATAGTTCAAAATATTTTTTCTACCTGTCCTGCATTGCAGGAGACTTCTTGAAATACCAGATCATGACTTAATATTTTACTCTGGTAATTGGAGTAGTCTTTGGCAAATTGAGGAGTATGGGAAAGATCTTTGAGACTAGAAGACATGCCACAGTTTTGTTTAATGCTATGAAGAAAAGGTGAAAACAAAAGAGCTAGAGTATTTTCAGGATACAAAAAGTTTAGAGGTTTTAAAATGCTGACCTCACATTTTGAAGTGTACTTCTATTTTAATCTCTTTCCTAATGGAAGAAGAAAGAGGGCTGATTTGGTAGGGTACTCTTGTTTGAAAAATTGACAATTCTTTGGCATGAAGCCCAGATCTCTTTTCAGATTTTGTGTAAAGTAGAAAAATGGCAGTCTCTTAGGTGCTATTCATTGGAGGTAGTGTGGGAGAAGTACTAACTCTTCATATAGTAGGAGACTAGATAACATGAGGGAGTGGATATTCCATGTAATCAACCCATTATGTTTCCAGATGGAAGAATGTCATGAATACTAGAACAATTAGCAGAGCATTACTTTAAAGATACTAGGGAAATTCAATTTAATTTTTCTTGGCCTCCAAATCCATTAGAAATATGAATTGTTTTTGTTTTTAAATTATAGTGAGGCCCTGCTTTTACAATCTGTATCCGTACTGAAAATCAAGATCAAGGAAGCTTTTACCTTTGCTCCACGGGTATGAAGACTTTAAAAACAGATTTTAAAAGACCTTTTACCCCAGGTTTCTCTGAGACCTGAATTTACAGGGTGCTTGGAGTTTGCTTTTGCCACCCAGTATAGCAAAACCATGTCTGAGCATGAATGTTTTTGGGATGTTCAGGCCCAGAGCTATGTTGGTTGGGTGAATAGGAAGTTTTCTGTTCTGTTCAGTTCAATTCAGTGAACATTTAGTGCGTGTCAGCCATGTGCCTGGTCCTAGTAGGTACTGGGGATACAAAGATGAATAAAACAGTTTACAGTCCACTGGGACAGACAGGCATATAAACAATTCACTATAGTGCTGTGTGCTAAGAGGCTATAATAACAATCTGCAGAAAGTACTTTGGTTCACAGAGGATAGAACAAATACTTTTTGTGTGGTAGGTGGTGAGGTTTTACATAGCAATGATCTTTGACTTTGTGGATGATCAAATTTGAAATAGGTCAGATAGGTGACTAGGACTTCTAGAGGGAGAAGAAGGGACATATTTAGCAGAGGAAATTGCATGAGCTAATGAGTTTTTCTTGTTCATCTAGATTATGAATAATCTACATGAGATTATATTATGTGTAGAAGTTAAAATTTCATGGCAGTTTAGGCAGTGATTCCAAGTTTGAAATCGTTAGCCTTTCCTTTTTTTTTTTTTTTTTTTTAATTCACTAAAATACACATACTCCTAACATTTGGTAATCAGGCAGACTTACCTTGCACCCTTCCTGGGTGTAAACATAAATTCACAGGTAGACTCTAGTCAGTCTCCCTTTCCTCATTCAAGAGATTTTTTAAGTCCAAATCATCTGAGTTCAGGAGAGTATATGGAAGGCTTAATAAACTTAGTTCTTGCTCTATAGGGTGGTGATTTTTAAAACTCCTCCTCCATGTTTCATGTTTGCAAAACTTTTTTTTGTAAAAAAGTAATAATCTGTGCAGTTGAATATTACCATCAGAGAGAAATGAAATTGTGGTGGACATAACCTTAAAGATTACCTAGTTTAGCTCTCACATTTTATATGTAGGAAACTAAGACCTAATTGGTTAAATGTCTAAAGCCATATAGCCCATCCATAGGCTGGGGTTGGATGAAGAGCTGGTGCTGTGCAAAGCCTCTGTGCAGGCCCAGCCTTTTTCATATGGTCACTATTCATGGTTTCTGTATGCCATTGTTTGTCACAGATCAGTCTCATATTTACTGCACTTAAGGTTTAGAAAACCTAACTGATTAAGCTAGATGTAAGAGAGTCTGGTATAAATGAGCTAGTGTATGTGACCATACAAAGATTGTGTTGGGGGAGGAGAGATGATAGAGTTGCTGGTAGGCAGTCTGAAAGAAACTGTTGAAGGAATTTGCAACATCACAAAGGCATATAGGGCCTAATCTGATACACTTAGAGGCAGTAAAACAAAAACATTGAACCAAGAAGTATATTGGAGTATGGTGAGAAGATTTGTCATGTG
Source organism: Ursus maritimus (assembly GCF_017311325.1). Taxonomy (NCBI): domain Eukaryota; kingdom Metazoa; phylum Chordata; class Mammalia; order Carnivora; family Ursidae; genus Ursus; species Ursus maritimus. Next base: position 41,456,464 of record NW_024426663.1, on the reverse strand, counting down.
GATGTCACAATAAGCCTATTTTAGGAACGAAGAGAAAGGTAAGACCATAGTTGGCAGTGAAATTGAATGAGACTAGCCTTGACTTAGGGACATTGAGGTATTCGGAGAAAATCATGGTGCCAGGAGGAGTAGAGAATAATAGGTGAATATAGGATATTTTGACATTATATACTTGTAATGCCATTTGCAAGGATAATATGCTGGGAAACCTCATAAAATGGTAAAACTGTCATCCTGAATGGCCTTATAACCAGGGCATCTTTTCCCTCTTTGAATCCCTGTGGCCATTCTGTAAGATTTCTTTTTGGCATTTACGTTTAAGAATGTTGATTCCTGGTAAGTGTTGTGTTTAATTCTGGGTTCATCCTCATAATACAGTAGAGCAGTAGTTGAGAAAATAGCACCTATACTTGTAGGATATACCCACTATGTATTTTCAGTCACATTGGTTTCTCCTGCTGAGTCACCCAAACTGAGTTTTATAAGAGAAAACTTTTTTTGAGTTCTAGACCCAGTATTTAGCATACATAGGTTGCACATTGACTTTTCCTCAATGTTTAATACTACTAAAAGGTGTGCCACGAAGTCTTCATTAGGATTATACAGCTTTTAAAGTAATTGTTAGTATTTTCTAATTTACTTTATTGAATTTCCAGACTTTGAATACTTTTATTTGTTTTAATAGCCTAGGTTTGAATAAGGCCATATATACTATCTCACAACTCTCTTCTGCTTAAATTATCCCAGTCTGCATCTTGAAAGGTGTTCAGTAGTGGTGGTGGTGGTGGTGGTGGTGGTGGTGGTGGTGGTGGTGGTGGTGGTATTTTATACTGGGATTTTGTTGTCATAGTTCCAAGAGTCACATTCCCAGAATAGTTGGGACGGATGGTGATGCTGACTGTACAAAGCTTTGTGGGGGAGCCACTCCATCCCTTTCATACTCTTTCNCTCTCTGCATGTAAGTATTGCTGTTTTAGGACAGGAACAGATGTGAAGCAGATGGGAGGGCAGTCTGAGTGAAACACCTGTCCCCTGATTGATCTCTAGGTGTGATTCAGGCAGTAACCAGAAAGGAGGGTTGACTGGAAGTGTGACTGCCAGCTTAACCAAAAAGGCACAGAGATGGGCTGGGGTGCTGAACATTTTGGACTGACTGTTAAATACTTCTTTGGAATGAAAGGACACCTTCCTTTTTAGAAACAGTGTGTATTCCAAATTGATATACCTCTACTGCTTCTTAGAAGCTTTGAACCTAGTAGCATCCCATAAGCCTCATGTCTTCTGACATCGTCAGCTTCTTCTTCATCTCCCTTCTTTCTCTCTGCTGCTCTTCTTGAATTATCTTTTCCACTCACTTTTTCCCCTCCAACAATTTGGCAGTATCAGGTGGGAGGAAAAACTGGTGATTTGTTCGAATTCTTCTATGCCCCATCTATGAAATGGGTATTGCTGAAGGCAGTGGACATGGATGGCTGTGGATGGTTTGAGTTTGACCCATCAGTTTTCCTATTCTGCTGGGAAGGGGTGGCAACAAACAGGGATGCATCTCAGAGACTTACGTATTCTCGCTTGAAATGATTCTCATTTGTATGATTTATTAAAAAATAAATAATTGGTATCACAAATAAAGCGTGCTAAAAAAGTATGCAGTCAATTGAATTGCCACCTTTAACACATTTTCCCTCAAGTGGATTAATAAAGCCCTCTGACAGTTCCAGGCTACTGCTGGGAGGTTTTTTGTTTTTTTTTTTAATCACTTCCTGGTATTCTAATGGTTACACTTCTTTGAACTTTGAATGCTTGACCTGCATAATCAGTCGATTATTATTGTTGTTACTTGAGTAAATTTTGAAATTTACAGGACTCCAAAGTAGTAAATAGTATAGAAAGCAAATACTACCCTTACCTCGTGAACTGAGAGAAAATGATTCATGAAGGTGATGCTTGAGCCAGGGAGAAGCCAGCATTCAAGGGAGAAGTAATAAAGGGCAGGGAGGAGGAACTCCAGCAACATTTGCCATTGGTCATTTTGGGAACACTTAAGTGGTGAGGTATATTTCTTAGAGCTATCTGTAATTTTACTTCATTCAATTGAGGTTTATCTATTTAAAGATAATATGGTTCCAAGAAGTCTGTTTCCAGGGACTGTAGTTTGAAGCTTCTGTTACCTTAAAAGTATGTCCTGACTCCCGAAGACTGACCGGCTGGCTACTGTGCTTGTTGTCATTGTGGTCAATAAAAACTGCTTTGACTTAGGAGTGCTTTGTACTGAGTGCTCACTGCTTACGACTGCACCGAGGAGGCACTGGTTTGCATTTTGGCTCCTGCTCAATTTGGGAAACTTGAGATTCCTTAGTCTTTTCAGAAAGCCTGACTAGGAAGCTGGCATTGTGGCAGGAATGTTTTAGTTCGATTCAGGAAGTCAGGGTACAAATGTTAGAGTAATTTAGATTGATAGACTATCTAGATTATATGTGGTTTTCTTTTTAATCCTAATTGTGCTTTAAATTATAATCCTATTAAATACATTAAAGTTTGTTCATATTTCAAGAGACCTGTAATAAATAGAAGTAATAAAACCTTTTATAAGTTCTTTTATTTTCTTTTGATTTTTCTAGTGACCTTAATTTCTCAATTTTACAGTTTTTCAAAAGCAAAATTTCACAATGCAATAAAATGCCCCTGCGAAAGGATATGTGGTTTTTAAATTTCACCTTGGTTATTTTTGTACCCCTTGGGTGTTTGGGAATTTTTTCTTTTGAACTCGGAACTTGACCTTATAGCACAATTAAGTAAATAATTATTTTCATGTGGAATCAAGTATTTCTCATTGAGTAAGGATATAGCAAGTTTAGACTGAGCTAACTTACATTTAAAAAAATAGTTTAATGCTGACCAGAGTTCCCACTTTATAAGTATACTTTTGATAACTTATAACTTAGGCTTGTCATAGAGGTGGATTTTGGCCAGTTTTCTCTGCTGGAAATACTATATTTAGGTATGGGTATTGAGCCGAGGCCCACTTTAGTGTTTTGTATTTAGAGCAAGCCTACTGTTTCTATTATTATTGGTCATGGAAATAATTAAAAAGTTGAAGAAAGTACCTTTATCTTGAATCTTTCATACTGTTATTTTATACCCAGGTGTGATAACTAACCTGTGGCATTTACTGTAGGAATCTAAAAAGAAATCCCAATATTTAATTTTGAGGGCCTTTTATAAATAACTTGTGGCTTTTAGAAAATGAGATGCATAAAATATTTCAAAATCTGAAGATGTTTCAATTATAGTATGGAGTTAACTTTGGTTTGGTAATAAGGGAAACAAGAGTATTCAGAATTATGTGCTGTCCACCCAAGCGGGTTTTTCTTAATTATCTTTTCTAGCATACACAAACTTCTTATTTTTGTGGAGGGGAAAATACTTTGTCCCAGAATGGTAATAGAGATCATGGGAACAGTTCTTTTAAATGGAGGAAGGGTAGATTTCTTAGTGTAACATTGGACTTCATTAACTAAACTTGCTTTACATTGTAGGCCTTGAATGGGTGACATACTTTCTGCAATAGTTTTTAGAAATGGCTATTTTCTAGATTCAGAAAATAAATGTAACCTTTTAAAAAAAGATTTATTTATTTATTTTAGATGGTGGGGGAGGGGCAGAAGGAGAGGGAAAGAGAGACTCTCAGGCAGACTCCACTGAGCACCAAGCCCTGACGTGGGGCCTGATCTCAAGACCCTGAGATCACGACCTGAGATGAAATCAAGAGTTGGACGTTTAACTGACTGAGCCAGCCAGCTGCCTCAAATGTTACCTTTAAGTTTGGAATTTTAAAGAGTGAAAAATTATAGCACCTAATGAATTATGTTTAGTTGGCAGGCTCTTTTAAAAGGTAAAACTTAAAAAGATAAACTTCCTCCTAACCCCTTTTATAATTAAACATATAATATGAAAGAGTATAATAGGTGTATGAATTATAAAGCAAAACTATTTATGTACCCACTAATCACCTTAAAAATATGATATTACTGGTACCTTTGGAGCCCTTTGTATATCCTTCTCGGAGCCCTTTACTTCACTTTCTACTTGCTACCTCCTGCAGAAGTTACCAGCACCCTGAGTTCTGTATGAATCATTTCCTTGTCTTAACTTTTTTCCATTTAATATTCTGCCTATGTCTTTATATACTGTAACTTGCAGCTTTCAGTTTTTCTCCTTTAAAGTAGTACATATTGAGATTCATCAAAACAGAAGTGTTTGCATTTTCCCCAGAAATACAACAAACAATCCTAAAATATGTAGAAGCACAAAAAACCTCAAATAGTAAAAGCATTCTTGAGAAAGAAAAGCAAAGCTGGAGGCATATCATGCTCCCTGATTTCAAACTATATTACAAAGTTATAGTAATCAAAATAGTATGGTGTTGGCATAAAAGCAGGCACACTGATAAGTTGAACAGAATAGAGAACACTGAGATAAACCCATGCATATATGTCAATTAATTAATGACAAAGGAGCCAAGAATATGCAGAGCGGAAAGGATGGTCTCTTCAAGTTGGGAAAACTGGGTAGCCACATGCAAAATAATGAAACTGGAACACTATCTTACACCATACACAAAAACAAAATCCATCTAAGACTTTTGTGTAAGAACCGAAACCATAAAACTAGAAGAAAACATAGGCAGTAGGCTCTTTGACATTGGTTTTGGTGATGAGTTTTAGGATCTGACTCCAGAAGCAAAGACACCAAAAGCAAAAATAAACAAGTGGGAGTACATCAAATTACAAAGCTTTTGCACAGCAAAGGAAATCATTAACAAAATAAGAAAGCAACCTTTCAAATGAGAGAAAATATGCTAATCATATTTTCTGATTAAAATGATACAAAGAATTCATACAATTCAATAGCAGAAAAACCTGATTAAAAATGGGCATACGGTATGAATAGACATTTTTTCAAAGAGGACATACAAATGACTATCAAGTACATGGATGCTCAACATCACTAATCGTCAGGGAAATGCAAATCAAAACCACAGTGAGATACCACCTCACACCTGTTAAAATAACTATTATCAAAAAAGACAAAAATTGTTGGCAAGGATGTGGAGGAAAAAATGGAACCCTTGTGCACTACAGGTAGGAATGTGAATTAGTGCAGCCACTATGGAAAACAGTATGGAGGTTAATAAAAAATTTAAAAATAGAACCATCATATAATCTGCCAATTCCACTTCTGGGTATTTTTCCAAAGGAAATGAAAGTTAACTCAAAAAGATACATACACCCTCATGTTCATTGAAACACAATTTATGATGGCCAAGATGTGGAAACAACCCTAAAGTGTCTTTCAATGGATGAATGGATAAAGAAACTATGGTATACCCCCTACACACACACACACACACACACACACACACACACACACAGATGGCATATTATTCAATCATAAAAAGAGAAATCTTGCCATTTGTGATAACGTGAATGAACTTTGAGGGTATTACGCTAAGTGCACTAAGAGAAGATCAAATACTGTGTGGTCTCTCTTATATGTGGAATCTAAAAAACAAACAAACAAAAACCAAGCTTATAGTCACAGAGAATACATTGGTAGTTGTCAGAGGTAGGGTGGTGGGGATTGAGCTAAATGGGTGAAGCGGGTGGAAAGGTACAAACCTCCTTGTATGAAATGAAGGAGTCATGGGGACGTAATATGTAGCATGTTGACTGTGGTTAATAATACTGTATTGGGTATTTGAGGGTTGGTAGGAGAGTAGAAGTTAATTATCACCACAAGAAAAAAAAATTTGTGACTATGTATGGTTAGAATGTTAACTGGACTTACTATGGCGACTGTTTTGTAGTGTATGCAAATATTGAATTGTTAGGTTTTACACCTACACCTGAAACTAATATATGTCAATTATACCACAATAAAAGAAAGAAAAAACTCAGATGTGATTGTAGTCCATTCATTTTCACAGCTGCGTAGTATTGTACCATACAAGTATGTCACAACTTATTAGTTTGCTGCTGATGGATATTTAGGTTGCCAGTTTTATATTGGAAAGCTGCTTTGAACATTATTTCGTGTCTCCAACTTACAAATGGGCACACATTTCTCTAGGGTCTTCATACCCTTTCTCTTGGCATGAAAAGTCCTCTTAATCTTTAAATTGAAATATTAGGAATTTATATTAAAGTGGCCCGAAGGATCTTTGTGGCTTAGATATTTGTGCCCCGTTTGCTAGGGTCTAGGTAATAACCATATTAAGTAACCATATCAAGTTTAGAGGATTTTTTTTTAACTTTTCTTTTTGAAATAAGTTCAGATTTACAGAAAAGTTGGAAAGATAGTACAGAGTTCCCATTTGCTATTTACCGAGCCTCTTCTAATGTTAATATCTTACATAACCCTGCTACTTTTATCACAACTAAGAGGTTAACATTGGTACAGTACTTTTTAAGTAAGTTACAGGCTTGATTCAGATTTTTCCAGCATTTCTACTAACATCCTTTTCCTCTTTGAAAATCCAATCCAGGGTACCATAACGCTTTTATTCATCATGTTTCCTTCATCTTCTCTAATCTGTGACAGTATATTGGTCGTTCCTTGTCTTTCATGACCCTGCCACTTTTCTTGAAGAGTACTGAGCAGGTACTTTTGTAGAATGTCCCTTAATTTGAGTTGTTTGATGCTTTTCTCATGATTAGATAGAGGCTGTGCATTTTTTGCAAGAATATCACAGAAGTATAGTGCTACACACTTATTGCATCTCTTCTGGGGGGGTACGTTGATATCAACATAAGTTATTATTGGTCATGCTAACCTCGATCACTTGCTTAAGGTGATATCTGACTTTGTCCACTAAAGCTACAGGTTTTTGTTTTGTTTTTTTAAATATACATACTATTTATTTGAGAGAGAGAGAGAGCGCGCGCGCGCGAGCAGCGGGGGGACGGAGCAGAGGGAGAAGGAGAGAATCTCAAGCAGACTGAGCAGGGAGCCTGACGTGGGTCTTGATCTCAAGACCTGAGATCACAACCCGAGTTGAAACCAAGAGTCAGATGTTCAACCGACTGGGCCACCCAGGTGCCCCTAAAGTCACAGGTTTTTTGCGTTTCATTACAAAGGAGTCAGTAAAATCCAGGCCGTATTCAAGAGGAAGGAAATTAAGCTCCACCTACTAGAGGGAAGAGTATCAAAGAATTTGTGGATATATGCTAAAACCACCACAGTTAGGTATCTGGCCGGGAGATACTTTGAGGCCGTGCAAATCTTTTGTTTCTCTTTAAAGCTTTACCCACTAATTTTATCCTTGTCAGTGTATCATGCCTGCACCAAATATTACTGGATTTGTTCTAAGTATGGATTTTATTTTCTTCAGTCCTTCTACATTATTAGTTAGAATTCTTCTGTAAAGAAGATGTATCCCTTCTCCATTTATTTGTTTATTCATTCAATAATTTATATCAGTATGGCCTTAAGCTTATTTTATTGAGTTATATAATCTAATGTTATTTATTTTGTTGCTCAAACAGTTGCAGCCTGGCTAAGTGGACTCTTTCAGGATGGGACAGTTCCCTCAATTTTTTCTAAGCACTTCCTTTCTGGCACTATTCGTATTGTCTTCATCAGCTATTTTTCCAAGAAGCTTTGCTTCCTTCTATTGGAGAATGGTATTTAGAAACCAAGATCTGGGTGTGCCTAGTTTTCTTTAAAAAAGATGTTTGTCTTAAAATCAATAGAACTTTCTTATGTTATTAACGTATGTTTGTCTAAAAAGTCATTTTTTTCTGAGAGAAAGTGAGATTTGTGTGGTGACCAGTAGATAAGTTCACTCTCGTTACTGTTGGCAGTAGTGGTTAATCAGACATGCTATTATAGCATGTGTTTCTAGTAATGAGAAGTACTTTTAGAACTGAACTTTTTGAGTTTATGGCACTTTTATGGAAAACTTGAAAAGTTCTGTGTTTGTTTTCTTTAATTATTATTTTTTTCTCTGGGATACAATTGAGAACAAACAAGGACAAAAGGTGGGCTTTCGAAGCTACCAAGCTAAATCCATCAATATCCCCAGACTCAAGCTTAAGCCCTTAACTCATGAAAGAAAACCTCAGGCCTGTAATCAGAGGTCATTTATTCTTATACGCAGCTCTAAAAACGATGGTTATTTAGTATCCAAACTCCTAGAGGATGTAAACCAGCATTTTAGAAGAACTAGGGGGGGATGCAACTATTAAGCAAAATGTCAGCAGGAGAAAGGGGCACTTGACTTCGGGAAGGAAGGAGAAATACAGAGCAGAGCGGGCACTAGGCCAGCAGGGCAGTTGTGCTTCGCTCTTCAGCTCTTCAGCTAAAGGGCCAATAACCCTGCTGAGTGAGGCCTTGAGGGCATTACTGGGAGGACGTAGTATAGTAAATGTTGTTTGTGATGATAACCTTGAGCCATCAAGCAAGTGTTAAATTAGATTTTTTGATACTGTTCAGGGAGTTTAGGAAGTGTTGATATATTTTTGAAAGATTTTCATCAACCTGATAAAATGAAAATGCTGATTTAGGGGAAAAAAAATCTTCCTTCCTCAGTTTTTCTAGCTGAACCTTTTGTCTGAGAAATTATTAAGAGCCAAAATTTTTGAGCATAGAGAACTACTGTTTTGGGGTCACGATCATCTGATTATGCCATAGTTTAGTCTTCTTTTAAGGTATCAACCTTTCATTTCTGATTTTCTCCCTTAAACATGCATTATATCATTAAGTATGGCTGTCCTTTCTACATCAGGAGAATTCAGGTTCTTAGGAAGATTTACTGTATCAGACGCATTCTTAAAAAGAATGTGTAAATACAATTTTTATATATTTATTTAGGAAAAAAAACCCAAAATTTGTTTGAGGAAGAATCATCAGGGAGAATAAAGTGGGACTCTTTTTTTTTTTTTTTTAAGATTTTATTTATTTATTTGACAGAAAGAAACAGCCAGCGAGAGAGGGAACACATCAGGGGGAGTGGGAGAGGAAGAAGCAGGCTCCCAGCGGAGGAGCCTGATGTGGGGATCAATCCCGGAATGTCGGGATCACGCCCTGAGCCGAAGACAGACGCTTTAACGACTGAGCCACCCAGGCGCCCCATAAAGTGGGATTCTTGTGGTGTTTTAGAAAATATTTTTAGGCTAAAATTTCTCTGGCCTGCCTAAATTTTTCATTTTCTTGTTTAACAAAATGCTGAATTTTGGTATGTTAAAAATAAGAAAGTCAACTTAGACTCGTGCACCTAGTAGACTTGTAGAGCTGTCTCCAAAGGAAGAAACTATTTCTTGGCTCAGAGTAACTGCAGATATCCCCAGTTTGTTTATAAGTGGTCCAAGTGGAGTTTGGGGTTGCTGGGGAATATAGCTGACCCAGAAGAGATTCCCTTAGCCTCTTCAAAATGGGGTGAAGGACAAGGGAATGAGGCAAGGTACAAATGTGTTTAGCAAAGGTTGAAAGTGTAGAAAGAAATTGAAAGAACAGATGTTAGGAGAGGGAGAGAAATGGAGGTAGGCTAGTAAAAGATACTGCTGTAACTATCATTTATCATGTCTTTATTCCTTCTCTATTTTACAGTCCTAACATTTGTAGTTCTCTGAAGCAGGGAAATAGATTTCTGTAGGAGATGAGACGTTTTACAATTTCTCACTACCTTTCTATGTGAAAGAAGCAAATTTATTTCAACCTTAAATAGCAGGGTTCATACTCTGCCAGGGAAATTATTTTGAATTATGATGTTAAGCTAACGTATTTGATTTACAAATGTATGGCCATTTGCCTTTTCCTCAAAATTCCAGAATTTGAAAACTGCCAAGGAGTTTATTCCTCAGGTTTTTCGTTTTTGTTTTATACTGTGGAGTTTTCTTTGACAGTATATCCAATATATTTGTATTTTAGGTAGCTTTTATAAGCATATTAATTCTGATTGATTAAAGAACTAGACCACATATCTTTCGAATGGTGTCTTATGTTGTTGAAGTACTCTACTTCTGTCTGCATTTCATATGCGTGTTGTTTGAGTTTTATGGTGTAAAAGCATTGTCATCAGCCATTGGGTCATATACATGATACCCGTTTTTTCCTCATTACTTTTCCCCTTTAATCCCCATTAAAAACCTCATCTAGAATTCTTCTTGTTTCATCATTTCATGCCCAGTATTATGTGGGCTGTATTTAAATTTGAAGTGACCTATTTTCATGAATGGATAATATAGCCTCTTGAGCCTGGATAAGTTTGGTTGCTTCCAAGTAAGTGGATAGTTGTATGGATATTCCAGTTGCTTCTACATGTCTTAAAAATAAACCAGATATACATATTAAATACAATTAAATTCTTTAAAAAAAAAAAAGTCCCTGATAGTCCATTGTAAACCAAAGAAAAAAATAATTTGAAGCAAAAGATTTTCATTACCTATTTTGAATGTGAGTATATATTTTTTGAGTGTGTGTGTGTGTAGAATCTAAAGTTTAGAATTTGAGGGTCTGTAAGGAGATCTACAAGGATGCCCTTAAACTAAATAAAGGAAGAGAATACATCTTGAACCCTGAAATACTCTGCATAATTTTGTGCATATTTGGGGGAAACATCTCTTGCCCCTTTTTAGATTCTCCAAGGATCTCTACCCTCCCCCACCCTCTGCCCCAAGAAGGTAAGGGACCACTGATCTCATCCTTTAGCTTCTTTTTGCAGATATGAAAATGAGGCCAATGACTGAAGGTCAAATAGCTAATTAGTAGCAGAGCTGGGATTAAAACTCAAATCTCTTTCCCAGGTCACTTCTTATTCCATTATACTGACAATCCTTAGACACATTATTTTGATTCTGAAACACACATCAATCCACTATATACATAATTGGTACTTAATTAGCACTCCTTAATATTTGAAGCCATTTGGGTTTACATATCTTGTTTAAAATGAATGGTATTCAGAAATTTGGCACAGGAGTTCTGTTTTCTATTTTAAATTATTAATTTTTAAAAATCCTAACGTTTGGTAACTTAAGATCATATTATTCATAAACCATTTTATTTAACAGTTATGTGATGTTGAGAAGAAAATTGTGGTTGGAGCTCTGGGCCAATACCTGTATTTTTCTGATTCTTTCTATGATGTTAACCAATACTACATCCAGCAGAAATGCTCTCTTAGTCTAAAATGGAATCTGTTCATTTATATTATAAACACTTTGTTTTCAGAAGACATAAATACCCAAGTTATTTAAATAGTGTTTATTTATTATTAGTAGCACTTTTGTGAGATTTTGAAAAAGTCACACTTAAGCAGGGTAATTATAGTAAGAATTTAATTCTCACTAACTCCTCCTTCACATATGCTTCCTGTGTGATAAGGCATATAGATCATTTGTTTTCAGACTTTGCTATCTTGCAGCTTTTCACACCAGAACAATTAGGTATAGAGTGTTCAGATTTCATTTAACCTTTCTACTAAGTAAAATTTTTATTTTTTCATTCATTTATTTATTCGCCCACTCAAATAGTGAGCACATGATATATACCAGGTGCTGTTCTGTGTACTTATGAGTCCATCAGGATCTTAACAGTCCCACCTACATAGAACACCGTGTACTGTTCCTTTGTTTTATGGAATAAACTCTAATGCAGGATTTGCATGTTAGACTCTCTCGGGTCCTCTCTCAAACAGATATTTGAGCTTTGCCACTCATGCTTCTAGGATTTGGAGGTAAAATATTGTAAACACTTTTCTTGACCATTATGGGTTGAGAGTGTCCGGTATTCTGGTTCATTGAATATTAATACCTACTTCTGGTTGAGAGAATGCCAGATGAACTTTTAACTCTGTGGAGCAGATAACAAAGTTGGTGTGCTTTCTTTTGTGTTACCTTATAAGAACATTGACTTTCAACAGTAGGCTTACTTTTCCCCATAAATAATTGGTTCTTTAATAGTAGAAGGGGAATATTGTTGGTGAGACATCTCCAGCCTTTAAGCTACTCACATCAAAGTTGGTTTAAACTTCTGGAGAAAAGTCACAAAAGCCTGTCAATTGGCTCATGTTGATTTATGATTCTAAGCTCTCAGTTGAGCCTTTAGTCAAGCAATCCTACTGCTCACCTTGAACTATGTGGTTTTTGTTTTTTGTTTTTTTTTTTTGTTTTTTCCTTTTCCTATAGCTGTTGTAGACCTGGTACTATCATTCTTCTTTAAAGTTCTAGTAAATAGCAGTGCCTGGGTTGTGCAGACTGTTGGTTTCTGCTCAGGTTGTGATCTTAGGGCTGTGATATTGAGCCCCGAGTTGGACTCCGTGCTCAGTGCGGAGTCTGCTTAAGACTGTCTCTCCCTCTCTCCCTCCACACTGTGCTCACACTCTCCCTCTCTCCTTCTCTTTCTCTAAAATAAATAAATCTTAACAAAAAAGTAAAGTTCTAGTAAATAAAGTTCAGTAAGACTCCGTTTCTTGTGTAAGTTCTTAGAGCTGTTACCCTTCTGAGGTACATTCTCAGTCTCCATACGGGTGGTACTGCATGCAACTTAATCCACACTCCTATGACCTTACGGAACACCACCGTCCCCCACTTTGATGAATACCTCTTACCATATATAGAGCACAGTTTGGGCAATGGGGGTCTGTACTCTGCTTTTCTTCTTACTTATTTCCAAATACAATCTTGCTATGACTTCTTAGCTGTCAGTGGCCCAATAATCCAGTGAATTCTCAGAACCAGAGTCCATGGATACTTCTCTGGAGACTAGTACGTTGCCTGTTACCAAGTTAGGGGATTAGGGAAGTGATTGTTGAATGGTATAGCCACTCATGTTCATAATTAATGGATGGGAAGGGAAAGAATACTGCCGTTTAGGTAGTGAAGGCAGACAAGATGATCTGATGCATTTGTTTCATTTCATTTTTAATGGGCTTTCGTGTTTCTTTATTTTTCTATATTTTATACATTTTGTATAAACTTTACCTATATTTATGCAATCAGAATTTTTTGGATTAGATTTAGATTTTAGATATAGAACCAAAAAGCTATCATGCCTTAAGAATATCAGTTGTAGTGTAGGGGCACCTGGATGGCTCAGATGGTTAGGTGTCTGCGTCTGGCTCAGGTCATGATCTCCAGGGCCTGGGATCAAGCCCCATGTTGGGTTCCTGGCTCAGCAGGGAGTCCGCTTCTCCCTCTCCCTCTGCCTCTTCCCCTGCTCATGCTTTCTCTCTCTGTCTCAAATGAATAAATAAAATCTTAAAAAAGAATATCAGTTGTAAGCAGGTGGTTAAAACTTACGTAGATAAAAATTAAGTGTTTGCTTGCTTTTATATTGAATTTCAGAGTTTTAAAAAATTCTCCCCACATGCCAGTGTGTTATATGTTATACATAACTGCAGCGATAACAGTATTTATCCTTTTCCTGTCTCCTTCCCTGAGCCATAACTTCGAAGTGCTTTGAGAAGACCGTTGCTTCAACTCTGTAGCAGCCAGGGCAAGTCTTGTGTGAGTGTGACAACTACCATCCTTCATCTTGTCATGAATACTCTCCATTACTGCTGCCTACCTTCCTAATTTTCTACAAATCATCTAATATAATTTATTTTCCTTATTTAATGCATGAGAAAAGAAAAAAGAACAAGAAATAAAATATGAAGCAACTTTCCTATGGGGCTGACAGTAGATAATGGCTGAGATTAGAACTAGGAGACCAGTCTCTCTCTGCCTTGTTTACCTTGAGTGCTGTAATCCATCTTCTTCTCTGGAAAGTAGCTGAACCGCGGGAGGGCCGGGCATCCATGGGTTAAAGAGAGCTTTGGAGTATCCTGTTGGTAAAATAGACTGGGCCAGACAGTAGGGCAGAGCCTCACTGATGATGACTGTCAGTGTTTACACTTGGTGTGTGGTCATTACCAGGCTTCCACAACATGTGTTGGACATCATTTATATGGCAGATTTTTTTCCTCAAAAAGACTTTGAGCACCTTTTTGATTTTACTAAAAGCACTCTTGTATCTCTCAAGTAATTTGTATTCACTGTAGAAAGTTTAGGCAAAGCACTTCCCCCACACCAACCGAAACAAGGTAAAAAAATCATCTGTAATCACACTGAGCCAAGATGTGAGTAGGAATATCGTAGTAAATTTCATCTACATTCTGAACAGGTGACCAGTCTCTTTGCTTCTCTTTTATTACTATGTACTTAAGGAAAAATAACGTACCACTTAGCCAAGGTATAAATGCCATCCCCTCACTGTTCTTAAAGCTACACACATGGAACAGAGAGGATTTTCTTCTCAGCTGGATCTCCATATACAGGGAAATAACAATACTTACTGCCCTGGCAAGGCTAGTGTTCCTTGGGATTCTTTGAAGAGAGCAGAAGCTCTCACTTCACTCTGCTCGTCAAGCCATAAATTAACCGGGAACGAAAAGCTGTGGTCACTTTTTCTTCCACAGTGAGACCTGCAAGTTGCCTTACGTTTGCATCCAACCTTAAATTAGTCTCCAGCTCAGTGACAACATGGACTTGCGCTGTGAAAATAATTTTATAGACATTGACACGGAAGGCAAACATTAGGGATTAAAAAGGTGTTACACATTTTGGAAGAGAGATCTTCAAAGGTAGGAGTGAAAAATTGCTTATTGAAGCTAGACGTTATTTTGAGAAAAACTTAAGTCTTCAAATTTTCCTTTGAAATTTCCTTCCCTGTTTGGAATCAAATGAAATTTTAAGACTGTACTATGTAAAATGTGGACAAATTTTTAAAAATGATAGTCCCATTAATTTCAAAATATGAATATATTAGAGTAGAATTACTACAATAACAACAACCTTTGTTCATTATTGTAATGGAAATGCTAGCATGCTCCTGGGAGCTTGGCATTTTCAACAAGCTTGCACACACTCTTGCCAAAGAGCTAGGGTTTTAGTACACGTGGTGGAAAAGCCAAGCTTCCGAGAGCATTACATTTCCATTCCAATAATGACGATAGTAGACATTCCATACAAGGAATCCTTGTGGTGGTTAACGTACTTTGTCAGTTCTACTCTTTAGAGCAGTCCTGGAAGATAGGTATTATTAATCCTTTTTAATAGATGAGAAAATCAAGGCTAAGCGACTTGTCTGAGGTTATTTAATGCAGATGTATTGGAATTGGAAGGGAATTCTGAAGTCCTACCTCACCTTGTATTAGCCTGTATGTTCTGTTGCCTCTGACTTTTTCAAATAGACAAAAAATGTGTCACTAAACTAGTTGCCATTATTTTTTTCATTAATTGGTTGTTTTGAATACACAAAGAATCCTCAATTACGAGGAATCCACGGGACACTGTGAAACAATCTTTTTGTAAAAGTTAATACTCTTTTTTAATTTTTAAATTTTAATTTAGATTTTGAATGTTTTTCTTAAAGTAAGATGGTATAGCTGTATTAACAATTATGATAGTATTACATTTTTTGTTACTGTTGAATTTTTTTTGTTTATTTTTCTTTCTTAATGCTGAGACCAGTTTAATATCCCATACCTGACTTTGTAGAATGGGGAGCATATAGGTTACACAATAAGCTAGAAATTGTATACATTCTTTATATCACAAGGTGTACATTTTTTCGTGTTCTGTTTACTTTGTTCACTTACGTGTATTTTGACTAGAAAAGACTTGTTTAGCTGTCATTCTCATCATCTCTGTCATTGGTTCCCTGGGCCAGCAGCAGCAGCATCACTTGGGATCATAAAAGGGGGCCCAGCAGTCTATAGTCCAGCAAGTTCTCCAGGTGATTCTGATGCACATTACAGTTGGAGAAGCCCCGTTCTATATGTTCCACATACCAGGAGCCTAAGAGGATTTGTGCATTCGGTCATCTAACAAATGCTTCTTAAGCGTTGGCTTCTGGGGAGTCCTCTGAGATGGAAAGGCCATAGAGCTCTGCTGTCTTAGATGATGTCACAGACCTCAGTTGTTGGCTTAGCAAGTATAAGAGGGGAGTGGACTCTAAAGAGATAACTATTAGTTACCATTAAAGTATCCTGGGCTGGAGGCCAGAGCTTTCAGTTATTTGTGACTTCTTCAGGGCAGGGCAAGTATTGCTTGGAAGAGCCCCATCACTTCCTTCATTTGACACAGTTGCAAGGGCCTGGCCCGTTCCAGGAGCTGTTTTGGATCTTTGGGCTACAGAAATGAAAGACAGTGCCCTGCCTCCAAGGGTCTTAAGCCATAACACTCTTTACTGTCTGGATCTGTTAGTTTGCCTCCCTTCATCCTTTTAAATCATTTGTGTGTTGTGGGTGGAGAGATTCTCAGTGTGCAGATTTATCATTTAGATTATAGAAACCCGTGTTCCTAACAGTCCTTCAGAGCCCTCCTTATTAATTCAGAGTGTGTTCTACTACTACCTCTCAGCTTGTAGAAAGGGGAGTGTGATCATAGCCTACTTTGCGGGATGGTTGTGAGAGCTAAGTGTGTCATAATCTGGGCCTTAGGCATTAGGAATTGGTTAGTGCCAAGATGTGGGGGCTCATGTTGGGATTGAGGGCTCAGGCCCAGAGCTTCTTCAGGGTGTGGGTGGACGATTTTGACCACTGAAGCCTGCATTCTCCCCTCCTCGGTCTGAGCATACTTTCCTTACCGCTTGGCTCTGGTAAACAGAATTAGTCTCTAGAGTTTCTCCTTTACCTTCCGCTCCTAAAGTAAACAGCCAGGCATTTCTGAAGGTTGTTTGGCTGTAAGCAACAACAGGAAATAAAACAGGTAAAAAGGATTTTCTGTCCCTTCCTTGATCTAGGCCTGGACCTGGGAAGTAAAACAAAGGTGTGTAGAGGTGCTAAGAGTTGATGTTTGGACACCAAAGGGCTCTAATAAACTTAATTTGTATTTCAGAAGTTGAAGACCCAGGTGAGAGACCAAGTGGGGGAGGGGAAGAGGAGGAGTCACTGAACTGTAGGGGTGGCAATAGAAGTATTGGGGGCTATGCAGATGGAGTAAGGGAGCCTGTCTGATCTGGCCTTTAAGAAGGGTGGAAGGCTAGAACTACTTTGCCCGTATTAGAAAAGGTTGGGACCCAAGAAAGTAGAATTTAGAAGACTCGGCAAATAATGAAAATTCCTAAGCACTGTGCAGCTTTACAGTTGTGCAGATAAGTCAAATTCTACCTAATTTGTTTACACCCCCCCTCACCCCTCCCATTCTGAGGCTAGACAATGGTTGTTTCCCTCAAATATGCATGTTAAAATAAAGAAATGCATTCTGGCAAATTACTTGTGTACTTCAAGATTTGGCATGACAGGGAATGATGTGATTTTTTTTTTTTTAATTCCGTGCATTCTCCGTAAACTAATGCTTATTCTAGGTGCTTATTGCAGGTAGCTAAATTAATGGGTGTTTTTTCTTCAGAAATAATTTTAAATAACTATCGCCCTTCATATCTAATAACACAGTTATTGTGATCATATGAATCCTTATATGAAATGGTGCAAGAATATACATTAACTAGAAAATAAAACCCATACTGAACAGAATGCCGCTGGGAACTCTTGGTTGGACCCATCCATTGCATGCTCCGTAAATTTTTATGTTGTTTATATGGTGTGCTGTGGTTTACAGTCTGGTCTTTGCATTAATTTGCCATTGTCTTTCTCTCAGATATTAACGAAGTGTAGGAGTGATTCCATCCCAGATTGACATTTTTAAGGTGAACTTAAAAAAAGCTTTTCCTTTAAAAAATAATTTTTCTGAAAGATGAAAACTGCTTCATTAGTGATTGCCGGCAAAATCTCCTAATGTCTTTCTATAAGCTGTTTAAGCTTAGTATTAGAAATTAGGGCTACAGAATTTAATTAGCCAGCTTAGAGGATGCAGTCTCTCTAATTTAGGATTTCCCTTTGAGAAAATTACGTAGTTGAAGACAAGGAATATCATATTTTAGACAAGTTGGTTTTTGAGTTGTTAGTGCCTCCATCTTGGGCTCTTGATTGCATCTGTACTACAGATCTGGAAATTGTGCTTGATTTGAATTAGATTTTTTGTTTTTAAATTGATAATTGCAACATGGCGTGCTGTTGGATTGTGTGCGGTATTTATCAAACTCGGGAAAGGTGAAAGTTAGGTGTTTGGAGGCAATGATTAACTCATCTGTTTTACTGAGGACACATAATCAGATATTACTCACTCTGCATTTAGCCAATATAATGGGTTTAGTCAACCAATGAATACTTTGTTATGAGAGTGTTAAATGTTAACACTTTTGCATTTTTAGACTTAGCTTAAAAAAAAAATACAGAAAAACCTCTCATAACCCTTACCACCCTTTCAGCCATAACATTACATTGCCTTGGTTTCTGCCTTTAATTTCCCCAGGGGTTCTTTTTATTTAGGAAAAGGGTGAAAGATGTATTTGTGTAAGTACTACAGCAGTGCTTCTGTTAAATTCTTTTTCAACAAAGAATATGTTACTTGAGCACCTCATGCACAGGGTGCATATTTTTCTGAAAAGAATGTGCCCTGAAAGAAGTAGTTTCTAGCGTGTATTTATTTCATGTCTGTCAGTTTATTTTAGCTTAGAAATTTTCTAATACTTTGAATTTGTAACCATTTTTCAGTTACACACACACACACACACACACACACACAAAGAGGCAATCTTTAGAAATTATTTGTGTATTTTAAAACAGTTGTCTTTCCAGTCTGATACTAAGGGTCTTTTTGTCCCCTTTATAAAATGCAACGGAAATCCAACTTTTGATATGGAAAAATCAGCTTTTAAGGAAAGTTCATTTTAGAATATCAGTGATGGAGTAAATGTTTGCTTTCTAGAAACGTTAATTAATCCGTGTTAATGTGAGATTAATGTAGATGATATGAATATGTGTTCATGGGTGAGAAATTTGCCCCTTCAGTATTTCTCTGCTGAGTCTTATTCACTACTGAAGTGTAAGATACAAGTGCAAATAATGCCATTTGAAAGATGATTTGGTGAAGAGGATTTATTTTTTCCAATTCTTATCACATTATAATTGCAGTTTTTTGTCTTTCTGATCTCATTCTTAATGATTGAGGATCACACAAGTCCTTTGCTTCTAAGGATTATGCCTATTGATATTTACTGTTTGAAATTAAAGCTGAGAAAAAAATAACGACTATCCACTAAATAACAGTAATAAAGTCGTTCACATACTTTTAATAATAAAGAACATACCTTTATGAAAAAATAACTGTAGCCCCCAAACAAAAGATATTTTGGTGGAAAAGGTGGCATTGTATTGCATTTTTGAAAATCTTCGTAATGCTGTCTTTGTGGAAAAGAGCTGGATTTTCCTGTCTCTATGTTTATTCCTGTCTCTATGTTCATTCTGAAATGAACATTCGTGATATCACACGTCCTATAGCTTCTGGAAAATTGAATGTACACTTGTGAGGGAGAGTTTAAAAGGTCAGCGATATCTAGGTAGAATTATGAAAAAAAAATTTGATCTTTTGTACCCTGTGAAAGACTTTTGGGGACCCTACGGGTATGTCCCTGGACCACATTTCGAGAATCACTGCATTATAACATTTTAGAAATATGTATGGGTACTAAAACATCTCTCCCCTGTTGTTTTCTGGTTTCTCTGTGCATGAAGTAACAGTCATTCACAAAATTAAATGTGTGTTGGTAGAACTTAATAGGAAAATGGGGAAAGGAAGCTGGGTTAAACAAAGGTGTAACTGAAGATTTTTCGTTTTGTTGTCAAACAGCAGTGATCCCTCTAGTGTCATCCAACTCACTTACCTCAAACATTCTCAGTGGCCACGCTTATTTTACAGGCCATTTCTCAAGTGAGACCTCCGCCCCCCCCTTCCAAGATTCCAGTAGCAAAGATAAAAAAAAGTGTTATAGATGAAGGGACTGTGTCCAACACCCCTCCCCTGTTTCTCCAGCTGGGAAGGGAAGGAAAGAGAAATAAAATTTAACGAGCACTTTTACTATGTGCCAGGTGCTTTACATATGTTATTTCATTTAAATCCCCAAAACAACCCTAGGAGGTATTTCTAGCTTCATTTTGGAAACGAATAGAACAAGACTCAGAGAGGTTAAATAACCTGTCCAGAGCACACAGCATTTAAGTGAGAGAGCCTGATGGGAATCAGAATGTCTCTACTATCAAAGCTTCCACAGTGCTGTGCCTTGGTTTCTGCTTTGTTTTTCTTCAGATCTGCAGATTGAGAATGTGAATACTAACCTTTTATTGGGCTCACTGATGAAACATGATGGTGATGAAGTAGTTTGCCCTCTGAGGTTTGCTCTTATGGGATTAACTATCTTTGACAGATTGTATTTTGTAAAGTCAAATAAATACATTTATAAGAAAAGGTTGATGTAATTTTTTCAGTTTGAGTTCTTTGAAAATTAATTGCCCATGTTCTATGGAGTGCAGAATTGCCCCTTTCTTTGTCCTCAGTTCTGTCACGTAGAGCAGTTAACTATACCAGAAAGAGATTTTGTATTTGTGATTCTAAAACAGTGGGTCATCAAGGTTTGTCAGAACTCCAGAAAGGCAAAACCCATTTTTAGGAACATTATTTTGTTTCAGGTTGCCTACTCTCTAAGACACAAGACCAGCTGTGGGTAGGGAGTTATAGCTGGAGGAAGGTTGGCTTATGTAGCTGTCTAGGGATTGCTGAGGGAGGAATATTCTCCTTGTTTCTTTTGTGGGTGCTCTGGCATGATTTAGGACCCACAGAGTGAGTTGGAATTTCAAAGAACGTTTCTCAAATAAGAGAGGACCACACAATCCTGAAGTGAGGCCTGATAGAATTCCTACATACTGACTCAGTATCGCATAGTCTTAAAAGATAATATACCAGCTCTCACTTACATGTGTGTATGCAATTTTCCTGTATTTAAAGTAAAGCCAGTCACCTCTAGCAGCGTCAGCCATCCCAACCTAAAAGTAAGGTGGGAGAACCTCTGAACAAATAAGCCTCGGAGTATTGAATAGCTGCCACAAAACTAGTCAAATTAGAGGCACAGCTGGCCCGAGAGCAAAGAATTTTCTATGAAAAAGACTCGCTGTATAGGAGAGGAGATGGCTTGTGATGGCTGATAGTAGAGAAAAGTAACAAAAAGCCTGCTTAAAGAATACTGTAACTGGCAATTGCCTGTTATAGGGAGTGTTGCCCCCCTCACTTGGTAACACCAGATGGACAGCTGATTAGGGTGGCAGGGTAGAACTTAAAACATTTAGAAATCTTTCTAAGAAAAATGGTTGGAATTTTTAAAGGAGTTTGGGAACTTGAAAGATAATCTAGAATTGCTTGGAAAATGAACATTCATGAAATATCTTAATCTTTGATGATAATCAGATTAATGAAGGGTTACTCTGTAAGACATGTATATGTTTATGTGTGCTCTCACATCTCTGTTGAATTAAATTGTTTTGGAAGTCACAATATTTTAGAGTTTGCTTTTTAAAAGACCACATGAGAATAGTAAATGTTTGTTGTAATGAAATCAAATAATGAGTTTTACCTTCGGCATAATTTCATGATAGCAGCATTCAGTATACTGTACTTCTTTCTGACTTACACATCTGAAACAGTTTTCTGTAAAACTATTTGAGGGATTCATCACTTTTCTAAAGGGCCTCTTCTTTGGTAGCTAAATCAGTCTGTTTTGAAGCACCCATTATGTTACACACTTAGAGACTAAATACTAATGAGTCTAACTCTTGGATCTTCAATTGTCTTGGCTTTGTCTGTGATTGGAGCGGTTCTCCAGTATCACTTTCATGGAGAAACAAAGATGTTGACTTTGGTGGACTAGGAGAGATAGGATAATGTTAAGCTGGGAAGGATCAATTTTATAAATGGTCAGTTTATGATAAATCTTTCCCCATAGTGATAACTGGTTTCTTTGTACACATATATGTATGTGACAGGTGGAAAATGTTGAGATCCCTTGCATTAAACGTACGGAATATACTTGAGAACTTTTTGAATTGTCTCTTGTGATCTATTGGTTTTTTTCTATCTTAATCTGTGCCTGTCCCGTGAATTTTAAAGTACTGTATGCTTGTAGTACATCTGGTATATAATAAGGTAAGTTTGCCCTTATTATTCTTCACTTGTGAAATTTTTTTTAGGTGTTTACTTTTTCTGTGACTTTTTCCTCATGGGAAAATACATTAAATTTTTTAAAAAATATGACTTTACATCACTATGTACCTTTAATTGTCATATTCAAAAAACTTCTTGACTAAATGAGATAAAGGAGACTGGAATATTCATTCTGAAACAGATAATCTCTTTGTAAGAAAAAAGTTATCACATATAAATCTCTATTCCTTACGGTGAAGCTTACTAGTAACTTTAGGGATTATTTTTAAATTGATTAATTTGGTAAAAATTATTACCTCACATTTCTCTTTCTACTATGTTACTAAATATGAATTATTAGGATGAAATTATATCTCTGGAAGATTTCTTTTGAGTAGTGAGTAGTGTTTCTTCCAACTCTCTGGCCTGATTATCATCCCTTGGGGTAGATAGTAAGTAAAGTTCAAGTGCCCCACATGTGAATTTTAGGCATCATCTGGCTGTCATTCTCAGGTCCTATGTCTGCCATCCTCTCAGATTTCCGCTTATAAAAATCTTTCTCTTTGTGAATGAAGAGTGTCCTGCTCGATGAACTTTATTCAAGTAGCATAGATAGTGGGAAGCTGAAAGAGAGCCAGAGGCTTCATTTTGGAGCTTAGGTTTCTGTCAGGTACCCAAAATTTTGAGGTAGATCAGTGTCCAGGAGGTTCCCAAAGGGATCTCCTGAAGGTTTAGCCCTTACCTCTGAATTTGGCTGTCAGAGAAAGAATGTGGAACTGAGTAGATGTGCCCCCCCCAAAATAATTAAGATTAGCTTTCCACATATTTATAAAAATGTAGAGAGGAGGTTTTGTCCCCTAGCCACACAAGCCAGGACTGACTGATGGCAATGTGGTGGGAGGCAGTTTTCAGAAGGCTGTGAGCTCTTCCTATGGCTATTGGGGGGGAGGGGTTTGCGGTGGGGGAGTTGTTGCATGTGTGGGGTGAATGTCTCATCTCTGGACCATTATAAGCAGTGGCCCCATGGCCTATTGGTCAGGGAGGGTGTGGAGGATTTGTGTGTAGTTCCAAGTTTAAGTTGTAAAGCCCCTTTCCACTTGGTGATTTTGTGTGCTCGTGTGTTCGTGTGTGTGTGTCAGCATATTTAACAACCTAACATCAGTACCAGCTCATTGTGAGCTACTTAGACTGTAGCATGTATGAGATCTGGTGGGCTTTGCAGTTCCACCAGTAGACATTGCTCATGGATATTGGTGTACTGGGGCATGTATCATGCATGTTACATAAAGGATTCTTAAATAAAAAAAACTTATCTGATCAATGTGTGTGAAAGACTCCCCCAGAGTTGCATTGTTGGTTGGAGGATGCTAGTGGCTGCCTGGAATGAAGGTGGAGGGAAGGGAGGAGTTTGCTGAGCAGAAAACCAAGCTGGCCTACTCTACTTTGAAAAGTTTAAAAAAGAAAAGGAAGAAAACCACTGATTTTTGT
Organism: Ursus maritimus; assembly: GCF_017311325.1. Lineage (NCBI taxonomy): Eukaryota > Metazoa > Chordata > Mammalia > Carnivora > Ursidae > Ursus > Ursus maritimus. The sequence goes on along the minus strand of NW_024426663.1, from coordinate 41,432,903 downwards.
CAGGTATACCAGATTCAGAGTAATTATGGCTTATTAGCGCTGTGATCTAACAACTTCCTGTAGGTGTGATGGCGGCACATTGCTGTAAGTGGTGTTTTGTATGGCTGTGTAAAATACTTTAGTATGTCTGTTGAATACCATTTCTTTTTTTACCTGTAAGATGTGGAGAAGGGGAGGTGCTGAGGATGTTTGAGTGGCCTGAATGTTTTTACTTGAAAATAAGAACTGTTATATTTTTTCTTGCAGCTGTCAAGTACTACGCATTTCAAAGAATTAGAAATACTTCACAGCATCTGAACGCAGCAGCTAAACTCTCTCTTCCCTTTCTCTCACGCAGGTTTCCACTTGAGTGGCACAGTGACAGAACCTGCAATACAATCGGAGCCAGAAACTGTTTGCAACGTGGCCATCAGCTTTGATCGTTGCAAGATTACCTCAGTGACCTGCAGCTGTGGAAACAAGGACATATTTTATTGTGCTCATGTTGTGGCACTGTCTTTATACCGCATCCGCAAGCCAGATCAGGTCAAACTGCATCTTCCCATTTCAGAGACTCTCTTTCAAATGAATAGAGACCAACTACAAAAGTTTGTACAGTATTTGATCACAGTGCACCACACAGAAGTTTTGCCAACTGCTCAGAAATTAGCAGATGAAATTCTTTCCCAGAATTCAGAAATCAACCAAGTTCACGGTGAGTTATAGACATCATTCTGTAGATTTCTTCCCTGTATTCTTTTTTCATTTATAAATTCAGTTCTTCTGCATAAAAATGAATTAAATGTGACTTTAGGTAATCAGCATTGCTCTTAAGTAGCCAAGAGAGATTTAAAAAAATTTTTTTAAATTATTTTTATTACTGAAGTATAATTGACATACTGAGATTTTTAAGTTTAGTTTTGCATCCTAAGACATTTCTTTTGAAGTGTTTTTTGTATTGTACTAGATACCAAGCCTTTTGTGCTCAGAAAAATTTCTCAATTACTAAAGCTTGGTTCTTACACTTTTTCACTTGGGAAAATTTCATCAAATACTAGATACTTAGTTATGAAAAACACGTACTTAGTCATTTAATTCACCTTTGTCAGCTTTTATCAGTAAACTGACTTGCACATACTCCGAATTTTTTTTTCATTTTCTTTTAAAATTTATTTTCCAAAACAGGACACTTCTTTCTTTCTCTCCCTCCCTTCCTCCATTCCTCCCTCCCTCCCTCCCTTCCTCCCTTCCTTCCTTTCTCTCTCATTCTCTCTCCATTTCTTTTCCTTCCCTCCCTCCCTTCCTTTTTTAGAGAGAGGGGGAGAGAGAGAGAGAGCAGGGCATAGGTAGAGGGAGAGAATCTTAAGCAGACTCCATGCCCAGCATGGAGCCTGCATGGGGCTCGATCTCACAACCCTGAGATCATGACCTGAGCTGAAATCAAGACTCAGACACTTAACTAACTGAGCCACCCAGGTGCTACCAAAGTGGGACATTTCTGACAGGATGCTTCATAATAAGAGAATAAATTATTCTTAGAAAAATATTACAACTTGTTCAGAGAGAATTTAGGAGAAGACTGTCATTGTGTATAAGAAATCTTAAAAATGGTTTCTTTTGGATTTTTATACACTGAACATGTTATCCCATTTATTTGTAAACATATTTACCAGCTGCTTATTTTGTGCATTGCAAATATGTTGACTTACAAGGATATATGTGCAACTTGTCAGAAATACACCCACCACCTATTTCATGGGGTACGTTAACACAGGATAAATAATACAGTTAAATTATAGGTTGCTGTGCTTTAAAAACATTTAGACATAATTTTAAAAATATTTAAAAATATATTGAAAATGTAACACGGTCTTGACTAAGCAGCTCTTGGGCCTAACATTTTTACATTTCTTTGGTTATATTGATGAGATATAGGACCAGTCACTCAACTCTATTCTTTTTGGTTTCTTCAAAGTCATTAATTACTTTGGTGAATATAAGTGTTTAAGGAAAGCAAGTTTAAGGTTATTTCTTGAAAACATAAAATTATGAGATAAAACAGAGAGAAAAGTGCATAAAATATGAATGTGTAGATTAATAAAGCGAACCAACAACCAGGTCCCAGAAATAGGCTATTCTCAGCACTTGAGGGTTCCATATATCCCCTCTCTGTCACACGCTTCTTTCTCTTCCCCCTGGTAACCACTGGCTGGTTTTTATGATAATCACTTCCGTGGTGGTTTGTGTTTTGTTGTTGACATCATTAAACACTCATTTTAGTTTTACTTGACTTTCATTCAAGTCATGTTTGGTAAGATTTATGCCTGTTGTTTCATGTACCTGTAGTTCATTCATTTTCATTGTTCTAGAGCAGCACTGTCCAAAAGAAACACAATGTGAGCCACATGTACAGTTTAAAATATTCTAGTAGCCTACTTAAAAATAAGTGAATTAATTTTAATAATTTATTTATCTCAATATTCATAATATCAATTTAACAAAGACTTGACATATTTTACTCTTTTTTCATAGTAAGTCTTTGAAATCTGTCTGCTTTATACTTACAGTATATCTCAAACCACAGCATCGTCACAATGTAAGTGCTTAATAGCCATGTGTGGCTAATGGCTACCTTATTGGACAGCACAATTCTAGAATGTTCTAGCTATGAGAACATCACTGTTTGTCCATTCCACTGCTTATGGATCTTGTTTTGAATAGAGCTACTGTGAACATTCTTTTACAAGTCTCCTGGTGCTGTAAGGTATTTTTTAAGTGGTTTTTATGTCAGAGGAACGTCCATATAGCCATATTTCTTCTAGTACTCCCCATATTAGGCTCAGCTTTATTAAAGTGTGTAAAGCGTTTTACTTGGTAGAGTCTGCCATTGTTAAAAAAACAGTACTGTAAACAGCTGTGGCACAGAAGTACCTTTGACCCACCAAAAGCACATGCACTCAAGGACTTTTCAAGTAGTCTTCTGCTCTGTCCTGTCACCTGCCTCAATCTTGTTGCTTTGTGAAAATTCAGGCCAGCTAACAATCATCTCAGAGATTTCTTAGGAGCCTATCTGTGGCTTCTTATTAAATTGTTCAGTGGAGGCAGAAGAGTAGGATATACCATTTCTTCAAACTTTTATGTATTCTCTTTCTTTCCTTTTTTTTCCCTCTGAATTTATATAATCCATTAGGGTTACATGACTCTGAGTTTTAGTTTAACCAGAGGTCCACATCAACAATCCATTGTTTGTTCTGCATGTGTCTTCCTTGTTTTCAAGAACAGCAGCCCCCAGAGCTTCTTATCAAACAGCTTTGAAAATTCACTTCCATGTTGAAATGGTAGAACTAGTGAATCAACGTAATCTAAAGTTGGATGCAGAAAAGTGTTCCTGTGACATTGTACTTCTTTCAGAGTTTCTAAAATTAGAAGAAAAAGTTATCAAAGGAAATAGCAAGGATAGAATGTGGGTTACCTTTAGGTTTAATGTGATTTTCAAATAACTTTTGTATGAGAGAGGCTTCACGAGAGCAGCGAACTTGAGCGGTTTATCCTGCCAGCTTCCCACTTAATTTATCATCAGATTTGCTCCTAGCCTGGAAATGGGCCAACTACATGAGCTGCCTTCCTGCCTTCCATTATAGTGTGACAAGTGGTAAAAAAAAAGAGAGGTAGGGAGCAGGCTGTGACCTCAAGTGACAAAATGGGGAGTCTGCTCCTTGGAGGGTCTTATTTTAACTCTTAGATTGATGACGAACTGGAGGGTGGGATTAAAAATATTCTGCAGTTATTGGACCGCATGATCTTGCCTGCCTCCAAAAACTTCCAAAGCATTCTTCAAACTGTTAAACCAGTACTTTTTCGTATGGTTTTTTTAGGTGTGTTTTTTCTTTGAGAAGATAGATGTCTTGAACACAAAGATTGGTAAGAGTTAAGTTTTATTTTAAGGTGAAACATCACTTTCACTTGGCTAGATAAATAGAGTCAGAATAGGATTTAGATTCAGTTATCTTAATAGGTATCTTAAAGCCAAAGAAGTTTAGCTTATCCAAGGCCTTTTTAGAAGAAAATCATAATTTGTAAGTGATTACAAACTACATTGATAACAGTTGGTTATTTTGTTTTACTTGTGAACAGGTCCTAATACTCCTAAAATTCTATTGATTGCTTTTCCTTTTTACAATTGACCCTTGAACAACATGGATTTGAACTGTACAGGTCCACTTATACCTGGATATTTTTCAATAAGTATATGTATCATACTGTAAATGTATTTTCTGTTACAAATTTTCTTAACATTTTCTTTTCTCTGGCTTACTTTATGTTAAGGGTACAGTATATAATACATATATAAAATATATGTTGATAAACTGTTGACATTATTGGTAAGGCTTCTAGTCAGCAGTAGGCTATTAGTAGTTAGGTTTTTGGACAGTCAAAAGTTATATGTGGATTTTTTTTTTTTAATATATATGTGGATTTTTGACTGCACGGGGGTTTGGCACTATAGGGTCACTGTATTTTGAAATATTTTATTTTTACAAGTATTTTATCCTGAGGAATTAGAAGCTTTTTCAAGACAATTTCAGGCACATTATTCCTAACAATTACCTTATCAGCTTGGTATTGCAAATTTATAATTGTAGTAGTTTCGAGAGGAAGAATGGGGAGAATGGGTTAATGACATCCAGGGTCACAGGTTCAGGGAAGGTAGTTGAAGTATAGACTTGCTTATTGAATAGTTAAGTCCTTTTCAGTAGACCTTTTTTGCATTTCTTTGTATTTTCATAAAATTTCCCCACATAATTTTGATTAGATTATAAAGCTAACTACTGTATGCTAAATAGTGGCTGTAAGATAGTTGATGTTAATGGCCCTCCAAGGAGATTGCTGTTTGTAGTTCTGCATTTTTTTTTTTCAGCAAAATTGTTTGCTTTTGGTTTTGTATTCTAATAAAACTTCCCAGCTTCCACATTCTTAGAAAAGATGCTGGTGTCTTTGCTAAGTACTTTTCCAGAAATTTACTGATTTCCAAGTGCTAGTCCACCCTCTTAGTTAACTCAGTCTTTTCTGGTCCTTTATGTTAACTGTTAAAGGAGATGTATTATATAGATTGGTAAATCATGGTATAGGGACAGAACATTGAACTTAAAATCTGAAAGCCTAGAGTCCAGTATTGTCTCTACTATGTATTATCGGAAAGACCTTGGGTGAAACTCATTTTATCTCATTTAAAGTGGTCATGATCTTTTCTAACAGCATTGGGAGAATTTTAATAAGGTATACATGTATAATAATAATAATAATAAAATACAACTGAGTTTACCTCATGTTTAGGGTATCCAGAAGTACTCATAGAAGAGAAAAGAAACCAGTTGGGTCATGAATGATATCAGAGTCGGAGGTCATCTTACTTTCCTCTAACTTTCTGGCATGTGTTTCTTCTCCTTTCCCTCTTGGGCATTTTGGTTTCATGACACCCCCCACCCCCATGAGCTAGCCTGTACTGGGCACATTACGGCAAAGAAGGACAGACCGAAGGAAAGCTGGCTTTGGTCCAGACTTGGAACAGTGGCGGCCGGGGTGGGCATTTCAGTGGCCCTTTCACTCGTAGAGCTTGGGCCTGTCCCAGATGTAGGCTAGACTCCTCCCTGACTTCAGTGTCATGTGCCCAGAACTACCATTTCGGTCAGTCAGAAGTGAAAGCGTTATAGCCATGTGTCAGATGCAGTTGACACATGGCGTGTAAGATCTCTTCCACCTCTGATGCTGTGACTTGGGTGGCGATACTTCTACAGAGACACACGAGCACCTCGTATCGTGCTGCAAACGTGCACCTCCTATAGTTCTACCCAAGTGTGCCCTTCTGCGTTATTGTTCTTTGATCAGACATTTCAATTTGCTCGAGTGTGGTTCTAATAAAACCACCACCAATTCCATTCATGCCTGCTAGTCCTGCCTAACCTAGCCTCGAAACGCCTGTGTCCCAGCCATGTTATGTATCAGTGCATTCAGGCTCTCTTAGAGATGCCAAACGAACAAGCAGACCTACTCAGCAATCCAGTGTTTGTTGTGTAGCTTATTTTTAGTTGATTGTAAACTCCATCAGGGCCGAAACTATGACTTGTGTATCTTGGCACCTTCCCTAAGGACAATACTTAAGAAGCCATAGGTAACTCGGAAATTGTTAAACAAAAAGTAACACTGTCCTTTTTCATTCCGTTTTGTTCTTAGTAGGAACTTGGAGGTTGGTTCTTGTGCACGTGCATGTTCTGAATCTAGCAGTGAGTGACAGTTGGAGCTGTTTGATGGAGGCCTTATGTCACATCTTTCTTCCTTTTGTTTCCCCGTGGATGGTCATGTTCATTGTAATTGGGCTCGCATTAGCAACCAGTTTTTACAAGTATCCTAGGGAGATAATTTGGTTATTATAAGCATAGTCTTTCTATCATAGAATATTCAGGCATTGACAGTTGGTGAAACAAAGGTAAGATCTACTGGTGATTAATACAATTTACAAATATATTCTATATGAGAAAATTGAATTGGCTGTCCTAAAGTGCAACGGTGTGAAACTTAAGAGATAATTAAAATCAATTAAAAAAAAAAAGTATGTTGAAAAAATGTATAGTAGTATAGAATTATATGAAGATAAAAAAGACAAATCCTCATTGACTTCTTCTCCCAACAGCTCCCTCCCTTAGTCTCCAACAGCTCTCTTACCCCGCAGGGGAACTACTGCTGACAGTGCAGTTTGTATTCTTTGAGACCACTTTCTTAGTGCACGCACATATGTAGTTTTTAAAAATGATTAAAAATATTTTTCTGCATCTTGCTTTTTTCTCTTAATAGATGATGGATAGCTTATGTTAGTTCAAACAGGTCTATTATTGTTTTAAATGTTGTATAGTATTCCATAGTATGGGTATATTTAACCATTAAGCTACTGAATGATTTTGAAGTTGTTTTATCCCTACTATGTGCAGTACCACTGTGACTTTCCTGTGTGTGTGTGTGTGTGTGTGTGTGTGTGTAAATTTGTGCAACTATTTTTAAATAATAGATTCTTAGTAGTAGAAATGTCATAAAAAGTGGTACATGCCTTTTTGAGTAATTATAGCCCAATTTCCCTCCATAAATTGCTAGGTTTAACTTTACATTTTAACTAAAACTAGATGTTTCTCTACCATAATTTAAATGGGTTTTTTACAAAATTGATGGAAAACATGATCGTGTACAAATGACTGTCTTCACATGAAAAGACGTTTCACTTCAGCAAAAGAGAAGTAGTCTTAGAACTTAGGTGTCTTAATTTCGAGGAATCACATCTCTAGCCCATGAGGAATTTGCTAGGGTAACACAGAGACAACCAATTTACTTTTAGCCCAATACCCTCCATTCTTTCTCTTTTCACCTCCAAATCATGCCTTCCCTCACAGGCTATAGTCATCTCTGACACTCTCCCCATTCTCATGCTTTACAAAGCATCGCTACCAACTGATCATTTTCCTCTCCAGTCCTCTGTCCTTTAACTGACCTTATGTCTGTCCATGTTGACTCCATGAGCTTGTTCCCATCTCCCCCACAAATGAGTCTCTCATACCTCTCACTCTGAGACTCTTCCGAGTGTTGATGAGCTTAGAAGTTAGCCTAACAGAAGTTAGCTAACAGAAGTTAGCTCTGTTAATGGGGCAAGTAACTGAATCTCTTCAGGCCTCAGTTATTTTATTTGTAAAACATGGACAATAAAGAGTACCTGTTTCATAAGGTCAGGAGGGTTAAAGAAGTAAATCTGAATTGCTCTTATCACTGTCTTTGAGACGAGTCAATTGGCATGAGTCTTCAGGGCAGTGGTAGATAGCTGAAAATATTTATAAGCTGTTTTTTAAACATCTTTTAAAGTAGTCTGAGCAAACTGTTCTCAAAGCTTGCAAGCCTAATAGATTTCTTTTTTTTTTTAAGATTTTATTTATTTATTAGAAAGAGAGAACGCAAGCACAAGCAGGAGGAATGGCAGGCAGAGGGAGAGGGAGAAGCAGGCTCCCCACTAAGCAGGGAGCCCTACATGGGGCTCCATCCCAGGTCTCTGGGACCATGACCTGAGCCAAAGGCAGATGCTTAACCCACTGAGCTGCCCAGGTGCTCTAGTAGATTTCTTTTAATAAATCTGAAGAGTTGGGTTATATAAAAAGACTCTCTGAGAACTTTGCATTTAAATATTTATATTTATGTACCAAGTAATACATTTTTAGCTAAATTATAGAAAATGACCTACCTGTTAGGTGCTCTGTTTACACTCTTCATTTTTAAATGAGCATGGAGATGCTACAAATACTTTACTGCTTTTCATCCATATAAAATACATGATTATTTCTGTACATGAATAGTTTATTACTGAACTTTTGAGGTGAGTTCACTGATAAGAAATGAGAAATGAAGTTAGATGAGAGGAAAATGATAGAGGAGGAGCTATAAGCCCTGTGACGGTCTATGTGAATTCCCTTGAGATCTATGCCGATGATGACGGTGCTACTTACTTAACTTCTTTGGCATTTAGCTGAGGGGAGGGTGGCTTGCTGAGGGAGCACAGGCCGGCGCATGCCATGGTGCCCTCAGTCCGTAGCTTCCGAGGGAACAAAGAAGATGGGCTGTCCTCTAACAGCTCCTGGAGAGGATGTCACACTTCCGGCATCGCAGTAACATTGCATAGGTTGACCACAGAGAACGGAAGGTGGGGAAGGATCTGAGTGTTGGGGCTATCACAATATTGTAAATTGAAATGAAGTTATTGGCCACTACTTTGAAATGAGGATTTAAGGAAGAATAAAAGTTAAGTCTTTTTTCAAGTGTGTGTTTATTCAGTGCATGGTATTTTTCAGCAGTTTTCAAATTCTTGTCCTCTCTAAAGAAAGACTTCTTTTGAGTCTGAATCACTGAAGTTTGCTGCCCTGCCTTTTCCCTCTCAGTGCCAGTGGTTGAGGTCAGGATTTTGCCTTCAGCTTGTAAGACAGGTGTACTGGTGCCTTTGTAAGTCACAGACATAATGTTTCCTGGCTTAATAGTGGGCACTGAAACTTTAGGAGATGGCATTCTTCTGGGTCCCTTAAAAGAGGCTGGATTAGTCACCTCTACAGTGTAGACATCTCATGCCTGCATTCTACCTTTATAGACTGAAATTGATGATTTAATTTTAACCAAAAAAAAAAAACCCCACTTGTACCTATAACCTATAAATGGTTAAAGCGTTATTTGGACAACTGAATTGCTAAAGCAGTTAGGTCACAGTTAAGATGAGGACGTAAACTAAAGCCTTTCATTTCTTTTTTGTTTAAATTGTTTTCTAGCAGATTAAGAAGAGAAAAGCAAGCATTAAATTCCCTATTAGAACCCAAAGCTGTGAATAATTCCACATACCAAACATAGCATAAGCCAGTTGTGAATGTGTCTCGGTTTCTCAGTTTAAAATTTGCAGAATGCGGTGATGGGTAGTAAGGAGGGCACGTATTGCATGGTGCACTGGGTGTTATACACAACTAATGAATCATCGAGCCTTACATCGGAAACCGGGGATGTACTGTATGGTGACTAACATAATATAATAAAAAATCATTAAAATAAAAAAATAAAAAAAAAAGAAAAAATAAATAAATAGAATTTGCAGAATGGTTTGGTGCTGCTTAGTGCTTAGAAGCAACTGTTTCCTTGACATGAGACAGATATTTCATTTGGTGTGTCTGAAATATGCTTTATTCAGTACACTGGAGAGGTGTCTGTGTGATGCCTGTGGAGCCTGAACACTTCCCAGTATGAAGAACCTGCCATGTGCCACTGTGTTTAACATCCTCTCCAAATATGGAATCGTTCTCTTACCCCCCTGGCAAAGATTCTGATTCAGTACTTCTGAAGTGGTGCCTAGGTATCCATTTTTTTTCACAGTGTGCCTCAGGAATTTTGATATACTCTTAATTTTGAGAACTCCCAGGATAAGGGAGTTGTGATATTGAGATAAATCAAAACTAAATCAGGATCCAATCAACATGGACAGCGGTCCTTCATGTCCTTGAATTCTCCTTTTGCTCTCTTCCTATGTAAGAGGGTAAATGAAATTCACACATCGTAGCTGGGAACGAGAGACAATTAAACTGTTTTACTTTTTTTTAACCAGATAATTTCACTTTCCCTAAAGGCTTGAAACTTTGAAGAATTAAGCTTTAGTAATAAAATGCTCACAAAGATTAATTATACAGTTGTAAAAGTTACAGCATTTATAATTATAAATATAAATAAGGGTAAAAAATATGATAGGTTTTAAAACTCTTTAATGGACCATTTAATTTACATACGCAAATTATGGTTCCTGCCCAACTTGGGGATTATCTAATAGTAAATGTATAAACACAGGAATAATGTTTTTCTTTGCATACCTTTCTCAAAGCTAAATGCTGAGAAGTTTGTCTTTGTTTATAGATAGCCACTAACAAGTAGAAATAAATTTTGCAAATCTACATTTTATACAAGGCTTAGGCAACACTTACATGCATGAAATCAAGACATAATAGGATTTAAATAGTTAAACTTCAGTATTAAAGTTTTTACTAAATGAATATACTGTTTTAGGAAGGTTATTATAGTAGACATTAATTTCCTGGTCTATAATGTATAGCATTACGTATTCCCAAAGTGTTGGGTTGTGTTTAAAGTAAATTTGTGTTTTATTTACCAACTAGTTATCTTTGCATGCATTCTTATTACTAAGTGAGGATGTTTTCTATGCAGTCACATGAAAAGATTTCTAATTCTTAGCACCTAGTTAATTTTTTATTCCTACATTATAGAATTTTAGGTTTGAGGAAATGGAGGTCCAAGGAGCTTGAGTGATTTGCTGGATGACACATAGCTTTCCCAGCTCTGCCTAGAACTGAAGTATTCGGAATTCTAATCCAGCATTAGGAACCCCACACATCCTCTCGGCTCACGTGTGAAGACTTTACTAGAGTATTTGCAGTAAAATTTTATTTGTGGGCCATTTTCCCTCTGCAGTGCCTCCTCCTTCCCCCACGCTCTTGAAGAAATATGTTAATTCTAACATTAGCTTACCATACTCCTCCCCACAAAAAAACATTAAAACAAAAAAAAACCTCTGGTTTTCTCAGAAACTTGAGAAACATTGTTCATGTATTTATTTATACATTTGCTATTAGATATCTTCCCACCTGGGCAAGAGCAAAAATCTGTATGTGTGTAAATTAAATGACCCATTAAAGAAATGTAAAAATATGACAGTGTTTTAAAACTGATTGGATTTTAAGAAAAAATGCGTTGTATAATTGAAGTCAAATGAAAGTGATTCCTGGATTGTTCTAACACTTTTCTATTTTGGTATGAAAAAAATAAAGACTTGAGTATGTCCTGCAGTTTTTGTAAAATATCTGGTTATTGACCCCTTTGCCATTTTAGGCCAAGGAGACTGGAATTTTCTCTAAACTGAATTGAAATCTACTTAAAATATTTGGATATTTATGTGGCAAACAGAAAAGTCATGTCTCATGTGGCTGTGACCCAAGCAGTGAAGGGTAGCATGCCTTCTACTACACCGTAGGACAGTCAGTCCCCATCTAAGTCCTTCCAGGGTAAGATTCCTTGTAGGCATTGGCCCTCAGGGCCAATAGAGAACAACTAGCAAGTCATGAGTATTGGGGGAAATAACCACTGTGAGGATAGAAATTGAATTTATTTAGCTCAGGTCATCACAAGGAACAGTGAGAGTGGATAATCAGTAGCTTGTCAGAATTTTCCCTAAGAAGAAGTTAAGGAGGCAGGTGTCAAATTTCCCAGGAGGATTTTAGCAAGATCCTGGGAAAAGCTTAAATATGAAAGTTGAGAGCATATAGGTGAGTTGTTCCGGAAAGTCTCTTCTGATGCATTTAGGTAAAGAATCTATAGTTGTCTTTGTTCGTTTGCATATGTGTGTCTCTGTGTGTGTCTGCCTTTAGAATCAAGGGGATGGGCTGGGTTAGGGGCTCCCAATCCCTGTGGGATACAGATACAGCCCCGGTAGTTGACTCTTCACAGCACTGTGTGTCCTTAGATCTTCCTGTGAAAGAGAAACGTGCTAACAAATGCTTACAAACATCCCAGTATCCTTCCTTAAATTTATGCTTGTTTTAGGACTGACAGTGCCTGCCTCAATACCTTCATGGTTCAACTTTAGCTCCAGGGTTCTGGGATGTATTCTTCAGCAGGGGAGAGAACCATGAGACTGGACTTGGCGTTGTGGCTGTGGACAAGTGATAATCACCCTGAACTTGTTTCTCTTCCTGTGGAATAGGGATTGTAATCTTTACTCACCTCTAGGGGACATTGTGAGGAGAAAATGAGGTAAATGTATGTGAAGATGCTTTAGCAGTCGTTCTTTTTTGATAGGAATCCTTTTCTCGGGGGAGGAATGTACACAAGTCTTTCTCCTCCCTCCTTCCTGCCATTTCCATTACTTGATTTCCTGATAGAGGCAAAAACTAGTTAGATGTCAGGAAGGCAGTGGTGAGGAAGGCAGCTATAATCCTTGCTCTCTGGAGCTTAAATATCTACCTACTTTCCCAATACCTACTTGGAACAACTTTTTCTGCCTTCCTTCTGGAAGAACCAGTCTCTCCAGCTCTTCCTAGTAGGTCACTTATTCCCATTGCCATCCTCACTCAATTTCTTTCCCAGCCTTTAAATGTTGGCTTTCCTTAGGCTCTATCTTCGGTGCTCTTCTTGCTCTGTAGAGCCTCCTGTAAATATCCAGTTCCCTACTTGAAATTCTTTCTCCTCTTCTTGGCTGTCTCAAAGGTACTTCAAATTCACCATGTCTGAAACTGAACTCAGGACCTAAACACCGCCCCTTCTACCCCCTAACCTGGTCCTGCTCTGATCTGTGTGTCATTGAGTTGTCCAGTATCTCATCCAGTTGCTTAACCCCGAAACCCATGTCTCTCTCAACCCCCTGATCTTCCAAATTTCACATATCCACTTCATTACCAAATTGTAAATTCCTGTCAGATTCTCCATTTCTGTTCTCAGTGATGTTTTCAAGCTACCATCATCATCTTTTGTATGGACTGCATTTATATCATCCTTACTGTTCTCATATGTATTTTTGCTTCCCAGTCTATCCTCCACACTTGAGAGATACTTTTTTGGTATTTAAATATATTCATGTGGTTCTGAAATTTTAAAAATATGAAAAGATGTTCAATGAAGAGCCTTCTTCCCTCATACACTGAGGTTACCCATTCTATGCATATGTAAGGAAATACTAACACATAGGCTCTTTCTAAAACTTGACTATTTACGTGAAAGGGGGGATATTATGTATCCTTTTCTAAGGCCTGTTTTTTTTTTTTTTTTTTCCACTCAACAGTATATCTTGGATATTTCTCCATTGTAGTACGGAGAGAATCTCCACATTTGTTTTTATGGCTGAATATATCCCATTGTAAGAATGTTGAAATTGCTGCACATTAGGAGAAAACATCTTTTATTATCTAGGGTGTTTCATTCTTCTTCGGATCTTTGGATGACCTTGTTATGAATTCCAGTTTGTTATGCTTAGGGAAGAAAAAAACTAAGCTCCTCACTTGCAAGGGCTCTTAAGGTCTAGCCCTTCTTCTCCAGGATTGTCTTGCACTTGTCTTCTCCTCATCCTCTACTTTTGAGTTGTGTGGACGTAGACTATCTTTTATTTCATCCATGCTCTGTGTTCCTTCCTGCCTGAGACTTCTGCCTAAGCTCTTAGTCTCACATTCAGACTCATTCCTTTCTCTTTCTTTTTGCTTTAATTTCTAATCTACTTAAAGCAAATCTCAGCTCAGTTTCCATTTCCTCAAGGTGTGCTTGCCCTAGCAATACAAAGCCAAGTCAGAGCTTTCTGATATAGTCTGCTGACATTTTGGTTTCTTCCTCTGAGCAGTTATTATCATATTTTATATGTGTGATTACTAGATTGATATTTATCTCACACACTTTAAATAGTGTTTCTCATATAGTGGATTGTAGCTCATTATGGGTTATGAAGTCAGTTTTAAAAGTTATGGTAAGCTCTTTTAAAAAAATGTAGTAGAGAATACTACAGACTCTTTCACTTAAGTCAGGGTCTTTTTTCATCATACTTTTGCTTCAGATTAATAGATAGTAGATGTCATCACATAAACACCCAGATACAGAGATATTATTGGGCTTGGTGTAAATTGTATTTGTTATTGTTGGTCTTAGCCAAAAATGATTTGATGGTAAATTATATGAGGACAGGAATTCTGTCTATTTTGCACACCATTTCATCCCCAAGTCTAGCAGAAGGCACTCAATAAATGTGTTGGCTCAGTGAATGAATGAACGAATGCACACCTTTTCAGGGAGATTCCCAGACTCACTGCTCTCCTCTTAAGGACTAATGGACCCTGGTTCTAAGCAGATGTTAGTGATTGTTTCCTTGGCCAATTCATTCTACTTTATTAGATCATTAGAAGAAAAGAAAAGCAATGTAAAACCAGACTTATAAATGTATTTTTTAAGGGCTGATAAGGAGATTAAACACTATTGATGAAAGGTTTTTGGGCTTAATTTTTTTATATTCCTTATGAATCTTAGGTCTTTAAATACCATTTTATTTTTTTTAATAAATAATGAAATTTAATTTTTACCTGCCTAAGTATCTGGATAATTTTTGAATTTCTAAGGTAGTCTACACACAGGGCTTATGACATAGCTGTTATCTTTTGTGTGTACTTCAGCAATAAAATATTTACGCAGTTTGGCAAGGTGATACTACAACCTGGTTTAGTACAACAGCTGCACTGCCTGTTCCCATGTGGCTTGATTTCCCTTTTTAATCTTCAGTTTTCTGCAACTAAAGACTATGTCAGCATGTAGTTTATACAGCAGCAGATAGCAGTGAAAGCTTCTTGAATTAACATAGTAAAGAGAAAAATACTCTACTCGGTTTACTTGGTTTCATATTTTTCTCATGTCTTTGAAAAACATTTTCCTAACATATCCTACACAGTAGAGCTTTAAAACATCATGTATTTACAATGAGACATTTTTGTGACTTTTTTATTCTTTAGAGAACTTGTAAACTCCTCTCCAAAGGTTTAGTTTCTGATCTTTAAAACAGAAAATACCTCAGGTCTACAGTAATCTGTATTTTAGCTTAGCACAAATCAAGAAAGTCCTGGAAATAAGAGAATGACTTTTATATTTATTTTCAGTCATAAATTTGTATGTATAATTGAAATTGAGATTGGCTTAAAAAGTGTGTAGGCAAAAAGTGCAGAATCTTACTTCTTTTCAAGTTTATTATGAGAGCCCTTTAGCACAGAGTTTTTGTCTAGCATATGTGTTATTTTTTCTTTCTATTTCTAGGTGCTCCTGATCCAACAGCAGGTGCTAGTATAGATGATGAAAACTGCTGGCACTTAGATGAAGAGCAGGTTCAAGAACAGGTTAAACTGTTCCTTTCCCAGGGCGGGTACCACGGATCAGGGAAGCAGCTTAATTTGCTCTTTGCAAAGGTATGATTTTTTAAAGAAATATTCTAAATATATACATATATAGAAAGTATCTATATATGATTATGTGTACAATAGAGTAAAGGCTTCTTTTTTATTTATTTTTTTTAAAGAAGAGCAGCTAAGTTAATCAACCAATTAGAAACTTATTATGTTGTAATGCATTATTTTACTTAGCTATCCTTAGTCAAGATGTGGAACATTTTTGTTTCTCTCAGTTCCCATTACTAAAATGGTGACAGTTTATATAGTTTTGAAAAACCTTTCAAAACTCAAAAGTAAATAGCTTAATATTATTAAAAATGACATCTTTTCAAGCTTTTACTTTTTCTAGTTAATGTTCTCAAGTAGAGTGTAACTTTGAATACAGTCCTTAAAATGTGCTTTATATATTTAGGGTTTTGCTTTGTTTTGTTTTTCTCGGAGGTTGAGAAGTATCTCTTGTTCCAATCCATAATCTGTAAATTTTACATAATTATTTTTGAACAGTTAATACGTGCATATAACATTATATATTTAGTTTAATAATGTTCAGTATACTTAAATTAGTTTCAAAGACATGGACTTTGGAGTCATACAGGCCTGGCTTTAAATCCAAATTCTACATCTTATGGAATATATGAACCTTGGCAAGTTATTTAAGTCAGTTTCCTCATCTATAAAATTAGCTAATGATAACTTACCTCCTCAAGTTGTGATTAAATGAGAATGGTGTCTAACATGTCATTTTGGCCTTGGTAAATGTTAATCTTCATCACCAAAATTTGATGGCCTAAGAAACAAAGTTATCTTCCTTATAAGTTCTGTGTGAGTAGAAGCTGTATCTGTTGCTTTATATAGAACTTTTAGTACTGTAAACACAATTCTAAATACTGGGTAAAATGCTTTTTTAATAATATTAAATCAGTGTCTTTTCACTATTATGACTAATGTATTCAAGTGGGCTTTAATGGAAGAGATAATTGGTTAATACTTTTGATAACTCATTGACACTTTTGTTAAACAGTTTTTCTAATATTTGTAATAATTAAAATATTTTTTTTTAGTTCTGAAGAATTAGAGTATATTCTGTTACTGGTTATGGCCAGAAAATAATGTATTCTGATTAATCAGTATCCTCTTATTAAAGATTTATCCCATTTACTATATATTGATTGCCAGTTTTCTGAAAATTAGATTACAATATAATACATCATACCCTAAAACTACTTCACACGTGATTTGATCGTTCTTTGGTAGTTCGCAGGTACATCAAACTCTTGTAATAAGTCAGAGTCAGCCATCTGAAAATTAATTACCATTAGACTATAGATGTATTTGAGTATTGCTTAATAGTTGTGGTTTATATGCTTAACAGTAAAGTGTTTATTTTCATTGCTATTGCTGAGTAATAGGTTATAAATTTATCAGGAAAGTAAACATTAAATCACATCCATGATGTGTAGTGGTAATATTAAAGGTTTGGTATGTTTAGATACACAGGAAGTATGTCACAGATTCTCATGTTATTGAATCATACACTTTGGCCTTGTGGAAGCAAAGTGAAAAAGATACTAGACTGGCCTGTAGCTGCTATTTTTATCCTGACATATGATGTACACATTATGTGTGCCATATGAAGTAATAGCATCATCTAATTTTAGAAATGGCATAGCTTTTATTTTTTATTTTTTAATTTTTTGGCATAACTTTTAGAGTTAAGGCAGATCTGGGCTCTGATCCCAGCGATTCCTCTTGTCCTTTGGGCAAGTTACTTCACTTCTCTGAAACGTGGTTTTTATAATTCATAAAATGGGGATTATAGCCTATATTACATGGTTGTTGTGAAGATTACATGATAAGTATAACTGTAAAGCTCTTTAGCTTGATGTCTGGTAAATGACAACTCCCTTTCTTCCTCCCAGCCTTCTTCTGTTCCTGTCTTTTTAGTGCTTCCATAGTGGAAATAAAAAAAATTTTAAGGTTATTACTGAAATAGTCCTGGAAGCACAACACTTGTGATTCAGTGTAGAAGTGCTTTTGAGTTCTTTACAGGGCTCCCATATCACGCCTGATGGTCTTCCATTACTTGTCAGGGTACAGGCCTGACACAGGATCAGTAGATCTTGAGGTTTGGGCTGCGTTACTGAGTATCTGCCATTTCCTCTTTGATTTGCCTTTCACATAGAATCACCCCCTCTCCTTTTCTGCTGCTTATGACCTTGCTCCAGTAATTTCCTTTAGGGAGAGCTGGTAGTGTGGTGTTCAGCTGGGATTTGTGTTTGTTGAACACACAGCAGTACATACTTTTGGAATGGATGGATTTATTTAGGGTTTCCTATAGAGACACTTAGTCTTGTTTCTTTTCTTCCCTTTTTTTAGGGGGGGGGGGGTTGGCTCCAGAATAATGGACAGAGCTTGAAGTTCCAGCTTGAGAGGCTGGGTTAGCTCCCTGGGTCACAGGTTATAATTCTGCTTCCTGGATCACTCCAGGCCAGAGAGTTCTTTAACCTGAGCACAGCCCATTTCCTCTTAAAGCCCTCTCCAGGTGAATATAAAAGTATGGTATTGCTCTTCTTGTCAGAAAACTTTCGTGTGAGAACTTACTGAAATTCTGATTTACCTCAAAAACGGAAGGACTTCACAACTCTGGAAATAAACTAAAAAACATTGCATTGCACAGTTTAAATTGGTGAATTGTATGGTATGTGAGTTATGTCTCAATAAAGCAGTTTTTTAAAAACAGAAAGACAGATGCTATTATTAAAAACATTATCCATTCAATTTAGAAGATCCCTAAAGAGTTATCAGTAGACTGCTTTCGGCTCTTCTACTCTAGTGGTAAGTACAATCAGTTGGAAGAGTCAGGAAGGTGCCAGATGATTTGTCTTGTTTATTTTGATATTGTTTTTCTGTGGGCTGGCAAAAAAATTCTTTTTTTTGGTAATTGTAAAGTTAACCACATTTCTTTTCCTCATTTGGATTATGAAACATGATTTAAAAAAATTAATAGTTAATACTCTGATTAAATTGCCATTTAGGATAGAGACCAGTCTTTCACAACTTTTGTTTGCCAAAGAGGGCTAGTATCAAGAATTAACTGCCTCGGATCCCAGAGAAAGAAAGGAAGTGGCCTGTTTCTGTATTGCTGTGCATTTTTGAACACTTTTCTAAAGGTCTGTTTTTTCCCCACCAGGTGCGGGAGATGTTGAAGATGAGGGACTCTAATGGGGCTCGCATGTTGACGTTGATAACAGAGCAATTCATGGCTGACCCTCGTCTGTCACTCTGGAGGCAACAAGGCACTGCGATGACTGACAAATACAGGCAGCTCTGGGATGAGCTGGGTAAATATGTTTCCTGACAGATTGCCATTGAGTTGTGTATGGGTAAAGATCATGGTTGAATGTTGAAAACACATGGTCAGAGTGTTGCTGAAAGAGAGCTGCTCATATATGAACTTACTGTCATTAGACACTGGTTAGAAGAAGGAGGGCTTGGGTTGGCATTTGCAGGAAATAATCTTGGGAGGGTTTGGGGGACTTTTTCAGATCTTGAGGAAAGCAAGCACAGGAATCTGCCTTTAAATATTTGAAAAAAAGAAGCCATATTATTTTAAAACAGGTATTTTGTATAGTAGAGCTGGTTACTCTTTTCTAGAATAATACTGTAATCAGTTGAGCTTAAAGTTGGCTCTTTTCCCCCTTTGAGTACATTAAAAGTGTCAAAAGTAGTTTGAACATTTATTTTTTGGCTGTTACAGACTTAGATGAACTGTTGATTGTCAGAATGGAAAAGATAAACTATAATTTTTATTGCCTCCCAAATCTCTGTAATAAAGATATAAATATAGTAGGTGATTGAAAAAATGAGAAATCCACTAGTCAGGTTCACTGGGAAATTTGGGGGGGATAATTATTTTTATCCAATGTTTATTGCTAGGGAATTAACAAATAATGCATTTGTTAAATTGTCTTTCTATTAAGAATGTGACAGATGGAATTTTTGACAAAAGTTCTATCACTGCCTGTATTAATTTTATGTTCTGGATATGTTTACTAGAAGATCCTGGTTTTATTGAAACTGAATAGTAGAACTCTTCATACCGTCCCTTCTTTCCCTCTTGGCTGATAATAGACCATATCCTGATGATTGATCCCATGTCAAGTCTAGTTGAAGAGAAACTGTTGTTTGTGGTATACCACATGATTGTAATAATTGGAAGGGACCTTTGAGGTGAACTGTTTTATGAATAAGGAAACTGAACTCCAGGAAAGTTTAGGAGACTTCCAAAGGATTATGTTGACTAATCTAGGGTTATGCCACAAGTTGGTAAAGAATTGGACATCAGAGTTTCCTCTTTGCCATTAATAGGATGTGTGTGCAGAAACTTGCTGTGGATGACAACTCTTTTTTTTTTTTTTTTTAAACATATATGTCTGCTACTTGCCAGCTGTTAGATATTTGTTGGCCTTTTCCTCTGGTATTTTTATTACGTATCTTGTAATAACTTGGTCACCTGAAGTAATGGTCAGTCCATAACTATAGCAGATTGTTTCAATATATTGGAAGAGTGTTTGGGAGCACAGTGTGGTGTTTGGAAAACACAGTGCATATGTTTAAACATATTTTTATACAGTACTGAATGATAACACTATCCTAGGTAAACCCTCCTCAGTTCTGTTATTCTGTAGTAAATATTGAATTGACTACCATTAAAGGTCTACCTTTAGACTTACCTTAAAGACTACCGAAAGGTCTACCATTTAAAAAAAAAAAAAAAAAAACCTATAATGAAGGGAATCATTTAAAGAAAAAATATTGGGTTAATATTAAATGAATAAAATTTAAAGAGCTTTGGTAGTTGGAGGAACTTAGAATTACAATAACTAATTAGGAAGAAAGTGCCAAAAAAGTTAACCAAAAAAGTTACAAGTGATATAGTTAAATAAAACTTGAGTGTTCATATTTAATCCATTAGCCCCATCTCGCTTTTCCAAGTTCGTTTTGAAAATTATGTACATCTACTCTCAAAAGTATAAATTCTCATTAGGTGGAAGTTTCACCAGCCGATTCTAGTTATACCCTCTGATGAAGTGCTTTCTGATTATGGGCCAGGCTTTTATATTATACAAGTTCTTTGATTTCAGTCTAGGATGAAGAATATATCTTCTTGCCCTGTATTTTCTTTCTTCACAAATCATCCCTCCCCCCCCCCCCCCCCCCCAATCATTACTAGACTGCTGTAAATTCTCTTGTGTACTCTGATGGCAAGCAGAGGTCACTAACCATTTTAATGGGGTCTAAGTTTTGCGAAGAATCCCATGTAGAAGTAACAATAGCTTAATATTCATTCACCAGAAAATTAACTAAAAGTTGCTTCTGGACTACAAAAGGAAAGGATTTTGCCTCTTAATAAAATGGGAGAATTTGACTTTGTGCCCCTGCACAGGGCTCACATTGCTTCAAGGCTCTGCTTTGGAATTAAATGCTGAGCACTGCCAGATGCCAGACATTGAGAAGAGGCTGAGTTTTGTCGGCAAATGGGATCTGCAAGTTAATTGGTGTTTTCTGCAGGCTTCTGGCTGTGAAATGAAATTGGAAGCCCTTTAGCCACATGGATAATACAGGACCTGAATACAAATGTCACATGTCACCATCAGGACCCACTGTGAGACAATAGTGTTCCCACTCCAACACTGCACCATTACAGATCATTTAAATATGGGGATTACATTTAAACTAAAAGCCCCATTTGCCTTTTACTGCAATTTAAATGTCCTCTTAGCAAAAGCTAAGTGACAAATTAAATGAAAAAAGTGCCCACATTTTTAAAGCTGTAATGCAAAACAACCTTTTATTGCTTCTCATGTGCCACGAATGAATCATTATACTTGTCAACCCTAAACCAAGCCATAATTGGAGCAGCTACTGTTATCAAAGTGGGGCCGCTCTGTGACAGCTTAATAAAGCTGAAACTGTTAAATTAAATCTCAGATGCTTAACTCCTTAGCACTGGTGAATTCGATGGGTCCATTTCTGGCAATGGCCAATACACCAGGAAAAAAAAAAAAAAGATTCCTGGCATGAAAGCCTTAATCTGATGAGAGTGTACAAGTAGAGTATCTTAGCCAAGTAACTGCTTCTTGGCGGAGGGATTTGGAGGCATCAGATTGTTGGCCTGCTTACAAAATTGTATTTTTTGAGATCAGATATTCCCCTCCCCAATATTTTCAACTTAACGGAGTATATGTGATTTATTAAAATTTAAGTGTTGATGTTTCAAAATTAGTTTTAAAAATGATACATATTCATATAACTTTGTCTCTCTTTCAAATAAGTATATACAAACTTCTTCGAAGTAGCAACAGGCCGGATTCCTTTCCCCATCCTCTGGCTAACAAAGGGATTGATTATGCTCAGTTCTTCTTTTCTAAAATAAGTGCCTATGATATTCGTTTGGTCTGAGTTAATTTTCGTGATTTACTCCCTGATTTTCATAATGTAGTATGAAATAGATACAGATGCGCACTATTAAGATCCTGTTCAGTGCATCTCATTTGCAGATACATTATTCTTACACATGAATCTGTTTTTCATACGTTAATTTTACTTTTTCTATGTGATGTTCATTTTCTGAAACCTAGAGCAGTCTTCTCAGGAGGAATGCTGTTGTATCATCATCGGTATAAGAAAATGTATACCTTAAAATCTTAAGATAGAAAGCCCACTGCAGTACAGAAACTGCAGATTTGGTAGAGCTGTAGAACCCACACCTCCGTAGTTGCTTTCTTTATCCCATGACATGCAAATTTTCTAGAAAGCAGATCACAGCAGTAACCCTTAGATTTCAAAGAATAACCCAGTGCTGATTGGTGGTGAGCACACCTACTGTTAGCCCTAATGGCTGTCTGTTCAGCACACTTAATTACCATGGGGGTCTTTAGGGATGAGGGGATATATTGTAACCTCTCATCTGTGTTGATGGGTCTCTTCCTTAAATGTCTTCCTAGACTAATTTTACTTTGCTTCATAAAACTATAGGTTGTGGCTGCCAGTCTATTAAAACCTAATTAAAATGGATGTCATTAAAGGAAACAGTTAAATAAGATTTAAATACAGCTTTGTCATGGGGAAAAATTCTTAAATTTTCATTTTCAAGTATTACATAATATTTTTTTTTCTAAAATTTTGAACACTTAACTTTTTCTCTGAGCTGAGTCATGTGTTTAGCTTTCTAGCATGTAAACCCTGTTTTTTTTGTTTTGTTTTTTTGTTTTTTTAGGGAGAGGCTGGGCTCCTATTGCAGGAGCCGTGCTGTTCTGAGCTATGCTCACTTGGTTCACAAGAATAAGGTGTTACCTCTCAGAATGCTTTTCAAAGGTTTTGATATGGGGGTGCCAGCCTGGCTCTGGTGGACCACGCGACTCTAGATCTCTGGGTTGTGAATTCGAGCCGCACGTTGAGTGTAGAGATTACTTAAAATCTTAAAAAAAAAAAAAAAAGTTTTGATATAGATACCTAACTCTGTGTGAGCAGACATAGTCATAGAAATTTCTTTCTATTTTGAATTCCATTGTAAGGTTAGTTTGACCACCATTTTTAGGCAACAGTGGTAATATTCCTGGTAGGGTGCTAGATAGATGGAGTGGGTATACAGATTCAGGGTACTTGGAATCACAATAAATCTTGGTTCAGCAATAGAGAACTTAGCCCATCATTCCATCCACTGAAACCAAATTAATTGCAAATACTAAAAATTTCTTACTTCATGAACTCAGGACACTGTCCTAGCTATGCCTCTGATGCAAGTAATCATCTCTCTGGGCCTCTTCTGTACCCACCCTCATTATTCTTGAATCTCATGCTTAAGTCACACGTTTAAAATGATGCTCTAAATCCTTTGCAAGGGCTTTTGTGCACAGTCAGAAATAAGATTCCAAAGACTCTGTTTTGGAGGTCATTGTGGAGAAATTTCTGGGGAGTGCCACAATACATCTCCCGACATAATAGGGTAAATAATTTCACCACGGTTTGGGGCCACTGCTTAGTTTATATGATAAATTCAAATAAAGGTCTTCCAGATTTTGAAGCTGATGGTGGTTAGTGAATGGCTGAGGAGTAACTGCTTTTCATTGAGAGCTAGGAGCATTCCAGTGTGGCTTGCCATACAAGTAGTGTTCTCTTTGCTAGTGCCATGGAGAAAACAGCAATTCTCAGAGCCCCCTTGCAGCAAAAAGATGTCAGGCACAGAATTGGAAACTTCGTGTAGCTCTAAGTGTACTATGTAAACCTAACGAACCACATGTTAGGAAGAAGCAATCAGGCTTCTTACCTACCAGTTTGTCTTCCCTGGGCATAAGGAGAATACAGCTTTACCACTTAAACCACTTCAGTGCCTTCCATTAACTCTTCTTTCCAGAAGTCTTATTGTGGTTTCTGTGAGACAGAAACATACTGAGAGTATGTATTAAGCACTTGCTATGTCCAGAGGAATAGATGTATTAAATGTTTGATTTTACTGTTGGTAATGGTCCTTATCATAGTAGAGAGGGAGTAGAGAAATGGAACCATCAGGAGACAGAAATTAGAATAGGTATGAATGAACTGAGCAGCACTTTGATAGGGTCATTTATTCACATATTAGTACAAATACTTGTACAGATGGAATTTAACATGGTTTTACAAGATGTTCCTGGAGGTGATGTGTAACATGAACAAAGACAAAGATGAACTAACTCAATGGGGGAGGGCTATAAAGCATTCAAATTCATTATCAACAATGTCGTCTTCAAGATTTTCAGTCCAGTTTTATTGTCCTTTGTTGTTACTTCAAAGGATGGAGAGGAGAGAAAGAGTAGACATAGGATCTAGATTTTTGCTGTCTTTTATTTCCCATTTTACTCCAGCTAGTAAAGATGACATAGATGTCAACGCTTACTTATCAGTCACTATGCTAAGCACTTAATGCATGCATTATATTTTTATTCTTAAAACAGTCTAGTGAAATAGGTATAATTATTAGCTCTAATTTTATAGCTGAGTAAACTGGAGCTTAGGGAGACCAGATAACTTGCCTGAGCTCACAGCAGCAGAGCAGGAATTTGATCCCCGGTCAGTGACTTCAGAGATTCAACCATCAAACTGGACTGCATCCTCACTTGCTTTAATTTGCCCTTCTGCGAAGGGGTCTCTCTGCTCAGGGCAGAGCAGGGGCAAGGCAAAGCTCACCTAGATGGCAGTAAGCCCTGTGAAAGCTGCATGGCCTGGTCTGCCCACCCGTGGTCCTGCAGGCCTAATGGTGGTAGTCGGCAGAGCTTACCTGGTCTGGTTGCTCGTCTGCGTGTCTAGGGACTCTCTAACTTCAGTCTGAAAAAACCACGTTAGTGTAGAAGAGCCAAATCCATGATGCTGATTGAAAACTGTCATAATAAACTTAGGCTTCTCACAAAATACATTCAGTACATACTGCAGATGGGTTACAGTCAAATTTTCATTTCATTTTCCAGGCTCCTTTCCTAAGGAGCCAGTGAGACCCTTAGGTCAAGGTCTCTGTCCTGACCTCTGGTGTACCAGGCCCTAATGATAACGTGGTTGTCAACACTTGTTTATGTCATGTGGTCTGTAGCTCTGCAGACCCCTCTTGCACTTGGGCTGGGCTGGCCTGCTCTGGAATGGCGTTGCACATTCCTCTTTCAGTCTGCGGTTTCCCCCTGACTATTCAGAGCTCCCTCTAAATATGTCTGTTGTGTTGCTCAGGAGGCTTTGCTTCTATCCAGCCTTGTTCTCAGAACGCCTGTCTCCTGCTCGGTCCTCATTACCTCGGCCTGGTTTCTTTCTCTGTTGTATGGTCCTGTTGCTTTCTGTCTCTTAAAACGGAGACTTCTGTGTTTGTGGGTCAGAGGCCTTTAGGTTCTGCTCTGCTCTGGGGATGGGAAGAGGGGTTTGTTCTCTGTTTCTTTAAGTAGGCAGAATTAATTTCTAGTTTGGGTCAGAAGTTAACCAAAAGAAAGAATGCATATTTCTTTACTTCCTGTGTAGTACTATCCACCATCCTTCTCTTGAGTGCAGCTGCTAGCGTTTAATTATCCATTTAGTACCCATCTATGGGAAAAAGTGGAAATAAAGAGAAAAATTTTTAAATAAATATTAACAGAAAATGGTAGATTCTCAAGATTGAAAGAGATCTTTACAGACCATTTGATCATATTATCTAACCAATTGGAGATTCCTAATGATAGTCATTCCCTAAGTTACTTAGGTGTACAATTGGATAATTTGTAACAACACTTGGGGATCACCCCCTTGTGTATTTTTATAAAACTTTATTCTAGATATAGACCACAGGGATCGGGTTAGGAACTAAGATGCCTTATGACTCGTTGTAGTACATGTTAGTGTCCTTATTGTGTATGTAGTATGCTGGTAGCATTATTTGTACCAAGAATGGGTTCCAATTACTTTTTTGATTTTATCTTTATTTATGAATCCATTGGTAATAGATACTGTTCTCACATTAGTGGCTACTAGGAGTGTCAGAGCTTTGGCATAAAGTATCCTTTTCTTCCTCACAACAATTTTAGAAAAGTTCTCTTCCTATTTCCTAAGAGTTAGTATTGTACTTGCCCTCAAGAAACTGCCACCAAAGGGAAGTGTGGTTGGCGGAGGGAGGGGTCTCCTTGCTAGATTGTGGATCTCTAGAGAGCACCATCACACTAGACTGGTGGGAAGTGAGAGAGTGAGAATGAAGGAAGACGGGCTGGGGATAATTTCCTCTCACCATTTCTTACCCTGAAGTGGCAGCATGCAAAAATTAACGAGGTCTGAGAAGCCTCATTTAAGCCATCTGAGATTCCCAGGGGCTTCATGGGGAATTAGAGATGCCAGGAGCTAGACTGAAAGAGGTGGAAGCCAAGGGAGGACTGAAGCAGCCACTTAGGCTGTTCTCTGTGGGTGTCATATGGAGCAAGGTGCTTTACAAATGTTTTTGTAGTTGGTTCAAGCTTAGGTGGGTTAAGGAGGGGGCAGGAAAACCCAGGAAAATGATTAATGGGTGTCTCTTAGACGGGGGTGTTTCGCAGTGCCTCATCGAGCCCCTGAGGTGGGTGGGGGAGGGAGAGAGTGTGGATCGGGAAGTAAGTCTTCTCAGTCCCAACAGTGTTACTTTCGTCACTTGACACATAGGCTTTCTGTTAAGATTTCTCTAGGACAAAGGATTCTGAGATTAAAAATGCATGCTTGATTGTGACTATCTTCAGTAGGCTTTTAAACAGCTGTTCTTCTTAGAGGTCTACAAAAGAATGACTTTTTTATTTATATAAATAATTTTTTCTTTTATTTTAAGGAGAAGGCAGGTTGGTAAGTGATTTATAGCAGGTGAATTTTTGTGAGGCTGCCATAAGCTTATCTAACAGTTGCATAACATTGTAGTGTTTAAAAATTCCAAATTGGGATAAGAATAGTATGCTGTGTAGTAAAATACAGGGAGGGGCCTTCTGCCATAAATTGTTTGGATGAATTAGTACCTGGGTTTAGGCTATTTTCTCAGGCTCTAATCTAGAAACGAATAACTGGGAATAGTGATAGTAATTGTCTGAAATGTGGCTAACTCTTCCAACTCTCTTTGTCTCCTGTTGCAAAGATAACCTTTGACAGAGAAATCCAAATCTCTGTGAATTTGAACTATGACCAGCTATACCTTCTTGACCCAAGGTTGTGCTTCCCAGCCCCTTTCATTTGGGGGTATCTTAGGAAATTTCAAATTTGCTTGGGCAAACCTGGCGGAGAGAGTAAGAATTCATCAATCAGGAATCAGACTTAAGTTATTAGCAACCTTGAAATGGCTTGGATTGGAAGCTACAGTGTCTCTTGTGGATGAGTATGGGCTGAGGGGGTTGGATGGAAGGATTGTAAACAGGGCACTTGGGTCAAATATAAGCTTGGAAGTGGAAGAAAATCCTGTTAGGAGGAATGCTTTCAAAATGTTGCCAAGACCATGAAAGTCTGACACCTGACATACAGACATTTCAAGATGACATTAATATATTCAGCAACCTATTCACCATACATATTGATAATACACATGAGATGCTCTTTGCTAAACGTTAGGGTCCTAAGTAGACCAGCTAGTCTGAAAGATTTTTGTTTGTTTTGAAACCATTTAAACCACTCACTGTATTTAATAATCTTGTCAGTTCCTGTCTTTTTGATGCATTTAAACTAATTCCAGAGCCATCCTTTTCCATCCCTATATTAGTGTTCATGTGATAAACTTTTTCCCTTCTTGTCCACTAATTAGAACACTGAAAATGACACATTTTTTTAGGTAGTTTTCCTGTATAGGTGAAAAAAAATGTGCCTGGCATATAGTTGGTGCTCAGTAAAATATTTGTGAATAAAATAATGAATGAATAACTGAAGTGTCATGTTAAATACCTATCTGGAAGCCTTAGGAAGTATTTATGCTGTACTGGAAACAGTGTTTGAAAGGCTGTAATCTTCACTGTGCCCTCAATTTTCTTTTCTTTCCCTTCTGGCTTATCCCGCCTTCACCCATAGTGGATATTCATGGGTGCCTGTGTGTGTCTGAATGCTTGCGTGCGCGCACACACACACACACACACATGCACACACACTGAAATACAAACAGTTTAGAATACAGAAGGGCAATGATTCCCCCTTGCCATCAGTGCTGCAGGTAATCTATTGCATTAATCAGCCAGCCAGTGGGAAATGCATGGGGAGTGATTATACTATCATACACAATACAATCAGCATGAAGCACTTGTCAAGACCAATACATCAAAGTTTAATTCAGTAATAGAATGAACTAGAGCAAAATGAAACATTCTGTTCTCCAAGAAACTCAGCACCCATCCCAGGTTCTTTCTAAACTCCATAGAAAAGTCAGTGCATTAAGAAACTGTTTTTATGAATAAAATAGCAGTTCTGATATGACCAATTACTGCAATCCCTTTTTCTGGGGATTCTTACACAACTGTAGTGCTAAAGTGTATTTATCCATATTCCATAATCATAACCATTGGTAAATTTGATAATTTTTTGTTAGCGCTCCTGATGATCTTTTATCCTAAGCTGGCGTTCTCCATGGTTAAGTGAAGGGCAGGTTGTTGTCCTACTGGCTGAGGGAAGCACTTATCCCTAAATATGGCTGGTGGACTGTGGAGTACCTTAGCAGAACAGCAGGTCAATTAACAATAACCTTCTGTTTACAGTGCCTTATGGTAGGCACTGTCGTTAGGAGCTTACAGTCTAGTTACAAAACAGAATGAGTAAGGGAAAAATAAAAAGCAGCCCGAGACTGCCTAAGATAACTGAAGAAATGAAGTTATAGAACATAGGACCTGTTTCAGAAAATTTTGATGGTAGAGCTAATACATTTCATACTCACAATCACTATTCTATGTCAGTTTTTTAACATATATTCAAATGTAATACACCTAACCAAGCATGCTTTTTCAAAGGGGCAAACAGATACAAGCTCACCTGGGCTGTTTCAGTTTTCCAAGCCTTGAACTGGAATATAAAGAATGGATTTATTGGAGTCAGACGGTCTTAAGTATGGAATTCTAATCCTCATATTTACTGTGTAGCCTTGGACAGATCCCTTATCTTAGAACCTTAGTTTCCTTATCTGTAAAATGACCATAATGTGTATACTTAGGGCCTAAAATAAGATGATTAGATAATGCATAATACTTCCTTTTTCGTTCCAGTAGTCTTTTGCCTGTGTTGGGAAAATGGGCCGAGTAGGAAGCTTATAGGAGAGAGACATCATGAAGACCTAAGGAGTTTTCAGAAATAGAATTATATAAACTTGGACTGTCTCTGAAGGCAGCTTCGTTAAGCAGCCAGTGCAGAGCTCATGCAAAGTGCTCTTGCAGGGTACCCAGTTCACATTCCTCCCCCTCACTAACGCTGACTGCCCTTTTCCTGTATCTGTCATTGTGCCTTTTTTCTCTTTCTGATTTTTTCTGTCTTTCCTACCTCCCCCAAAAAGGAGAAGGGTGGTGAGTGGTGGAAGAGCTGGCTCTGGTCATTCCTACAGAACCAGATTCCCAATAAGGTCAGGGTGTCTTTGGTGAATTTTTGCATGTTGACCCGAAAACACTGACAAATCAAATGGAACGGGAAGACTGCATATTAGATGAGGACCACAGGTTTGCCAGAAGGGAACATTCTGGCTTTAACAGGATGCCTGTTAACTGTTTTGGAATATCTGTGGTTTATTTTCTTTTTTGACAACAAAAAGATGGTTATTTCCATCAGTCTTTTCTCAGAGCCTGGTCAGATGATCATCAAATTCTGTGCCCTTTTGCTTAGGGGTTAGCCCTGCTTGACTTAAATGATCTCAACAGCTCTCCCTATACGGTGTACCTGAGGCATTATTTTGAAATTTTCCCAGAAGTATTTTAATGAATTAGAAACTAGCATACCAAATTTAAAGTAAGGAGAACATTTTCACCAGTTAAACTTATTCTTTAAACATGGGTGACTAACATATTAAGACTGAATTGTGCTGAGAACAATACTATAATTAGGGTCACAGTTTTTGTGTGGTCTGACCCAAGAAATTTTGTGACTGTAGTTTTGCTAGCACAACTAATTATACCAGTGATCTCCTATTTGTGACTGCAATTAGGCATTTCATGGCCTCTAAATAAGTATAATTAGTTAATTGGATCATGCATGAAATTCTAGCCTCTCATAATAGCCTCTGAGAACAAAAATAAATATGATAAATATTTTGAATTGTTTTATAACTGTGGAACCCTGGGAAATACCACAAGTGATTGTTTTACTTCGTCTGTTACTATTTCGTAAGAAGAAACATGATATTAAGAAATAGGAATTAAGCTATGTAACAGTCTTCATTCTCTGCCTTTGAGACAGAGGAAAAAGGGAGTCACTAACTTTTCTTACTCTCACCTTTTGAGAAGGTGCTGTCGGTTGCCCTGCTCTGCCTCCACCCTGCCTCCTGCTCCCCTCCTACTCTGCCTCCTTTTCCCCCACTTGCCACTGCGCCTGTGCTCTCCCCATTAGCATTATACACTCCGAATCTTCTGGAAAATAAGAAGAGCCACTTTTATCAAAAACTCCAAAGTATCTTTTATGGAAAATGGGCACCTTTTATTTTAATTACTGAATTGATTTGCATACTAACAAAAACCCATGATGTAGAAGGGACTTTAAAAACAAGTGTCACTGAC
Organism: Ursus maritimus; assembly: GCF_017311325.1. Taxonomy (NCBI): domain Eukaryota; kingdom Metazoa; phylum Chordata; class Mammalia; order Carnivora; family Ursidae; genus Ursus; species Ursus maritimus. Next base: position 41,402,170 of record NW_024426663.1, on the reverse strand, counting down.
TTGGGGGTAGCACTAGAGAATAGCCAGCTGATTTATTCAGTCACAAATCCTAACGCTCCACCCAGCAGTACACCCTGCAGGCCAAGAGCACACTCAGTCACACGCAAGTGCATTATCCTGGAAGTGCTGACGCCACTCTATTCCAGCAGATCTCAGAGTACATCATATTTTCAGAGAAAAGCGATTTCTTCCAACTTGAATAATCAGTCTTGAATTATAAGGAGAGCTTTTGTTTGTTTATCCGTTGTTTTAATCTGCAGTGAAATTACTTGTTTGCTGTGGCTGTCGGTCTTGAAAAATGTAGTTTTCTTTGGTTTAATTAGGCTCTTTTTAGATGGACCTGTGTAGGTTTTTGTTGGAGATGCTTTCTCTACATGAGAGAGACGTGTTCTAAGTACATAAGAATTCATGGTTAAATAAAGTACATACAGGGTTTCTTAGCTGTGCCTTTAAGGTTTCTTCATAATTTTAGACAGTAATGTTCCCCTTTGTATTATCCTGCTAAAACATGAGGAATGGAATGATGATTCTGTCAAGAGACAAAAATGATTAATCTTGGAATTTATGTATGCATAGCTGCACATATGAATCCTAACTTACAGAAGTTCTTTTTGTCCACATAGGGAGGCAGAGGCTAAATACCCAACTATTGAGAGTACTGGTTTTTGGGGAGCATGAATCTGGCTCCCATCTTTAATAGCAGCACAGACTTTCTTCTTCTCTCTGAACCTCAGTTTCCTTCTCTGTACAGCAAGTTTTCTTGAGGGTGAAATGTGATCTTGTGTGTAAAATACATAGTACAGGGCTAGTGTGAGGTGAATATTCAATAAATGGCAGGATTTACTGTCAGGTGGATAAGTAAAGATGCCATTCACTTCTAGAAGTATGTTCGCGGAACTAGATGGAATGATTTGTACCCTAAAGACAGACATTTTAAAACTTTAAATGTAGACTAATTAGAAACCTAACATGTGTAACCTGATATTGTTAGGATTTTCCTTGAAGGGATAAAAAAATTAGCATACAAACCAGCACTTAATATTGCACTGTGTGTTGGGATAGCTTTTATGCTGTTAAGTTTTCATAATGACCTTTTTTGTTTTTTTGCTTTACTTGCAGCTCTTCTCATATGTTCAGTGGCTTATTCGGGCTTGATTAGCTTAACTGACAACATTCTCATACCCATTAGTAAATACCTTCGTTTTCCATTTTGTCATCTAGCAGATTTCCTGCTAATTGGTGGTGGGTTAAAGATGGCCACAGATCCTTTGCTACTCTCTCATTGAGATGTGGGGTTTGTTCTCTCCTCTTGAATCTGGTCAATTTTTAAAAACTGTTTGACCAACAGAATATGGCAGGGTAGATGCTGGGCCAGTTTCTGGGCCCAAACGTTAAATGAGTAGCAGGTTCACTTCCTGTCTTGTGGAAGGTTCCGTCTTGGGTCCCTGAGTTTCCATGTAAGAAGTCTCACTGTCCTGAAGCTGCCATGCTCTCAGAAAGCCCGTGCTGTCCACGTGGAGGGGCCGTGTTAAGGCAGGGGACAGTTAGGGGGGGAGTGTTTCTGACCTACAGAATCATGAGATACATCGATACATTCTGTATTAAGCCAGTAAGTTTAAGGTAGGTTTTTACATAGTAACAGACAACCAGAATAGTGGTTATCTATCTGATAATACTTCATGCTTCTACTCATGGTTCTTTTCCAAATGACAAATTTCTCCAGCAGTATAGGCTACAACAATGTGTGAAAATGAAGTTCTATTATTTCAGTTTTTCCTTTTTGTTGGATTAAGTCAGATGTTTGTGAATATTGAATGCTTATTTCTGATAAGCAGTGTAACATGATCTTAGCATGTTCGGCAACTAGGGCTTGAACTCATCGATCCTGAGATTAAGGCCTAAGCTAGAACAGGAGTAGGACGCTTAACCGACCGAGCCACCTGAGCGTCCCTGCATCTCCATTTTTAATGATTTTTTTTTGCAGTAATTCTTTCTCATGTTCATATTCTCATTATACCAAATTTCACCTGGTTTGACTTCTGGCTTTTTCCTCCTCTGATAGTAAGAACTTCAGTTCAGGTAACTTAATTTTGTGTTCCTGTGGAAGACTGCAGAACCTTGGGCATTGAAAATGAAAAAGGGAGGCAGAGTGGATTGGATGGTAGATAGAAGTTTCAGCAGAGATGCTAAGGAAGGGGGTGCTAGAGGAGCAGTATACACAGGCTTCCTCACTGCGCTCTTTATCCGTCCACTGGCACGAAGTTACCATGGGCAGAGAGCATGTAGGGATGGGGATGAGGTCGAGAGCCTCCTCCGTGCGAATAGATGAGGACAAAATTACCGAAAGCATCTCAGAGAAAGCATCTCAGACCGTTAAATGGCCCTGTGGGCCCCACTTGGGGCCTGGGAGGCTGGAGAGAACAATGCCTACCGGAAAACAAAAACATGTTTAAAAGCCTATTGTTGAAACTGAGGGAAAAGGAGAGACTAAAAGTTGTTTCCTACTAAAATCATACAGCAAGTGGAAATTAATTTACAGGAACCCATTATTACTATCTTAAGTGTTTAATGTCACTGATATTTTGTTTATTTAGTATGTTCTCTTAATTGCTTTATTTGATTAAATATAAAATACTTGTAAGGGTATTCACAGAATCACTTGCAATCTGAGCCCTCCAATCCTGTGCTAACCTTTGAGGCTTTGTGTCCTCAAAGTCTTCTACACAGGGCTTTGCAGGGAGTGTACCTTTTGCAGCTGAGTGAACTCTGCAGTTTTCAAACACTGTAAGTCTAAGCAGCCCTACAAGGTGGGTAGGAATTATTATCCCTATTGTTTAAGTAGGGAACTGCCACCTCAGAGACACTAAATGGGCTGGCCGGGGACATACCTTGCCCTTTCCAGATCAGAATTGGTTTATCAAACATTTCTCCTAGTTGGAAATGTAAAACGATGGGTGTATGAGCTGGGGCACAGTGGTAGTATTTGTACATCTAAATGTTTGCTGGAAAGGACAGGCTTTCAGGGCATGTAGAATTCATTAATTCTTGTTACCCACATTTTCTGGGAGTATGGGTGCTGGTCCGCTGGCACTGTTGTTGGTGAAATGCACGTGTAGTCAGGAAGGTCTTTGTGGTGATTTGTCATCTGCCTCAGTGTGAGTCTAGCCACGTTCGCTCACTGGTTGGTCAGTTGTAGGACGTTAACAGGTTTAAGACTACTGAGTGGTTTGGAGCTGTTCACCTTGTACAAGAGAATGCTTTCTTTCATCTTTTTCTTCTTCCCTGGGGAGTTGCCTTCCTAATTTTGGTTTACCTTGGCTTGTATGTAACAGTGCGTCTTTTTTGGTGAAATCACTGCGTGCAGATGAGGTGTCTTAGTGGAAAGAAAAGTAAAAGCATGCTGGATGGTAGAGAAAAGCTGGACTAGAGCTGAAATGTGCTGTGGATAATTCAGAAACTGAATGATGCACACACCAGTGATTTGATAATTGCCTTTATACACTTTGAGGCATTGAAGCTAGGAAAGCAATTTAAAAGTATTGAATTTGTTTTCATTGTAATTCATAGCAAATAATTAAGTGTCCTTTGTGAAAGAACCAATAATACCTTTATAGATGCCAGGTCCTCTGGTAGGTGCTAGAAATGCTAAGTTCTCACTGAGTTCTGTGTAGTAGTTTTCGTTGAGTCCTTACAAGGGTTAATGTTTCTGACGGACAGCAGAATGAAGTGTTTAATTATCAAAGAGCCTTATTTTTAAAACTACAGATGTTTCAGGCGTGCGTTGGAAGGGAAAGAGATAAATGCCCAAAGTGGAACTCTGAATTAATAAAATTTGGAGAATGACTTACTCAATTTGGTTAATTTGGTTATTAAGGCTAATTACAGCTTTTGTAGTGGTGACTGTTAAGATAAAAGACCATATCTATTATAGTTCTGAACTTGAATCTAACATTAAGAACATCCTTTCAGGATGAAACCTCCCTTTGGAGAGGTGAGCAATAAAAGAATGTTATAGGCAAATTAATAAAGGCTTGGCTTTTGAAATTTTTTCTTGTTCTGCAAAATGGAAATTTTCTAATTAGAGAAATGTAAGCATAAAAATCTAGGATGGGTTTCTTTTTTCCTCAAATCATAGAAATCATTACTTAAAGTTTCCAAAACACATAGGATTTTGCTTTTAAGGACCATAATCTATTTGAGGTTGTTTTTTTTCCCCCTTCATCTTTTT
>NW_024426663.1:41365949-41397932 GCF_017311325.1 Ursus maritimus | reverse complement strand
TCTTCTACACAGGGCTTTGCAGGGAGTGTACCTTTTGCAGCTGAGTGAACTCTGCAGTTTTCAAACACTGTAAGTCTAAGCAGCCCTACAAGGTGGGTAGGAATTATTATCCCTATTGTTTAAGTAGGGAACTGCCACCTCAGAGACACTAAATGGGCTGGCCGGGGACATACCTTGCCCTTTCCAGATCAGAATTGGTTTATCAAACATTTCTCCTAGTTGGAAATGTAAAACGATGGGTGTATGAGCTGGGGCACAGTGGTAGTATTTGTACATCTAAATGTTTGCTGGAAAGGACAGGCTTTCAGGGCATGTAGAATTCATTAATTCTTGTTACCCACATTTTCTGGGAGTATGGGTGCTGGTCCGCTGGCACTGTTGTTGGTGAAATGCACGTGTAGTCAGGAAGGTCTTTGTGGTGATTTGTCATCTGCCTCAGTGTGAGTCTAGCCACGTTCGCTCACTGGTTGGTCAGTTGTAGGACGTTAACAGGTTTAAGACTACTGAGTGGTTTGGAGCTGTTCACCTTGTACAAGAGAATGCTTTCTTTCATCTTTTTCTTCTTCCCTGGGGAGTTGCCTTCCTAATTTTGGTTTACCTTGGCTTGTATGTAACAGTGCGTCTTTTTTGGTGAAATCACTGCGTGCAGATGAGGTGTCTTAGTGGAAAGAAAAGTAAAAGCATGCTGGATGGTAGAGAAAAGCTGGACTAGAGCTGAAATGTGCTGTGGATAATTCAGAAACTGAATGATGCACACACCAGTGATTTGATAATTGCCTTTATACACTTTGAGGCATTGAAGCTAGGAAAGCAATTTAAAAGTATTGAATTTGTTTTCATTGTAATTCATAGCAAATAATTAAGTGTCCTTTGTGAAAGAACCAATAATACCTTTATAGATGCCAGGTCCTCTGGTAGGTGCTAGAAATGCTAAGTTCTCACTGAGTTCTGTGTAGTAGTTTTCGTTGAGTCCTTACAAGGGTTAATGTTTCTGACGGACAGCAGAATGAAGTGTTTAATTATCAAAGAGCCTTATTTTTAAAACTACAGATGTTTCAGGCGTGCGTTGGAAGGGAAAGAGATAAATGCCCAAAGTGGAACTCTGAATTAATAAAATTTGGAGAATGACTTACTCAATTTGGTTAATTTGGTTATTAAGGCTAATTACAGCTTTTGTAGTGGTGACTGTTAAGATAAAAGACCATATCTATTATAGTTCTGAACTTGAATCTAACATTAAGAACATCCTTTCAGGATGAAACCTCCCTTTGGAGAGGTGAGCAATAAAAGAATGTTATAGGCAAATTAATAAAGGCTTGGCTTTTGAAATTTTTTCTTGTTCTGCAAAATGGAAATTTTCTAATTAGAGAAATGTAAGCATAAAAATCTAGGATGGGTTTCTTTTTTCCTCAAATCATAGAAATCATTACTTAAAGTTTCCAAAACACATAGGATTTTGCTTTTAAGGACCATAATCTATTTGAGGTTGTTTTTTTTCCCCCTTCATCTTTTTCTTTTCTTTTCTTTTCTTTTCTTTTCTTTTCTTTTCTTTTCTTTTCTTTCTTTCTTAGAAAGGGAGAGAGAGAGCAGAGGGAGAGGGAATCTTAGGCTCCGTGCCCAGCGCAGAGCCCAATGTGGGGCTCCATCTCAGGACCCTGAAATACAGACTTCTTATTCATAATGAACACATTGAAGATAAATCACTCATTTTGGAAAAACATTTACATCACATTATTTGTCACTATTACTTTACTTGTTGCCCTTTTACACACAACCTTGTTAATACACTAACAATCTGATGATGAAACTAGTCACAGCACATCTTTCAGGGCAACTTCTTGATTTTAGTTTCGTCTGATAATGTGTTCATTTAAGATTAGTAGAATTATACGATAAAAACATCGTGGAAGAGAAACTTAAAATGTCCTTTTTAAAAATATTTATTTATTTATTAGAGATAGAGAGTGGGGGAAGGGGCAGAGAGTGAGGAGAGTTTAAAGCCAACTGCACACTGAGTGTGGAGCCTGAAGCAAAGGCTCGATCTCACAACGCTGAGCGGAAACCAAGAGTCTGACACTTAAACTGACTGTGCCACCCAGGGGCCCTTGGAAAAGTCTTAATTTTTAAGCATTAACTGTTGAATATTAGGAATTTACTTTTTAAAGAAGAAATTTGATGATTTGAAAATTTTTTTAGTTCAGTATAACCTCATAAATATCGGTGGCAATTTTTGGTGCAATATATAGCTTTTATATGTAACTTTTTTCATGTTGTTAGGGTGTCCATTACTCCACAGCCTAAAACCTGGTAAAGTTATATCTCATTTTCCAATGGGCTTCAGTGGAAAAGGCAGTCAGTTTCATGTTCTTTAGGTACCATTTGGATTTGTCCCTTGCTTTGTGACAGTGTGTGGTCATGTTTCATTAGAAGCTGATTTTATGTTTCTGGGCATGGGAAAAGCATAGGATTAATAAGGTAGTGATTTATGCAATGTCCATTGGCTTGTTAGAGGATTCCTGTGGAAAGAATGCTCATACTTAAATCTTTGGAGTACCAGTAGGCAGTATTGTTTGATACAGATATTATGTAGCAGTAGTTTGCTTTGTAATTTACATACAGTAAAATTCTTACTATACTGTAAAATATACTGTAAATACTATGAAAATACATAGGTCTGTGGTCTTGGATCATCATGGAGAGCAGGCCTGTCATTGCAGCATCCAGCTGGGGGCTGGAGGATATTCAAAAATGGCATTATAGTGCTTGCAGGGTTCAATAAACTGGAGTTAATGCAAGATGATAGAGTATGTGAGAATGTTGGTGTAAAAGAAGCCATAAGACTACTTCCTAAGAATCTTTATAATGACAGGATTATTCACATTAAGAGAGCACTGCACCTAACCATGAGGCAGCAGATTTTGCATAAAGAGCAATGAACCAGGGTGCCTGGGTGGCTCAGTCAGTTAAACATCTGCCTTTGGCTCAGGTCATGATCTCGGGGTCCTGGGATCGAGTCCCTCATCGGGCTCTGTGCTCAGTGGGAAGTCTGCTTCTCCCTCTACCCCTCACTCCTGTTTGTGATCTCTCTCTCTCTCTCTCATGCTCTCTCTCTCTAATAAATAAATTTTTTAAAAAATTTTAAAAAAAGCAGTGGACAAAATAGGATAAATTCTACCTTGAATGATATCTGAAAGAGGTTAGGCAGAAAGGAGAGAGAAAAATGGGCAAAGAAAGAATCATGTAGTTGAAATCTGTGGTTGCATCTGTCCTCAAAGTATTTTTATGAAGTTGATTAAACCTGAGATATACAATTTAGAACTCTCTGGACTACGAATGTATTACTTTAAGTAAATGTCTATTGTAATTATTAAGAAATACATACATCTGGATTTTTTGCTATACAGTTTTGAGTTCAGACAAATGAATAGAGTCCCGTAACAGTCGCTACAGTCAACATATGAAACAGTTATATCCCCTCCAAAAATTCCCTCACACTGTCCCCATTTCCATTGCTGACCCTCAATCCTTTGCATTGGTGATCAGTCCCTTTAGTTTTATCTTTTCTAAAATGTCCTATAAATTAAATAATGAGAGTATATGTGTGTGTACACACACAAATCCTTTTGATTCTGGCATCCTTCACTTAGCATAATGCATTTGAGATGTTATATGTGTGTCAGGGGTTTGTTTCTTACTACTGAGTAGTAATCAGTTAGATGAATGCATCCGTTTGTTTATCCGTTCACCAGTTTATAGTCATTCAGGTTGTTTCCGGTCTTCTGCATTTATGAGTAAAGCTGCCGTAGAGACACCCGGGCAGCTCAGTCAGTAAAGCATCTGACCCTTGATTTCAGCTCAGGTCACAATCTCAGGGTCCTGAGATCAAGCCCTGCATCAGGCTCAGTGCTAGGTGTGGAGCCTGGTTAAGATTCTCTGTCTCCCAGTGTGATGTTGAACACTAGAGGTGAGAGCAGACATCTTTGCCTTGTTTTGATCTCAGAAAAAAAGGTTCAGTCTTTTGCCATTCTGATGTTAATGTAGGATTTCTTTCACAGATGCCTTTATCATGCTAAGTTATCTTCTGTTCCTATTTTGCTGAGTTTTATTTATTATGAAGCAATGTTGAATTTTGTCAGTTGCTTTTTCTGTTGAAGAAAATTGCTTTTTCTGCATCTGTTGAAATGGTCATGTTTTTGTTTTTTCTTAGACTGTTAATATAGTGAGTTACTAACTCTGATGTTTAATGTTGAACCAACCTTGCTTTCCTGGGTTAAACTGAACTTGGTTGTGGTGTGTTTTCCTTTTTGTATATTTCTTAATTAGATTTTCTAATATTTTGTTGAGGTGTTTTACTCTTTTGTTCATGAGGGATGTTGATCTGTAATTATATTTCCTTGCAATATCTTCATCTGGTTTTTGTTATCAGGGTAATGCTGGCCTCTTAAAATAAGTTGGAAACCATTCCCTTCTCTGTTTTCAGGAAGCTATTGTGTAAAATTGGTATTCTTTGTTAAATGTTTGGTATAATTTTCCAGAGAAACATCTGAACCTGCATTGTTAAAGATTTTTAATTACAGATTTAATTTCTTTAATAAATTTATTACTATTCAGGTTATTATTGCTTCTTGAGTGAACTTTGGTAATTTTTGATTTTTAAGAAATTTGTTTATTTTATCTAATTAGTAGAATTTATAGGCATAAAGTTGTTCATAGAATTCCATTTTGAGCCTTTTAATGCCTCTCTAGGCATTATAATATCTCCTCTTTTATTCCTGATACTGATAGTTTGTCTTTCTTTTTTTTCTCTCTGATTATAGGTTTATTGATTTCATTAATCTTTTGGTTTCATAGAATTTGGGAGGTGGACAGTTTTCAATTTACTTAATTTCTGATCTGTTATTTCCTTCCTTCTGTTTGCTGGCTTTGCTTTCTCTTTCTAGGTTCTTAAGGTGGATATCAGATTATTGCTTTGAATCTTTTCTTCTTTTCCAGTACAAGTTATTTAATACTATACATTTACCTCTAAACTCTTTTTAGCTGTAGATCACAAATTTTGATGCATTTTATTTGTGTTTTCATTCAGTACAGACTGTTTTCTAATTTTTCTCATCACTTCCTCTTTTAATCATGAGTTATTTGTGTTATTTAGTTCCCAGATATTTGGGAATTTTCCAAATATCTTCCTGTTATTGATTTCTGGTTTAATTTTGTTACATCAGAGAATATACGTTGTATGTTTCAGTAAAGTTTCTAAATATAATTGTGAATTTGTTGATTTCTCATTTAAGCTATAAGTTAAATACTTTGTGTATTTTGAAGTCTTAATGTTAGGTTTAGCTTTATTCATTTAGGATTCTCATCTGTTTTTAGAGAACTGACCCTTTTATCCTATTATGTCTCACCTTATCTGACATTAGTATTCCTTGTTCTGAAATCTACTTTGTCTGATATTAATATGGCCACTTCAGCTTTATTTTGAAAGTGTTTGCATAGTATATCTTTTTCAATCCTTTTCTGTTTAATCCATCTATGTCATTATATTTTAGGTAGCTTACTTGTACATGGCATGGGGTTGAGTCTTGCTTTTTAATCTGATTTTACCATCTCTTTTAATTTGTATGTTTAGACCACTTAACATTTAATATAATTATTGAAGTAGTTGAATTTAAGTCTACTACTTAGTACTTGTTTTCTGTTTATCCTCTCTATTTTTATTGTTCCTTCTACCCTGTTTTCTCCTCTCCTTCTTTGGATTGTTCTAACCTTTTTTAGTATTTCATTTAATCTGTTGTCTTTTTTGTTTGTATCTTTTTGTATATTTTTAATGGTTTTGGTATTATAATAAACATACCTAACCTTAACCAGTCTGCTTTGAGTTGGTATTTTGCCACTTTAAGTAGAATGTAGAGTCTAATAATCTTATAGGTCCCTTTACTCTCCCTTCTTAATGTTATAGTGTTTATGTGTATTACATTTACATACATTTAAAATGCCACAAGGCAGTGTTCAAATTGCTGCTTTCAATAGTCATATTTATTTTAAAGAAACTGAAAGGACAAAAGCAGTTTGTTATATGTAGTCTGGTATTTATCATTTCTGTTGCTCTTCTTTTATTCCTGTATTTCCCAGTTTCCCTCTGGTATTATTTTTCTTTAGCCCAAAGAACTTCCTTTAGCATTTCTTCTAGAACAGATCTCTTTGGAAACAAATGTTTAGTTTTCTCTGATGTGAGGGTACCGTTATTTCACCATCATTCCTGAGCAGTATTTTTGCTGGATATAGAATTTTGTGTTGACACTTCAATTTCTTTCAACACTTTGAAGATATTGTTCCACTGTCCTCTATCGTCTATGATTTCTGATGAGTAATCTCTAATTATTTGAGTCGTTCTTCCATATATGGTGTTTTATTATTCTTTGCTTTCAAGATTTTTTTTCTCTAACTTTGGTTTCTCAGTGATTGGATTATGAGGTGTTTGGGCATGGCTTTCATTGAGTTTACTCTTTTGTGGTTGGCTGAGCTTCAATTCATTCTGTAAAATTCATATATTTTTCCAAATTTGGAAGTTTTCAGTCATTATTTCTTTTACATTTTTCTGTATCTTTGTGTCATCTTCTGGGATTCCAATGACACAAATGTTACACCTTTCGATGTTTTCCTCCTTGTCTTTGAGGTTTTCTCTGTTCTTCAGATGAGATCATTACTATCTTCATATTCACCAACTTTTCCATCTCTCCCATCCCTTTTGCCATTGATCCCATCCAGTGAATTTTTTCTTTCAGATATTTTTTCACTTCTAAAATCTCCATTTAGTTCTTTTTATAGTTTGTGTTTTACTCCTTTCATTAGTGTTTACCTTCATCTCATGGAGCATAGTTAAAATAGTTGCTATAAAGTCTCTGACTGATAATTCTAACATCTGGTTCTTCTTAGTCAGCATCTGTTGATTGTTTTTTCCCTTGAGAATTGATCACATTTCCCTGTTTCTTTGTAAGCCAAGTAATTTTGGATCCTGGACATTTTGAATACTGTGTTATGAAAGTCTAGGTCTTTTTTTTTTTTTTTAAGATTTTATTTATTTATTTTAGAGAGTGCAGAACAAGAGAGAGAAAGAGCATGAGCTGGGGGAGGGGCAAAGGAAGAGGGAGAAGGAGGCTCCCCACTGAGCAAGGAGCCCGACTTCTGACTTCCGGTGACCTGAGCCGAAGGCAAACACTTAACCAACTGAGCCACCTAGGCGTCCCCTGAAAGTCTGGATCTTATTAAAGTCCTGTGGAGCATTGTTTTGTTTTTTAAAGCGTACCATCAACAACCTGGGTAGACTCAGACCATAACTTCCAATTCACCTTCTTTGGGTGACAATATCCATAGTTTTCAAAGCTTTGCTCTGTTGCATTTGGTCTTTCTGGTGCACAGGACTTAGACCTGTTGGTACATAGTATCTAGGGATCTACCTCTCCAGCTCCTGAGTGTGAAGAGGGCCCCTTTTCCCATTTCTCTCACCAACTAGATGAGATTTCTCTTAAGTTTTTGCTGTATGTGGCCTCTGCAAAGTCCCTCAAATGGAGCTAATCTTCTGTCCAAGCCAGGAGACAAGAGAGGGGGAAAAAGTAACAGGAAATCAGCCTGATATGGCTTACTTCTTAAAGTTTTATTTCTCTAGTCTGCTTCCTTTTATTTACTTTGTAGAGTACTCAGGTACTGTGTTTTGTATTCATGGGGAGAGATAAGCTATAGTGGGTTTATTTCATTTTAACTGATCACATTTTGTTTTTAATTGGCATTTTAAAATACAGAAATATAATTTTTAAATATCTGTGGCTTAAATAGGTCGTAGCCATTTTTATTTTCTGTTGGTAAAATTTATTTGATATTTAAAATATCAGATTCTGTAATTAAAGAAGCTTGCTAATTTTATTTTAATTTTATTAAGTTTTTAATTTTAATTCCAATGTAGTTAACATACAGTGTTATGTTAGTTTCAGGTGTACAATATAGTGATTCAGCAGTTCTATACATTACTCTGCTCATCATTGTAAGTGTACTCTTTAATCCCTCTCACCTATTTTACCCATCCCCCCACCCACCTCCCCTCTGGGAACCATCAGTTTGTTCTTTATAGTTAAGAGTCTATTTCTTGGTTTGTCTCTTCCTCTCCTTTTATCCTTTGTTCATTGTTTTATTTCTTAAATTCCACATATGAGTGAAATCATATGGCTGACTTATTTTACTTAGCATTTATATTGTCTAGTTCCATGCTTGTTTTTGGAAATGGCAAGGTTTCATTTTTTAATGGCTGAACAATAATTGTGTGTGTGTGTACATACCACATCATTATCCATTTATCTATTGATGGACACTTGGAAAACTTGCTAATTTTAAATGTGGAAAAATGTAAAGCATCTCTTTTGGACAAAACAAACAGGCTCATTCTACCTTTGTTAATTCATTGGCTAACATAGTTGATTAAAATAGACACAGATACACATACCTTTTCAAAAAAAAAGTGTTGAGAATGTGTTTGAAATACTACAATCTATCCTGTTGAAATTAGTAAAGTAAAACTTGAAGTTTTAGAACTTATGAAATAATTGTTTGAATTAGTTATCTCTTTGAAGAATGTAGAAAGGAATAATAAATTTTATCAGTACTTAATTCAAATTACGAATTATGCCTTCTAATAAATTCATTATAGCTTTTCCTTTGACAAACAAGTGAAATTTTGATGAATGCTTAATGTTTTCATTCACATAAAGACAGAAATTTAGTTATTTCATTTATTATAAATGATTAGTTTCTGGCTAAATCATTTAGGGAAGTATGTTTAAGTAAATTTTTTTAAAGATCTGTTGACATAAATATGCATATTAATTGATATATAGATATGCATACTAATTTTAAAACATAATAAAGTTTGGAAAGCTTATAAGAAGACTAGGAAACCAATTGTGTCCATTGTATACCTTTATGATTTTATTGTAAAAAGGGAAATTTAATTTTTGCATTGAAGAACCATTTAGGGCGGTTTGTTGCAGCATTCAAACATAAAACCTGTTTGTAAATTACAGTGGCAAATTGGAGTATAGGGTTGTATTCTCTATTGACATTTTTGTCCAAAATGTCACACAAATGGGAGGGTGATTACACTTAGCATTTGTAATCTCTTTAATCTTTATGTGTAACAGTGTTTGTATATTTGGTTCAAATTTGGACTTTGTTGTTCTTCCATTAAACTCTGTATGAGATTTATGGCTTGGATTAAGGAGAGAATTGAGTTATAAAAATAGCAGACCTGAGTCCATTTTGAAAGTATTTAAAATGTACCATTAGTTATTAGAATTGGAAATTTTTATAATTTTTGAAATTTACTTCCCTCTCTCCCTTTAAATTAGGTGCTCTGTGGATGTGTATAGTTCTAAATCCCCACTGCAAGTTGGAGCAGAAGGCCAGTTGGCTAAAACAGCTGAAAAAGTGGAACAGTGTTGATGTCTGTCCGTGGGAAGATGGGAATCATGGCAGTGAATTACCCAACTTAACCAATGCTTTGCCTCAGGGTGCAAATGCCAACCAAGGTGAGTCCAGAGTAATATTCTGCTCACTTTGTATCCACCTAATTGTGCATATATGCTTATAATAGTAACTTATAATATATATAGGAAAATTATTTTACCCACTAGAACTTACAGTAAGTTAAGGACTTTATGTTTTGAATATGAATGTATGCATTTTTAATTTTTACCTGATTCCTTTGTGTTTTTTCATATTATCAGAGTACAGATATTATACTTCTATGTATTAGTATGCGTTAAAATTCCCTATTAACTAGTTTGGGAAATAATTTTTAAAATCATGGAATGGGGTGGTAATATATTACCTTGTAAAACAAAATATTGAGATGCTTGAGAAACTGTGTTTTTATCTCTTTTGGTGCAACCCAGTTCATATTGGGGTTGCTGTGTAATTTCATCAATTAAAAATTGTTAGTTTTAATATATGGCAAATAAATATTTATGACTGGGCTGGAGGGGCATGGGATGCTGTTGGCATTTGGAGTAGGAAAATTCTTTATTCTAAAGGTTTGTCTAGCATACTTGTTCCCACCTGCTGTAAGCTAATAGTGCCCTCCAATCTTTGTAACAACTAAGAGATGTTTTCAGACATTTCCATGTGTCCTCTTAAGGACCTGTGTCTCTCATTTCTATGCTATTTTTTCAGTTTCTCCTTTTCTGTTGGATCTTCCCATTTAGATCAAGTTCCTCTCATCTTCAGAAAAACCCCAAATCCTTCCTTGGCCTCATTTTCCCTCCCAGCTATTATACTATTTTCTTCTCTCTTTCAGAACCAAGTCCTTAAAGAAATTAAGTCTTACAAATAAAAATTTTATTCACTAATTCTTGTCACTATTTTTGTGTGATTTTGTGCTCCTGCTGCCTTTTTTGGGGCCGAGGGGGAGAGATGCTGTGGGGATTTGACAGACTTTAAAGTTAAGATCGATGTAAGGTGGGAGTTAAATGACCCCGGAAGGATTCAGAACTGAGATCGTCATTCTGTATGTGCTGGCCCTATACGCAGTTGGTTCTACTAGAAAGAGCTGGGCATTGTGTTGAGTATGAATGTTAGCATAGTGTTTTCAGTCTCTACAAAGAAAGAAAATGAGGTGTATTGCTCCATAGGGACTTGTCCAGTCAAAAAGAAGTTTTAGGAATTGGAAAAGATCTGGCTTTGCTTTGTCTAGAGATATTTGCCTTGGGAATTTAGTATTTGGAATCTGTCATATCTTTATTGCCCATGACTATTTTAATAACTTTAAAGAAAATAAGTATACTCCGTTTGTGGTTTTTTCCAGAAGCTTAGAATTTTCAAATTTAACAAGTCAACATTTATTTTCTTCCATTGCTAGGAAAGGGCTTGCCTATATCTACCTAGGTAATCACTTTAATCTTTTACTTTGTATTTGGAGATTGCTCTGTGTTTAACTCACCACCTACTTTTTGGGACTGCCATCCTTACATTTTACAGTTTACTATTTTACTTTACACTTGGTTACTTTCTCTTTGATTAAACAGAAATATTTCATGGACTTTAGAGAGCCTTTAAGAAGTGGTCTAGCCTCCAGATGAAACAGTTCATTTCATAGTATGGTTTGGTCCAGGCACATGAAGTCAGAATCTAGTTTGTAAGGGCAATAGTTCTCATGATTGGGCCTAAAGGTACAGGGTTCCTGTTTTTAGCAGAATATCCACATCCTCTAGAGGGGCTTTCAGAAGAGACATCTGTACAGGGGGACGCTGATGTTCAGCCTGCCGCACCTCTGTTGGAGTGCAGGGGAGAGTCTGCGGTAGCTAGCAGAACCCAGCAGCCACACCATTGCAGCTGGGTAGGGTGTGCACATGACTCAGGCCATGCGCAGAATTGGATGTGCTGGCACACTGGAGGGAATGTGAAGGAGGAGTCAGGCCTTGTCTTCGCTAAGATTATTTGTTAGAATTAATTAACAACATTAAAATCCATACTCTTTGAAAGAGTAGGGTTTTTTTACAGGTACCAGAATGATAGCCAATTTTTTAATTATAATTTTTTGATAAAAGAGCTATTAGTTTTCCCCTTTTTACTTTTCTGAATTTCCCAAATTTTCTTTAATCAGCATGTATTAATGTTATATGTACTTTATTTAAAATTTATCATTTTGAAAATTTTGTTAAGATAATCCATTTCTTTTTTCCATCTTGTTACAAAAATTAAAAAAAACTAGACATGTAAAATAAAAATTGACCGCAATTTGGTACTAATCAAATTTTATCTTTGTAGTCATTGTCTATGTACACAATCTTTATTTTATTTCCCATGTTATTAGAGACTTTATATCTTACATTTTCATTCAATTATTATTTCATTAGTATTTAGCCTTTTTTTTCTTTTTTCTTTTCTGTTTAGAGGAGCCAGAATATTTAGCCTTTTTTGTTAGAATTGGTTTTATTGGTCTTTTATAGGTAACCACTGTTAAAAGTGTGGTGTGTTCCTGTACTTTTCTCTTTGCTCATACAATCACATACAAACATGTGAAAAGTTAAGGTTTTTGTTTTTTTTTAAATGGAATAATACTCTACAACTTAATTTTATTATCGATTACCACAGTGAGCCAAGAGAAGTAGAACTCCTAATTTTATTAATACGTGCATAATACTAAGTTGCTTGTTTAAAGTCTCCTTCTAGTTTTAAGTTCTGTTTCTGTGATTTGTGCTAAATAAAAAAAGTGAAATGACAGAGCCACTTAAAATGTGTAAATTTTGGACTTGGGAATATTTAACCAAATGACAGAGGTCATGGAACAGTTTCTTGTTGGGTAGGAATATCTTTACCCTGCTCAGCAAAAAAGCCCTGATAGGTTCAAAGGCCCTTGACTATAGGGCCCCCTCTTCCTATTTGCAAGGTGTGCATATGTGCACTGGGCAGGGCTGTAGCAGACTCGTCAGTATTTATGCCTCTCAAATTGTGTTGTTGTACATTTTGATACGTCCCACATTCAAATACAGATCTCTCAGTTGACCTGAAACCAAGCTGAAGTATTGTCTCCCTCTGTTAAAGACCTCTCAGAAGCCCTTTTGCAGCAGCTGAAATAGCTGAATTTAGAGTGTGGATATTTATGTTTTGATCTTGACTGCCATTGCCTGGCCACGTGACCTTGGCAAGTCACATCACTTCTCTCGGTTTTTGGTTCCATCAGCAGAATAGGGGAGTTGCGCTAGATGAGTTCTCAGAGTTCTTCTCAATTTGGTTGTGTTTTGGTTTTTATGATTCCCTTTTTGTCTTTGCTTAGCCAGAGCTCCAGTTTGCTTCTCATTAAGTCGCAGTATAGTGAGGGGTGTTACCAGAGCTCAGTAAAATACACATACGTAAGCATAGTTTGTTACCCTGATTTTCAGTTGAGACTTGCTAAGGTTTGTGGCACAGTTGAAGGTAAGTCTGGAGTGGGGACCCAAGGGGTGGGATTGCAGTTACAGAATTTGAACCATGTTATCCAGAGGGACTGAATAATCCCAGGAGTTGGGATGAGAATATTCTTTATTCCCCAAACATTTCTTTTCTCCGTCAGGTCCTGAAACTTGAATCCTCTTCGGAGTGTATGCTTCTGCTCTTTTGTGATGCCCCGGCATACACTATGCTGGGGACATCACACCAGTCATGGAACCTGCACAGGAGTCAGGAGGCAGCCTGTAGGGGCAAGGTAAGTGCGCTGGTTTGTTTTGTAGCTATGTTGTGTGGCTTTGTGAAATGTTAAATATATGCATTTATGCCCTTTGGGATATAAAGTGGCATTTAATCATTATATCCCAAGAAGCATAATAGTTTTAATTGTGCAAAACCGCACAATATAGTTAAAAAATACAACCAAAAGCACAACCCTTCTGCGTATCTTTCAAGGCTGATTGCGTCTTCCTGAAAGGTTCCATGGCTGGTGTCGCATCTCTTGCATAGTGTTTGTGAGAGCTGTTGATCCCGTCAGGGCAGCCCGCCACAGCACCTCAGCAGTGGGGAGCAGTGAGTTCTCATGTGACTTTTGTGCCGAGTGCCTCCTCTGAGTGTATTTGGCATGGAAACTAGACTTGACACTTCTTTTTGCAGGATGCCTTTAACCTTAGCTTTGATGGCTGCAGAGTGTTTGTGTTTGATAAAACAAGTGAGTGGATGGTGGCTCTTTGGGCTGACTTGCCTCCTAGTACTTAGGACATGAGAGTATTCACCCTTCATCCTTCTGCTTAGGGGGTGCAGGACAGTGTGTGTGGGTGTGTTCATGAACCTCTGGCCACAGAATGGTATGACTGATTTATTCACATGTGAATAATAGCTGACACGGCTTTCTGAATTGTGGAAAAAACAGATTCATCGAACAGGCCACATCGGACGGTGTTCACCCGAGCCATCGAGGCATGCGATCTCCACTGGCAGGATAGCCACTTGCAGCACATTATCAGCAGTGACCTATACACCAACTACTGTTACCATGACGACACTGAAAACTCCCTCTTTGACTCCCGCGGGTGGCCCCTCTGGCATGGTAAGTGGCCAAACCGGAAAGACATTTCCATGACTTACTTCTTTGTTTCATTTCTATAGCATTATTGGAGTGGGAGGTGGAGAGTTGAGGGATTCAGTGCGAGATGGATGAATGCTTGGCAGTAGGAGCTGAGTGTTTCATTCAAATCCAAGTTCAGAAATGGTTTTTCGTGTCTTTTTAAAATAGTATTTTGGGGAAAAACATCTTACGATTTAAATGCTATTTTTGTAGAGATATCTGACGATGGCAACTTTCTCCCCTTAATTCTTTGTTTTAGAACATGTTCCTACAGCTTGTGCAAGAGTGGACGCATTACGTTCTCATGGGTACCCCAGAGAAGCACTGAGATTAGCAATAGCTATTGTTAACACGTTAAGACGACAGCAACAGAAACAGTTGGAAATGTTCCGAACACAAAAAAAAGGTGAATGTGAAGGAGTTTGTTTCCATTGGAATGGAATTCTTGGTGATGACATCACTAGAGATGGCTTTTAAAATCAGAGCAATGGAGATGACTTTACTCACCACTCATTGGGAATACTTAATAGCTGGTCTGTGAGAAATTTTAGGCATATTTTTCCTGGTTGAATGTTGGAAGAAATAAGATTTTTAAAAACATTTCTTGGGTTAATTTTTTAAGGGGATAATTATTTTTAATGTTCAAGTAATTAGTGGTCTGAATTATTGAAAATGCCAATTAGCCAGAGATCTTACTTTGTGAAAGTACATTTTAATTTCAACAGTCAGGGGTCTGGGAGCAGACTATCTGTGCCTGAATCCTGGTCATAGGTCCCAGCTGGGAGACCTTAGGCAGTGACTTCAGCTCTGTGATTTATATTCCTCATCTGTGGAATGGGGTGCAGTAGAAGACCTGTCTCTTAAGAGTTGTTGAGAAAATTAAACTAGGTAATTCCTGTAAAGCTCTTAAAAGAGCCTGGCATAGTGTGTAAGCACTCTCAAACTTTACCTGTAACAGTATGTACTTCAGGACATTGTATTTATTCTAAGTGATCAAAACTGGATTTTTAAAATTCTGTAAATAACATCGGATGAGCTGCCAACTGACAACACATTTTAAGTTAACTTCTCTTTATCTTAGTTTACTATTAATCTTTTAAATTTTAAATAAGTACTACTGAGTAATAGCAATTGCAGAGAGTTATATTACATGCATAAGGCCCTGATCAGAAAAAATGTATATATCCTTTTTCTGATTAATCAGTGTACTTCTTGTTCCTTCTGTAGGTATAAATCTTTTTATGTTTCTTTGATTAGGTTTGTTTTTTTCACTCTGAAGCTTTATTTCTTATTCAGAGAGGTACTTTTAGCTGCTGGGGGTTTTTTTGAGTCATGTTTTTGTTTTTAATCCTTCTGTGATTATACACACACCAAGGATACAGCTTAAATTTATCAAAAGTTGTTGAAATAAGCTCAAGGTTAAAGTGACCTCTTGTTTTAACTTTTAATACCATCTATATCAGAATTATTATAAATGTTAACTAACATTATCATTGATATGATGAAAGAAAATTTTTTAGAGTTAAAATTTGAACCAAAAAAGGGGACCTTAAATGGAATTGGAATGTTATATCCCTGGTGATCACTGTTTTGTCCATTTCTTCATGTTCTTCATAACATAACTGATTACCAGATGTGTTTGCAAAATATATTGCTTGGACCTTTGGAAAATTCTTCTGAAACAGCCCCCTCCTCGCAAACACAGTCTATAGCCCGAAGATACCTGCTTCTGCAAAGTATGAAGGGTAATAATATTCAAGCTAAGAGAGAGTGCAGTACTTTTTATACTGTAAAATTAAAGCTAGGTCATGATGATTTTTAGATTAAAAAAATCATAAACTTTTCTTAGAAATGTTTTTTAGATGAATTTTAATAAAAGTGTTGTAGTATCTAAGAAATGAAAAGTGTAAAAATGTTAGTTTGTGTGGGTAAATTAGAATATATGTTAAGTTAGACTCCTTTAATTGTCTTTGAAATCACTCTTAGACCCATTTCTCTTTTATCTTGTGAGCAATGAATATTTATTTCAGACTATTCTTAAGTATTACTATGATTGCATCTCTATACCTGTATCTTTCCCTCCTTCTTTTTTTGTCCACCTTTAAAGAATAAGTTTTTCCTAGCTGTTATAATTCCAAATTGCCATGACATTTATTTGTTTTGTGGTCACGATTAGTAAATATATACCTTGCACATTTTCAACACTATTTGGCATTATATGTGAGGTTTTCTTGTTAATTGAGATATAATTGACAAATCGTATTAGTTCAGATATACAATATAATGATTTGATATTTATATATTTCGAAATGATCACCACAGTAAGTCTAGTTAATATCTGTCACCATATATAGTTACACTTTTTTTTTCTTGTGATGAGAACTTTTAAGATTTACTCTTAGCAACTTTCAAATATGTAACACAATATTATTAACTACAGTTGTCATGCCATGATTTGTTCATTGTATAAGTGTGCAAGTTTGTACGTTTTCCCCTTTCACTCCTTTCACTCACATCCACCCCTGCACCTGGCAACTACCAGTCTGTTCTCTGTATCTAGGAGCTTGGGGTTTTTTTTATTTTTCACTTATAAGGGAGATCATATGGTATTTGTCTTTCTTTGTCTGACTTAGTTCTGAAAAAAATTATACTCCTTTTTTTAAATTTATTCCCCTCATTTCCATATTGTTTTCAATAATTTAGTATGGAAAGAAAATAGAGGAAATACTTTGTAAAATTTTCTCTCTCATTTCCATCACTTGATAATAGATTTATTTGTGTAAATACAGCACTTCCTTTCACCATATATATATATAGATGTATATATATAGATGTATATACATCTATATATAGATATATATAGATGTATATACATCTATATATAGATATATATAGATGTATATGGTGAAAGGAAGTGCTGTATTTACACAAATAAATCTATTATCAAGTGATGGAAGATGTATACATCTATATAGATATATAGAGATGTATATATCTATATAGATATATAGAGATGTATATATCTATATATAGATATATAGATAAAAAGACATGTGCCCCCCCCATCAAACTTATATATTTTGTTGTTTTAGAGTAATACTCATGTTTCTTTTTTCATACTGGTTATGTGTATGAAAGCTAGTGACAGAAACCAAAAGGAAAGACCCTTTCAAGGAATATAGGACCCAACTTGAATAAATTTTAATACATTGTTCTAGGCCATTCTTCATTTTTATATACTGATAGTTGATAGTCCAAAACCGGAAGACTTCTAAAGGAATATTGGATTCATGAAATGGTTCTTTAGCTATTTATAAAAAAAACAATTTTTGTCTTGGATATTTTATATTGCATATAGATTTCATTATATTTTCCTTTTAAGAAGGAGCTACTATTATTTATTACTTTAGTAAACATTTGGATATAAAATACTGCATTCTTTACAACAAGGAACATACCTTAAAACATTTACAGCTTTTTTCTCAGGACTGTGTAATTTAACTTAAGAACTTGAAAGTGCCACCATTCTGTGAAGAAAATGAAAAGGATACGTTTCATCTAAATTATATGTTGTTACCTTCTGCTATAGTTCCCCTTTGTGGCAAAGACCCTCTCTTAAATGGCATACAGATACATGATAATGAGGCCTTCCATAGGTACAAGGGGAGTTGTTGAATGATATCCATAGGGGAGTCCAGGTTGGACCCAGGTTACCGCTGCCCTCCAGTCTCCAGTGGAGATGACCCAGTGAACATTGACTCTGAGGGTATCTTCTTAATATAGTTAGCCAGTGATCATTCCAGGGAGACTTTGTAGTCTTCTCTAATGCCACTCTTGGGGACGTGGGAGGAAGTTGTTCCTTGCTTCTTGGGTGAAAATTTGGAACTCATTTTTCCTCATACAACACCATTTAATCGTATAATGTTCACCCAGTACCTTGGACACATGAATTGACGTTCGGGGACTGTCCTGGGAAGTTGGCATCATTTACACTGATTGACAGATCAACTCCATAACATTTCGAAAAAGTTAACATGTTGGGGATTATGTGTACCTTTATTTTTTAATTGAAGAGGAATTGCCAATTGAATTCAGTACTAGTTTGTTAGGATGCCACTATTAAGTGGTAAAGCCTCCCTTCCTCTACTTGTCTCCATCTCTCAATTCCCTTTTCTTACACAGAGCTACCCCATAAAAGCATCACCTCAATAACCAATCTTGAGGGCTGGGTTGGACACCCCCTGGACCCTGTGGGCACTCTTTTCAGCAGCCTCATGGAAGCCTGCCAAATTGATGATGAAAACTTCTCTGGGTTCTCCGATTTTACAGGTAACACCAGTGGCGTTCTCTCATGTGCTTTTCTCGCTTAAGCCCTGAGTGGCATTGGTCATTGTTTTTGTCATAGTTTGTTTTATGAATCCATATGATTATAGTACTTATAGTTAGCAAGGGAGCAAGGAAAGCGTGCTTTTGTGGAAGGCTTTACAAACTGGGAGAAGTGTTAGAATCAACAGTTGGCAGCATGTGTTAAGAACCTTAAAAATACTGGGCCCCTGGGTGGCTCAGTCAGGTAAGTGTCTGCCTTCCGCTCAGGCCATGATCCCAGGGTCTTGCGATTCGGTCTCACATCGGGCTCCCGACTCAGCAGGTAGTCAGCTTCTCTCTCTACCCTTCGCCCTGCTCATGCTTTCTTTTCTTTTCTTTTTTTTTTAAAGATTTTATTTGAAAGAGAGAGAGACAGCCAGTGAGAGAGGGAACACAAGCAGGGGGAGTGGGAGAGTGAGAAACAGGCTCCCAGCGGAGAAGCCTGATGTGGGGCTCAATCCCAGGACTCTGGGATCACGCCCTGAGTCGAAGGCAGACGCTTAACGACTGAGCCACCCAGGTGCCCCTGCTCATGCTTTCTATACCACACACACACACACACACTCTCTCTCTCTCTCTCTCTCTCTCTCTCTCAAATAAATAAATAAATAATCTCTGAGAACCTTAAGAGATACTTATTTTCTTCTAGCTAGTGATTCTACATCTAAGAATTTATCTACATTTATGACTGTTTTCTAGCATGATTTAAAATAAAGATGTGTGTCATAGCATTTAGAACTAGAAATTTGTCTGCATTAGAAGTTACTCGTCACTTAAATGGGTTGTAGTCTACTTTAAGAGAAGTATCTCATGTCACTAAAAGTGTTTTATGTCACACATTCCTATAAAGCAGTGTTTTGAAATTTCTCTCTGGCCTCTTGAGACTTAAGCATCATCCCTAAAATGACTGCCCATGGGCTGTGGATGGGGGTGTGGGAGGCGGGAAGGGTTGTCCCTTGGCTGCTCTCATGCCTGGGTGAACTCAGAGGATTAATTATATTGCGCCTCCATAATTTCTCCTGTGGTGTTTGCCTTCATGGGTTTCTGGGTGCCCCAAACTCTATCAGAACTGTGAAAGGTATGGGGCGCCTGGGTGGCACAGCGGTTAAAGCGTCTGCCTTCGGCTCAGGGCGTGATCCCGGCATTGTGGGATCGAGCCCCACATCAGGCTCCTCTGCTATGAGCCTGCCTCTTCCTCTCCCACTCCCCCTGCTTGTGTTCCCTCTCTCGCTGGCTGTCTCTATCTCTGTCGAATAAATAAATAAAAAATCTTTAAAAAAAAAAAAAAAAAAGAACTGTGAAAGGTAGTACTCTGAATTCCCTTTCCTTGGGAGTTTGTTGGTTGAAGTTTGTTAACATTTCTAAGGGAACACTTTAACAGAGATAAGAGAATGCTCTAAGAATCATTCCTCTTTTGGTAACTGATGTCTCTTTGATAACAGAAAGGACCTTGAGATTGGGTTCTGTATGTTGTGTTCTCTACTTTTCTCATTAAATTTCAACATTGTGATAACAGTTTTGAAACTTTTTTTTAATGCCATGTTTTAAAGAGTTGGTAACTATTGTAGTCATTATGTAATTTTGCTCTCGTTTGAAGTCTTTTTTCATTTTTGAGTATTCTTACAATCTCTTAGATTTATAGGGTTTTTCTGGTGATTCATTTTCAGTTGGAGAAAAATATTTATAATATTCTATCCCCCCAAAACATACATATCTGGTCATTCGTGGTCTTAAAAGATCCTAGAAAACTATTGTATGGTTCTCAAATAATTCATTTATCAGTACTGGGTAAAATAAATATTCATACCTATCAGTACCTGCAAAAGTAGTGTCTGAACTCTGATTTCTTTCGTGACATTTTACAGAGAATGTGGGACAGTGCAAGTCTCTGGAATACCAGCATCTACCTGCACATAAATTCTTAGAAGAAGGGGAATCCTATTTAACGCTAGCTGTGGAAGTAGCCCTGATTGGGCTGGGACAGCAGCGTATCATGCCTGATGGGCTGTACACACAAGAGAAGGTTTGCCGGAATGAAGAGCAGCTCATTTCCAAGCTTCAGGAAATTGAATTGGATGACACACTGGTGAAAATTTTTCGCAAGCAAGCAGTCTTCCTATTAGAAGGTAGTGTGATAAAGACGTTTTCCACTTGTTCTGCCAATTTTATTGAGGCACTAAGCTTTCTTATGTTGGGAGTATTGCTTGAATGCATTCAGTATAGTAGTTATTCTGATTGGTGTGGTCTCTAAGTGTCATAGGAATGTTTACTATCCAAAAAGCAGTATCACTCAGTCAGAAAGGATAGATGTTCAGATGTGTGTCATTTGATTTAAGTGGTCATGTAAGATAGCCTGTTAGAAATGAGCCCCATTTAGTGCCACAGACTTTGAAAAGGACTGTTGGTTAGTTAGCCTGTGATGTTCCTGAGATAAATGCAAGGTTGATATTTAGTGAGTTATTGCTGGTAGCCATGTCCCTATTTGCTTGATCAATTAAATAATGAAATGGAAATTCTTTGTCATCCCTCTGAATCATTATTATGGCTGTTACATGACATCTGGGTTTTGAATATGTCATTTGCACATGCTAGCAAAGGACGGGAGGCTGCAGGAATGAATTTCCACTGTGCGAATTATTTCAGAGAATTTGTTGGGCATAGATCGACTAAGTTCAAAGTTTCATGGACTCTGTAAGGCAAAGTCTAATTTTCTTCCTTTTATAAGGTCAAGAGCTGAATGGCCTAAGAAATTTTGGTTGGCATTATTTTTAAAAAGTGTTTTGTTTTGTTTTGTTGTTTTTTCTGGAAAAGAGTAAGTGTAATGAGTATAATAGCCTAATCTTTTAGCCAATTTAGGTGGTGCCTGATTGGTAAAATTGCTTCTATCCCTTCAGTATGTGAGTGTTATTATTGTGGGATTCCCTGTGATTGATAGGTTAATAAAGTGTGGTGTCTTCATCTTATATTCAGAACTGTTGGAATATGGGGAAGGGATTTGGAGAAAATAACATTTCACAGCCTCTTTTATTTGTCCAAAGCTAAAGATCTCTTTGAAAGGAAATATTTTCATCAAATATATTATACATTTGTATGTTTTAGAAGTGCATTTTAAAGGGAAAATGTTCTTAATATCATGCTTAATTTTGGTTAAATTCCTGATATTAATTTTTTGAAGTCCTCACTTTAACTTTTTTTTTTTTTCTAAAGATAAAAAAAGTCTATCTTGGCAAATTTCAAGTGATCTTCATTCTTTCATTACTGTTTTGTTTTAGTTTCCTCCTATATATTTCTTTTTGATATAAGCAGTATCATTAGCCACAAACTCTTAATGCTGTTACTGGCTCTTAGTAACCCAACTTTTGATTTCCATTATACTGAAGGACAGGAAGAGCATGTGTGCTTTTCAGAGTTGATAGTGTCTGATACCTGTTTATCATTTGCCTTTTTGGATGTCTCCATGTTCATTACTCATGAATATTTTAAAACTTTTCTTAGTTTTTGATTAGCGCATCTCTCCCTGTTAAACTTTTTTTTTTTTTTTTTAAGAACTGGGCCTGATATGGAGTGCTCTTGACTCATCACAGCCTCCTTTCCTTTCCTGATCTGCTAGGCCTGTAGAGAGTGGGTAGTGCAGGACAGAAAGCAGTCCAAGGGGAAGCCAAAGGACCATTGCTATGAACTCCTGAAAATAAGCACTCCGTGATTGAGTTGACTGCACTGGGGCACCAAGTTCTTCATGTATTTATACTCTGGAAATTTCAGGGGCAAAGTAGTTAGCAGACATTAACTATTCTGAAATAAAAGATGCTAACTTTTTCTGAAAAAGAAAAAGCAGTAACCTTGTATTGTTGCTGTGTGTTAATCACTTTTGACCATAATACAATACTGGCATAGTGGATCAATTGATATATTGATAAAGCATTTCTGGGAATTCAGGGTTTACACTCATTATTAATCCATAAATAATCCTGTGATGCCTGATTGAATATTTTTCTTGTTGGGAGGTGTCATAACAATAAGTGTTGATTATGCATCCTGGTTTTTGTTTTTGTTTTTGCATAGCATGAGAAGGTAACTTGATGTAAGGGAAATGTTGAAAGGAAATGGAGGAGAAATGAAGAAAATGGATAATCCACAAGCTATAATGAGGCCTTCAGTAAAATAAGAGTTAGTGTTTTAGTCTGCCCAGGATGCCATAACAAAATGCTGCAGAGTGGGTGGCTTAAGCAATAGAAATTTCTCACAGTTCTGGAGGCTGGGAAGTCCAAGGTCAAAGTGCTTGTCAGTTAAATTTCTGGTGAGCGCTCTCTTCCTGTCTTATAAATGTCTGTCTTCTCCTTGTGCCCTCACAAGGCAAAGGGGGAGAGAGAGCAAGAGAGCTCTCTGATGTCTGTTCTTATAAGGACACTAATCCTATAGGATCAGGGCCACACCCCGTGAACTCATTTAACCCTCATTACCTCTGTGCAGAGGCCCTGTCTCCAAGTATAGTCACCCTGGGAGTTGGGGCTTCAGCATGTGAATTGGGGTGGGGAATATAAACATTCAGTCCATAATAATAATAATAATTTAAAAATTTGGCTGAAGGCAGAACTATAACGCTGTATCATCAACTTTTGAAGACTATCGGATCACTAAAACATTTTTAAACGTCTTAACGATGAGAAGAAGGGTAATAGATTTGGTAAAATTAGAAATCTAGGGTGGATTTTAGTTAGCCTAGGTAAAAAAATAAGATTTTATGAAAATATGATTTTCAAAGTACTTAAATAATGAGCAATTAAAAAAAACTAAACAAAAAATAAAATAAGGAAATGTTAAAATAATCTCTGTTAAAATGATCTAGAATGTATAGTGCTCCTACCCGGTGCCCAGTTCAGTAACTCCTCTCACCATTTCTTCTGAACTGCCATTTCTTGCATTCTAAACTCTTTGCCAGACTGATTTTTCTCGTGGAAAACAAATGTATTATGTCCTTTGAGCAGTAGTGTCATGGTTCATAATTCTAGAAATCATGAAACAGATGTTACCCAAAGGTGACATGGAAACTAATTTATTAAACACTTTACAGTAACCAAACCTCAAAGTACCTAAGTGGAAAGTAGTTGAACTAACCACTGTGGTTTCCTTTCAAAATTTATTTTAAAATTCAGTATCGCCTTTCTTGGGGGCAGCATTCAGAGAGCACACAGGGGAAGTTAGCTCTACCACCATGCCTGTCATAACTTACTAAGAAATGAATTTTGACAGCTTAAATGTAATTTTGCTTTTGAAATTGGTCTTTTGGAGCCCCCAAAGTGGTAGATTTCCAGTTACTTTAATTTTTTTTTCTTTTGCCTATGGTGAGTATCAAATGGGTTACTAACTATTCTTTTATTATTAATCACTTTCTAAGAATTAGTATCTATTTCCACTTATTAGAAGGAACAGTATTTAAAGTCTT
Source organism: Ursus maritimus (assembly GCF_017311325.1). NCBI lineage: Eukaryota > Metazoa > Chordata > Mammalia > Carnivora > Ursidae > Ursus > Ursus maritimus. The sequence continues at coordinate 41,374,050 of NW_024426663.1, read as the reverse complement.
TGTGTTGGGATTTGTGGTTTAGATTCCTCCCCTGAGGCAGAGCACTCTTTTCTGGAAACCTGGCTTGTCTGTGCCCAGAAGACTGATTGGGTCCAGGGGCAGATTCCAAAGTTAAGCTGCAGAGTCATCTGTGCATTTGAAGATCTAGATGCTCAGATGTTACACACTGAGGAAGGATGTTTCTTGAATTCAGTGAGATTTTGTGCTTCGGAGGGTTTCTTTCTCTGAAGCAGCTATAATATGAAAAAGCTCTGCCCCCTAGTTCTGTGATTCTCATTTTAGCTATGGTACAGTTACTTGGGGGATTGTTCCTGAAGTGAATTCGATATTGGATACTATACCCTGTAGAATCATTTTTGACTAAGAATTGTGTTTCTTTCTACTGTGTCACTTTGATTACCTTCTTAACTAGATTAGCTTGTATATGTTATAACTTTACATAAAAATTTTAAAAATATACTTTACAAGAAGTCTTAGTTCCTTTTTTAGGAATGTAAAATGTGTATGCTCTCTTCCCACAGCCGGACCATATAGTGGTTTAGGCGAAATAATCCATCGGGAGAGCGTTCCAATGCACACATTTGCCAAGTATCTCTTCACCTCTCTCCTACCTCATGATGCTGAATTGGCATACAAAATTGCACTGAGAGCGATGCGGTACGTATTCACGGCCCGGCCGGGCAGAGGCGATCCAGACTCCCCCCGGGGGAAAAAATGGCTGTTCACCGACTTCTCGTTCATTCGTATTTCTTGTAGGCAGCAGAAAAGCTAAAGAAACTATTTATGCTTCTTGGATTGTTGTAGTGGTGGTTTGTTTGTTGGTTGTTTGGCTTTTGTTTTACAGTAAAGGAAGAATTATATCCTAGACTGCTTCGTACTTGTACTCTTGGTGGCTTTTTCTTATTTTTCTTGAAGCTAGAATTTGGGAATTAGAGAACAATTTTAGGCCAGGTTTAGTCGTAAGGGAGCACCAGTTGAAATCTTCCTAAATAGCTGATCGTTTTGAAAAAATTAGATTTTTGAAACAGTGGTAAATAACAAGTATACTTGCCTGAATGTAATAACTGAGGGGGCCCTTCACACCTTCTTTAATTCCACATTCCATCATTAGTGCGGGAAGGCTGTAGTATCCCCGAGCCAGCTTTGTGCTCAACTGGAGGATGAGGAAAGATGGGGCCTGTGGCTGGGGTTGAAGGCATCACTGTTAGGCATCTTCCAGGACCTGCTCTCCTCACTCTGACTGCTTCCAGCCCCTCCTTTACAGTAATAATAATTAGAATATGTTGTTCTCTGCCACTGACCTTTCTGTTTTCACTTTCCTTTTTAAAATCTTCACCAAATATTTTTATCATCCATTTGTCTAGGTGAATATTTTTTAATGAATTCAGGATTGTATTTTTCAATCTTCTGTGTTGCCTATTTTAAACCTCAAGGACCTGAAAGGCATATCCACCTTTCTTAAAACATAAGGTTTTTTTTCTTTTTAAAAAAATTAAAACACTCCTATGTTAAAGTGCAGATTAGACCAGTCGTAGTCACCAAAGACAAATCATGAACACACCCAAGAGCTTGAGGTGTTGGGAGAGTAGTTCGATCCCATAGAATCTTTTCACCAAAGATTCTCTGTCTGCAACCAGTTTAGTGGATTCAATAGAAATTCTTGTCTGTATGAGGGTAGCTTAGATCTTTCAGGGGGCCTCTTTTCTATGCAGTGAGAGAGAGAGTGTGTGTGTGTGTTTGTGTGTGTGTGTGTACATGTACCTACGTGTGTCGGTGTGTATTGAGGCTGACATCCTTTAACTTGGCATTCTTCCCTTGGTACCACGAAATCTCATCAACCTATCAGAGAAATCTTGTGAAATTCTCGTCTGTTTTTAAAAATACCCCCAAATAAATTAATAACTAATATGAGTAAAAATCACCCCCCCACACACACACACTGAATTGCTTTATGCCCCTTGGTTTGTATTTAGTTTTGTAAGTCAGTCCCTATTCCCATTTTTGGAAGCTGAAATAGAAGTTGTCAGATGAAGACAGATGCTCAGCTCTCTACTTCTTAAATCCTAAGAATTTTGATCCTGTTGTAAAGGGAAGAATGCTAATGTTCTGGTGCCACCAGATGCTATTGCTATGACCACTGTAAACTTGAGGTGTAAAATATGGTAAGGTTTCTTTGTGATTCTGGAAAGGTAGCTGTCAGGTGGAAAGGCTTGCTTTTCTAACACTCAGAAACTCATTTCTGTTTGTCCTTTGTTGCTGCCAGGGCAGTTTGTTTATAGGGGATAGTAGTGGGACACTGGGGGATTATTTTCCATCTCTTTTCTTCTACTTGCCACTACTTCTGCTAAAGGACTGCTATGGAAGGGAGGTAGTGTGACCTACTAGAGCATCTTAAGGCAGCCAGGGGAACAGGCAAGAAAAGAGACCTGTAGCTTACCTGCTTCTTAGTCTTTCTGGAGGTGGGGGAAGGGTGAAGGAGCTGGAAAAGGGTGTTTTTAGCACTCGTTTTCTCATCTTTTCAGGGCTGTTGCCTCGCTTCCTCTATAGCAACTCTGGAAAGATCTGCTGGTGAACACAGAAACATTCTGGGTTTTTTTGAAGAGTTAAATAGCAATTCCACCAAAATTCTTATTACTTAATTGCCTACCTTGCCACCCTTTATTGCTAACATCTCTTTGTCCCTAGATAAAAGGAAAAGAAAGTGAGGCTTTTGACCTGCCAGAACAGTAACTGCTCTTGGGTGGGACCTCAAGGCCAGCATCACACATTGACCCTGTTAATTCCTCTTGGTCCTTAGCTCTTGTTCCCTAACACTGGTATACTTGAGTTAAGGTCAAGGTTTTGATGATTGTGAAGGAGTAATTGCAGTTGTAGCTACTCTGCTAATCTCTTCAGTACTTAATATTTGGAAGAGATCGCTAAGCATGTGCTTTGTTTTCAATAATTGTTCTTTATTTGTCGACATATTCTTAATCAAAAATAGATTGATTGAAATCAGAGATCATACTGAATTTATGCAAGGCTGTCAAAGGACAAATACTTGGATCATTTGCATTCATAATCTCTGATAGGATTGATACAATGTATTCTAACTATAAATTCCTGAAGTAATAAGGAACTGATTCTGCAGAAAGTATGAGTCTATGGAAAGGAGGCCATTTTTGTTTAATTTCCCCCTTATTTTGTGTTTTAATGAGTTAGCTTATCCATTTCAGCTATCCACTGTTCCCTGACTGTTGTAATCTCGGTCTTAAATGTTCACTTGACTATGAGTTTCTGTTGACTTTTACATTTTAACGAGTGTGATAAGATGCAAAAATTTTACAGTAGGTGAACATCCAGTTTTGTGTTTCAGAGCTCTTCAGTGTTACGTATCTTAATTTTCTTGAACATTGCAATTTTTTGAATGATGGTAAAGAAAAGAAATCTCTTAGGTTCGAGTACTGAGCAATTAACAAGGTGTCTTTGGCATCCAGATAGCAGAGTGTAGCTGTACCAGCTCTTCCTGCACCCAGGACCTGAACAATTCCTCCCACCATCTACCCACTCATCTGCCTTCTGACCAGATCCTGTGGCCAAGGAGATGGACAAGGAATAGCTAGGAGCCAACTGTCTTGTCTTCTCATTACAGGTTACTAGTATTGGAATCTACTGCTCCATCAGGAGACCTCACCCGGCCACACCATATTGCGTCAGTTGTTCCCAACCGGTATCCTCGTTGGTTCACTCTAAGCCACATAGAATCCCAGCAGTGTGAGCTGGCATCCACCATGCTGACCGCAGCCAAAGGTACTAGATTGTCCTGAGACCTCATGACTATTGTGTTAGTGTGCCTTTTTTTTTTTTTTTTAAAGGATCATGTTTTCTATCAGATTGTCAATAGTGGTGCCAGTGTCCAGTTGTAGGGGATCCTTTTCCTTAGATGTTAGTTTATGAGGTAAAACAGGTGCTACTCACTGAGCCTGATATTTTCCTCTTTTAATTGCATCATTAAACTTGGTGCTGGCTGAGTTTAGGTTTAGTTACCACGCCACATAAATGGTGGTTCAGGTTCAGAAGCAGATTAAAATGTTAGGTTACATTTTTTTTTCTCCCTGAAATATGTAATAGGAGCTAGGAGGGCTTTTTGCTATCTCATGTTAGTTCTGGTTCATACGTGCTTTTAGTCACTAAGGGTGTGTCTCAGTGTATCTTTTTTGTGAAACCTCGATTCATAGGCATTTCAGTAAATCTGGGACCCTGAGTTGTAGTAACATCTGTGCCATATGTGAACATTTCAGGTAAATTAACTTGTGCTTTATGTTTTGTTTTTTTTTTCCTTTTTTTCCTCCTCTGTGTGTGTGTGTGTTGTGGTTGTTTGATTTTTGGTTTGGTTTGGTTTCCCCTTGTTTGTTGCAGGCGATGTTCGGAGGCTGGAAACAGTATTAGAATCCATCCAGAAAAACATTCACTCCTCATCCCACATCTTCAAGCTTGCCCAAGATGCATTTAAAATAGCAACTCTCATGGACAGTTTGCCAGACATCACTCTTTTGAAAGTGTCTCTGGAACTGGGCCTGCAGGTACATGACTGGTGGTCTTTCCTGGGGCCCCAAGGACTGCTAAATAAAGGCACCATCTCAGCTTGTTTCTGTTTGGATATTTTAGTGCAGCCAAATGACTCTTCAGTGCACAGAACTGCTAGACTTCAGGAGAGCACTGTGTGCTTCAGAGCTGCGGTCATTCCCAGCCGGACCAGACTGCAGCTCGAGGTGCAGGGACTGTACTTTTAGAAGCCCTATTTTTGTCCTTCAATAAAAAAGGTCGTTTTCTGAATTATAGCCTTAACATCACTGCTTCTCCTTTAGTGAATGGAGGAGATTATTGCTAGTAAGAGACTTAAGTGAAACTATTGTGTATAATAAAGAATCAGTTGTTGGGGTTAAAGTTTTAGAGGAAGTATGAATTTTTATTGATGTTTGCATTTTCATAATAGATGGGCAGTTCTAACTCCTTTTTATAACCCTGAGAATATTAGGTAAAGGAGGAGTGACTGGGACAGGGTCCAGTTTCATCTTTCCAGAGACCTGCTTAGACATTTTACCAAGGACATTTTGAGTTAGTCATACAGATAGATGTTTGCTTCCTGATAGTTTCTAAAAAAAATTACTGTATAAACCAGGAACTGGAAAGTATATTTTATATACTTTTCTGAGGAATTCTCTTTTAATATATGCTTTTTTAAAAATCACCATTAAAAGCAGTGAAAGAAATTGTTCTCTAATTACCTTACGTATGGGAATAGAATGCCCTGGTTAGATGATTAATCTGTTTTTTTAGTTATGGATTCTCCTTATGATGACTAATAAAGTTGAAGAATTAGATTACAGGAAAGTGCACCTACCCTATATAGTACTGTACAAGAGAGGCGGTTGCATTTAAGCTATACAATGTCATTTTAGAAGTTTCTTTTTAAAAATAAATTCATTTTTTAAATGATTTCAATTTAAAAATAAATTCATTCATGGCTTATTTTTGTTATCATTTGCCTCTTAGAGGTATGATGCAGAAAGAGCCATTAACAGACTTTCCGGTTATTTGGAATTCTGGCAGGTTTTTGTGGGGGTTTTTTTTGGATAAATGGCAGATTACTGAAAACTTAGTCCCTGCCTTATTCTCTCTAGGACCCAAGAAGGAATCCCACAGCACCTTTTTGAGGCTTTAGGCATATTATGTCCCAGATGTTCTGAATGGGGGCAGCAGGAAGAGATGGATAATTTTATTTGGAGATCTTATTAGAAAGTGAGAAACAAAATCAGATGACTAATGATGCCAAAAATGATTTCTTTCCATTGACCTGGGATTATCTTCATGATCACCAGGAAAAAGAGCAACCAGAGATCGCAGGAATAATTAAAGTGATTATTCTAAAATACCTCTTTGCCGACTAAGGGTACCTAGTCAAAATTAGTTCATGAGAAGCCTCAAAAGTCTAGAACCATAGAATCTGTTAAAGCTGAGGAGCAGAAGAGGGCATGGACTGTGGTTAACGTTGCAGTCTAGCCCTCTCATTTTGCAGGGAGAAAAGTGATTAATTGAGCAACTTTCCCAGGGCGCTGCATCTGGAGTGTCAGCCCACCCTGAGTAGGATGTGGGTCTTCTGTCTCCTAGGCTGGGGAGCCGTGAACAAATCCAAGATGATATGTAGAACTTTCCTCTAAAATGGCTCTCCATCCTTCTGGTAGTAAGGAATATTCCTAGTAGTTTATACCTTGGGATGAATTGTTTTCTCTTCCATTGACATAGAATAATCTTCTGAAATATTTTGTTATCCGTCTTTGTAGGTTATGCGAATGACACTGTCAACCTTAAATTGGCGGCGGCGGGAGATGGTGAGGTGGCTGGTAACGTGTGCTACTGAAGTGGGTAGGTAAACTCTGGAGCAGGAGCTTTCCCAGGGGCCTCACAGCCTCATTTAACTCATCATTTACAAATATAAGAATGTTTTCTGTCTTTCACCTTGAATTCTCCAAGGCTCCTTGCTCCTTCTAGCGACCTACAGGGTCTTCCTTTCCCCCAGCCCCTGCCTCCAACCTTTAGTTATACACACTCGCATTGTTCTTCCTCCAAACTATCACATTTGTGGGGTTTCAGACTTGTTTAAAATTGAGTAAGTCACTGAGTTAAATGCTTTTTTTGCTGTTCTGTCGCTCTTAAGGTGCTTTTGGTAACTTTTTGTGATAATCAGGTTTATAATTTTATATTAAAGAGTTCCAGAGTGAATCCTCAGTAGGTTGGAAACCACCTTTGAAACTAACGTGAGACTGTGGGTTAGTGGTTCGGTCTATTTTAGTGAAAATAATATGAAGCTATCTAGTTGTGCTGAGATTTTTCTTTATCGTCTGAGGGCATATGTCATCGTATCCAGCAGATAAACGATTACTGGGTGTGGTTTAGGTGAGCTTTCAGATATGTGAAAGCTAGGCCTTGGAAGATCTCCTGGTTGCCCATAATCTGCATTTGGTGAGACCGTCAACCAACCATTTCCTATCTCTAGCAGTAAATTGGTACCAAAGAAAACATTTCCAGTAGGAATGCCAACAAACAAAATGGTGGTTGCCTTATATAAATGTTGGTTAAATTGTCTGTCTCCCTTCCTGTTTGCATCAAAAAAGGGTACACGCTTCTTACTGAGAGGACACTGCCTCCTCAGTTTTTAGATACTGTAAAATCATTCTTGTTTTTTTCTTTTATTAATCCTAATGGTTTGTTACTTTGGAAAAAGGGAAATTGGTCTTAATATAAAACTTGTATTATTAAATTGTTGAAGTGGTGCTTCAGTGAAGCAATACAAAGATAATAGCAGTTGAAGAACTGCTATACAACTTCCCTATCCCTGTACCAAGGTATATACCTAACTTCTCTTTGAGTTTTTCGTACCTTCTCTTTCAGTCACTCACAGTTAGGCTTTTCCTGCGGCTCAGGCATATTGGGTCTCCGCACTTACAGTGGTTCTTTTATAAAGCTCTTGTCAGTTATTTCCAACGTCTGAGTCATCTGTAGGTCTGCTTCTGTTGACTCTTTTCTCTTGATGATGGGTCACATTCTTCTGTTTCTTTGTGTGTCTTAATCATTTTATATTGTGTATACTTTAAAGTTACAAACACACATACCACATAAAAATTCTGTATTTTGGTGAGAGTCGTAGTTTCGTCTGACTCAGATTCTGTAGTGAGTAACTGACAGGAGGCCCCAGTGAACTAGAGCTCATTAGCAAAAAGCCATTTTCTGAAATGGCAAAGCAGCGCAGTGCAAATACCAGCTACTGAGGAAGTTTATTACAGGAAGTTCATGTTCCTTTCAGGCATTTTGCTGAATAACAAGCTATAATAACCTTATTCTAAAAGGTTGCCCCCAGGCACATTACCTTACAGGATTCTCTGGCCTAAGCTCGTGTCCTGTGCTGGTTAACCATGTAAGAATTAACGATTAGGTGGAAATAAGGCAAGACCTCTGGGCAGCCTCCTCGTCAGTAATAGGGCTTCTCTGTGTTCCTTGAAGGTGTTTATGCCCTGGACAGCATCATGCAGAGCTGGTTTACCCTCTTTACTCCCACTGAGGC